>NC_069501.1:879849273-880183390 GCF_027579735.1 Bombina bombina | reverse complement strand
TCACAAAAAATGCAATCCATGTGATTATGTGCAAATATCGGACACTTTTTCATTGGCAGTCAGTGGTCAAACATATCCTATAAAAACTTGTTTAAATTGTACTTGCACACAATTGATTTATCTTATCACCTGCACATTATGTAACATTCAATATGTTGGGCTTACGTCTAGAGACATCACGAATTAGAGAGCACATGTCTACTTTATTCAGATGGACATCCACTAGTCCACTAGTACAACATTTTGCGACCAAATATAATTCTGAATTGTATTCATTCAGATGGACAGTCATTGAAAAGGTTTTGGTACCTAAGAGAGGAGGAGATATTGACACTCTGCTAGCTAAACGTGAGGTGTTCTGGATTTTCACTCTGAGAACCAGGGTACCTCAAGGATTGAATTCTAAATATGACATTATTAATTTCTGGGAATAATCCCTGGGCTAATTTTCCAGTTGTTAGCTATATCTTTATACTTATGTTCATATATATTTATAGTTATAATTTGTATTACAATTATGATTTCATATACATGTCCTTATTAGTTTTTGGGAAGAATTTCAGGACTCTTCATTTAGTTGTCAGCTTCACCTTTTCATCTTTATACTCTTAACCTATAGCAATAGTTATTATATTAACTTTAATCATTGTTTTATTTCTCTTATTGATAAAGTTGATGTTAGGATAAGCACTCCTGGGTCATCCCCTCCATATGTAACACTGAAGGATTTGCAGGAAATAGGTAGTGATGTCCCGAACTGTTCGCCCGCAAACGGTTCACAGCGAACATAGGTTGTTCGCGTTCGCATTTGTGGGCGAACACATGGCGATGTTCGATCCGCCCCTATGTGTCATCATTGTGGAAACTTTGACCCTTTATGTCACAACCGCCTGACACATTAGAGCCAATCAACATCAGACACTCCCTCACAGACACTCCCAGCTACTCGGAATCCGCCATTTTAGACTCATAACGACCTTGCTTTTTTAATGATAGGACGTGTTATGTTTTTGCTCCTGACATTCATAGGAAAAACATAGCTAGGCTAGTGTATTTACAGTCCAGAAGCACTCCACTCATCTCTGCTGCAAGCACAACACCCCAAAAAGCCCTTTTTAGGGCTATATTTCGTGCCGTTTTTTTTTTTTTATTTTTTTTTTTTTTATTAGCATTTGCCTGGCTTTCAGCTGTGTGTTTAAGGCTCACAGCATATGCTGTGACTACTGCCACCACTGATATCTCCCTAACAACATTAGTTTAAATTTAACTAACCCAAAAATATAATTATTTTTCTAGTGTAATTTTTTTTCATTTTCTATCAGGCCAGTGTCACACAGCACATTATTTTTAATTTAAAAAAAAAAAACACAAAAAAATATTTTTCTAGTGTAATCTAATTACATTTACTATAATGCCTGTGTCTGTCAGGCTCACTCAGCATTAATATACCACTTTTTTCAGTCTTTTGGTTAATTGGTCTGTGCCAGGCAGCCACCCAGCACTCATATCTATTTTTCTTTCACCTTAATTTTAATATAAAAAAAAAAAAAGTTTAAATTTGTTTGCTAGTGTAATCAAATCTAATTTTATATCCGGCCTGTGTGTTTTGCTGACATAGAGAGCCTACTGTGTTTACTTGCTGCCCTCCCTAGTCTATGAGCCACGACTCATATGTGTTTAACCTTTTTTTAATTTCCCCCCCCCAAATTTCAATCATTTTTCTAGTGTAATCTAATAGTATTTTCTATCAGGCGTGTGTGTATCCGACATACATAGCCTACTGTTTTTAATAGCTGCCCTTCCAAGGCTATCAGCCACGACTCATAGGTATGTGCTTAACCTTTTTCTTAAAATTTCCAAAAAAAAGTCTTTAAATCATTATGCTAGTGTAATCTAATTGTATTTTCTATCAGGCCTGTGTCTAACTGTCTATATGACTTACACAGCATACTGTTGTTATAATTGCTGCCCTACATAGCAGCCAGCCAGTGCGACCACTCATAGAGTCATATGTGCATTGCACTTCTTAACATAATTTTTTTTTTTTTTTTTTTTTTTTAAATGGTTTTTATTCAAAGAAATGCAATAACATCAACAATGGTAGATTTTACAGATAATATCAATGCATAATGTCACAATTTCTATGTATTACATTTTTACATTTTTTTCCTTTATAAATTCTTTCCAGAGGGATATGCAAAACAATATAAACCAGTGTCTATGATTAATCTAGTCTCCTCTGGATCATCTGAGAGGGATCATCACAATCTATCTTATACAAGAGGACAATTTACTGTCCCTTAGTCCGGGTATGATAGCATTAGGTACATAGTGTGTGAGACCATGAGAGAGCTGTCATTACCAACACCATAATGTATCCATTGAGAGTATAGGAGTAGGATACTGAACTGATCTTTTCAAGACCGTGCTGAGCCTTGAAAAAAAATAAAAAATAAAATAATAAATAAATAAATTTCTAGGGATAGGGCGGGATAGAGGGTTTCATATTAAGGAAGGGAGTAGGAGTAGGGGAAGTAGATAGGGGATGTGGGGTATAACCTGAGTATTCATACAGAGGCAGAGGGAGGGTAAGGTGTGTAAGCAGAAATTATTCCGGACCATATGACCAGATCATGATCTGGAGGTTCTCCGATCCATGTATGTGAGAAACATAGGATTACATAGTTCTCACATACCGTAGTATGTCTACCACCTGGTCCCAGGTGGGAGGGGTTCGCTGCAGCCACTTACGAGCTATTGCCAATTTTATGGCAAGGAATAAGTAGATACAGAACAACTTTTGTGGCATTGTCAGATGTGTGGGTAGTATATGGAATAAACCCATGCTTGGGGATAGCGATATTTGAACACTCCTAGAGTTACAGTACTTGGTGGCTTGCTGCCAAAGGGGCTGGACCTGCGGGCAGGACCACCAGATGTGTTGAGGTGTCCCCAACGCCTCGCAGTCTCTCCAACATTTAGGGGAGTTGACAGATGATATCTTAAACAGGCGGATAGGAGTCATATGCCATTGTAAAAGAACTTTGAGGAACAACTCATATAGAGTTGTGCAATGTATGGCTTTCCTGGTTAGTAGGGTTGCATTTCTCCACACCTGTGGGTCGTGGGTGAGAGCCAAAGAGGATTCCCATTGCCTTATTGGAGGAGATTTAGAAAAAAACGGGGGGTTTAAGATATCTAAATATGATAGAGACAGTAATCTCTTAGGTGGAAGTGTTGAAACCCATCTCGCCTCCCATTTAGTTTTGGGTCTCAATGGGTCTTTGGTAAAGCCCCAGGATCTGAGGAAACTGCACAGCCTCCAAAATTCGAAATGTAAGATTGGGGGTGGATTAAACTCTCGAAGGAAGACGTGGAGAGTGGGCAGTTTATCATCAACATAGAGGTCCGCAATCTTAACCAGGCCCATGTTAGCCCAAATGTTTGGATGCATATCAAACAGTGACAGTAGTAATCCTCTAAGGGAATGAATTGGCGATGGATGTGGGGCGATACCAGGCAGATTATGAATTTTGTCCCAAAACTTCAGGTTTGACTTTATGATGAAGTTAGTAGAAAGAGACGGTGGCCTAGTATGTTTGGGGATCCAAATGAGATCTCTCAGAGTGTATCCTTCTGGGATCGATGCCTGTTCAATAGCAGCCCATTTACTATCTAAAGTTGAGCCCCATTGGGTCACTTGGGATAATCTTGCGGCTTCATGGTATCTCAGTATACTGGGGGCCGCTGCCCCTCCCGCCAGTATGGGCTGTTGTAGGATATGTGTAGCAGTTCTAGGGGCCTTATTACGCCAGATAAACTTATTGCAGTGCTGTTGGAGTTTATGAATTATAGATCTGGGGATTGGGATTGTCAGAGAGCGAAAAAGGTACGTCAATTTGGGGAGGAGGCTCATTTTAAACGCGGCTATTCGCCCCAGCCAAGATAGTGAGGGGACATTCCATGTTTCTGTAGATTTTTCAATGGCCTTCAACAATGGCGAGAAATTAAGCTCAATTATGGTTGGTATAAGATGAGATAGGTAGACACCCAAGTGTTTAATATATAGCGTCGACCATAGAAATTTATACTGCTTTCGGAGGATAGCAAGGGAATCCTCCGGGATATTCATGGCATACGCCTCCGTTTTAAGAACATTGAGTTTATAAAAGCTGACTAGAGTGAATCTCTCTAGTAATGAGAACAGATGAGGTAGTGAAGTAAGAGGGTCAGACGTAAGGACCGTCACATCATCTGCGAACAGTGCAATTTTTTGCTCGGTATGATGGACCTCGACCCCTCTAATCTGGGAACATGATCGAATAGCTTCAGCCAACGGTTCCATAACAAGGACAAAGACAAGGGGAGACAAGGGACATCCCTGTCTCGTACCATTGGTGATTGTAAAGGGCTCTGAACAGAATCCGAGTCCTTTAATCATTGCCGATGGGTTAGAATATAACGCTGTTATAGATTTGATAAAAGACTCCGGAAGTCCAAACCTTCGTAACACAGCAAACATATACCCCCAGTCCACCCTGTCGAAGGCTTTCTCAGCGTCCAACGACAGGGTGACACAGGGCAGACTCATTCTATGAGCCTCAAAGTAGACATTTAAAAGCCTTCTGGTATTGTCGGGTCCCTGACGTCCCATCACGAAACCCACCTGGTCAGGATCGATTAGTATGGGTAGAAGAGCATTCAGGCGCGAAGCCAATATTTTGGCATATAGCTTAACGTCCAGGTTTAATAATGAAATAGGCCTGTAGCTTTCGCATAGAGTTAAGTCTTTCCCCTGTTTCGGGAGAGTGATAATCACAGCCTGTAGGAATTCAGTCGGGAAGGAACCCTGAGAGCTCGCCAATGTAAAGAAGCGCACTAGAATGGGGATCAGTTTTGTCTGGAATTTTTTATAGAATAGATCTGAGAAGCCATCCGGTCCCGGTGACTTAAAAGCTTTGAGGGATTTAATTGCTGTCTTAATTTCTATCGCAGAGATGGGCCTTTGTAGGAAATCTTCCTTGTCTTGGGGAACCCTAGGGAGGTCTAGGGTGGCAAGGAAGGAGTCAATGATATCTTGGGTTGGGGGCTGGAGTCCACTTTCTTGTTTCAGGTTATAAAGGGAGGCATAATAAGTTGCAAAGGCTTTGCCAATATCTTTAGGTTTAGTGACGGTTTGTCCCCTCACCTTTAGCATGGGGATACGTGCCGCTGCTGTCCTCTGTCTCAACTTATTAACAAGTAACCTATCGGCCTTGTTCCCCTTATGGTAATATACCTCTTTTAATCTCAGGAGTCTCTCCGCCGATCTCTCGTTTTCCAACCCGACTATCTGCCTTTTAAGGTCCGCCAATTTCTCAGAGAGCTGTACTGTGGGGTTGGTTTTGTGCTCGTTCGACACGTTACGGAGGTTCACTGAAAGTTTTGCAAGGGTTTCCCCTTTACGTTTCTTCAGCGCAGCGGCAATTCTTATAAAAGACCCCCGGATATATGCCTTCAAAGCGGCCCATAAAGTGAAATCATTCACTTCATGGGTATCATTCAAGAGCAGAAACTCTGTGAGGTCTTTCAAAATGGAAGCCTCCGTCTCTGGAGAGGAAAATAAATGAGAGGATAGTCGCCATGTTGGAGGTCGTTGAAGCTCCACCAGGGAACGCAAGGTAATATGGACCGGGTCGTGGTCCGACCATGGGCATTGAGGTATCCAGGAACGGGTTATACCATCTAAGAGACCTGGATCACAAAAGAAAAAATCAATACGTGAGTATGAACGGTGGACAGACGAAAAATAGGTGTAATCTCGGTCTGAAGCATTGAGAGCGCGCCAGACATCAAATAGGTTAAATTGATATATCAAATTCCGAAACTTGTGGGAGAGTTCAGTATCAGACTTGTTGACCCTACGAGTCGCCTCAGATTTACGATCTAGGTGAGGGTCCCAAACAATATTGAAGTCTCCAGCTAATAGTAGGAGACCTTGACGTATAGATTCCAATTTCTGAAGGAATTTACGTACTGATCGGATGTGTTGTTTATTAGGACCATAATAAGAAGCAAGTGTGTAAGTGACTCCATCCAATTTACAGATAAGAATCAGATATCTACCCTGAGGGTCCGATTCAACTAGGATATTCTCATAGGAGATATCTTTGTGAATGAGAATGGCCGTCCCTCTAGATTTCTGGGAGAAACTGGCGGCCTCAATCACCGGGAATAGTTTAGATTGAATAGGTATTTTCACACCTTTCACCCAGTGGGTTTCCTGAATAAAGACAAGATGAGCTCTGGACTGAGCCAGAGATCTAAGGAATATACTGCGTTTGGTCGGGGAGTTAAGTCCCCTGACGTTGTGGGTCACACAATTATATGGCATGGTTCCCCTAAAATCTCGCCTACTGTTTTAGAAGTAGCGATGTATTGGGAAAGGTTACTGGGAGGGAGGGATTAGGAAGTGAGAAGGGAAGGGAGAGGGAGCGGGGAGGAAGGAAGGAGGAAGGAAGGGAAAAAAAAAAAAAAAAAAAAACTCAGCACGATCTCCAAAATCAATGATGTAGTCAATGCAGTGGAGATAGACAGATGCGGTATGTATTTAAGATAGACCGCGTATGTAGCCTCTGAAAATCAATTCAGAGTACTTTAAATGGGGGTGGACGGTAACAAGTACCAGAGAGCAGAAGTTGTTGTCGACTAACTAATATGTGAGAGCAAATAGAAGGGGGGGAGGGGAGAGAGGACAGGATCCCGGGCCTGGGGGAGACAAACATATAAGAAGGGAAGGGAGGGAAGAGAAAAAAAAAAAAAAAAGGTGGAGATGTGTGCTATAGTAAGGGTTGGAAATACAGGTATATATTGGGTAATGTTTCATCTCAGCATGTTTGTATATCACAGAGATATCACATTCAAATAATATAACATGGCAAGAACATAGTACATTGATTAAATGAATAGTGTGACTAAGTTAACTGGTTACAGAATGTCAATATAACAATAATAGGTAAAACCAAACCAACATTTAAACTCCTGGAAATAAAAAAGATTATACTTTAGCACAGTAGTAAATAGCCTTGAGATTTCTCAGGGATTACATCACATAGTATAAGTAAATGGGGCTATCTGTGTGAGCTATAAAATTGGCAAGGGTAGCTGAAGGACAGTTCCAGAGCATTGTTAAGAAAAAAAAGGTTACTTCTCAGATTGAAGAATAAAGACATGACATAGTGTAAAGACAAGCGATATAGGTGATATTTCCATATGGCATAACGATATGATCCCATATCAGTCATCTATATAGGCAGTACATTTAGTATCAATGGTTGCAGCATATCAATACACAACAATAACTTGAACAGACGCACCATTTAAGCTGAATAATAGAACCATACCCCAACATAGTATTGAAGGGAAATCACCTATCATTTAGGTAGCTTAGCATAAACAAAGTCAACTTAACATAGTTATATAAACACTAGATTTTCTTTTTCTATTCTTATTCTCTTTTTCTTATTGGAAATGGCAATACTGTGTCAGTACCTGAAATAATAATGGTAGAGCCATCCCTTAGGTTATGTAAGCACACTACAACCTAATAGGCCAGGGCTATATATGTCAACTGTAGTATAGTTATAAAACTGATATATTGCTCCTATTATGTAGTACGAGTCTCCTTTTTTCTAAAGCTATAGCTCAGCCAGCGCAAGTATGGGGTTCCACGTCTAGTGGTTATCTAGTGTACACGTCTAATAAGCGATGTATCAGAGGCCTAAAATTTCAGTACTAGGGGTGAATGTAGGAGTCGGAGAGGGTATCTATTGTTGGTCTACAATGAGCTCAGTATTCTATTCTCTGAAGGGAAAAGTCACCCTGTTACTGATCCCTTACCATATAGTCATAGATCTAGCCATGTATACAATCTCTAAAAATGGCATACAAGTGGAAAAGTAACATATAGCCAACGTGAAGAGCATAGCTATGTGTGGGTACAATATGGAATTATTATGTTTTAAATATCTTACCTTCTTTCCCTTCTTAGAGTCTATAGCATAGAATAAAGTTGATAGAACATCGGTCCTTGGTGAATTAGAAATGTCATAAGACAAGACACTTATACTTGATAAAGCAGGATCTAAGCTTAGAATAAACAAACAGATGTACGTAGCATAATAAAGTAATATAAACCAAACGAAACATTACAACAGCAACAAAAAAAAAAAAAAAACAAAAAAAAAAGGTGTACATAAAAAGGGAAAATTCACACTAACCGTTTTATATAATACTTTTAGAGCCAGAATATAAGAAAGCAAAAAGGTTTACAGTCTCAGTATAATGTTACAGGGAAAATGGGCATAGACACATTACCCACTTTACCATCTTTAGATCAGCCATCTTCTTCTTCTTGAGCTTGGTTTAAGGTAGCAGAGGAGCTGGTATGTCTTTGTGGAAGCGGGTCCCATTGTGGGACTGACGGATCTAACGAACTTTGAGCTGGGGGCTGTTGTGATAGCTCAGAGTTCCATATTTTCCGGAGATGGTGGCTCTGTTCCAGTGTGGTGACAATATGTTGGTGATTGTCCTTTAGTACAAAAAGTCTAGTTGGGTGTCCCCATCTATACTTGATATTGTGAGCCCTTAAAAATTTAGTAAATTCTCCAAAGTGTTTCCGCTGTTGCAGGGTATGAAAAGACAAATCCGCAAAGATATTGATGTCTTTAAATTGATCCGAAAGAAGAGGCTTCGCCAGGGAAGCCCTAACCAGCCGCTCTTTGTATGTGTAGAAGTGCAGCCGCACAATAACATCTCTTGGCTTGTCTGACGCTAAACTGCGAGGACGTAGGGCTCTATGAGCTCTGTCAATAAGTCCCTCATTTGGAGTAGAAGGTGGTGCAAGATGGCCAAAAAATTCAGATAGAAAAGTGACCAAGTCACCTGGGGCCACAGTTTCGGGAATGCCTCTGAGACGTAGATTGTTGCGGCGGGAACGATCTTCAACATCCGCCATCTTGTTTTCTAGCATAGTAAGTTGCTCTGCAAGGCTTTGGGCATAGGCAAGAACGTTAGCTTGATCCACCGCCATATCTTCTTGTTTCCTTTCCACTGTATCTAGTCGCTCTGAAGCAGAGTTTAAATCTCGTCTCAGATCTGTTAGTGAAGCAGTGATTTGGGTCTGAAAGGAGGAATGATGTGCCTCAAGCAAGGATTGTAGAGATGTTAAAATAAATGTGGGTGTCACAGTTGCTGGGGCCGCATCTTGCAAGGCCCGTAGGGTGGTGGTCACTGTATCCGACATAGATGTAGGAGAGGTTGAGCTGTCCTGTGAGTCCTCATGAGTGGCCGGTGAGATAGGGCTGAAATGGTCTGCCACCGTCCTTTTAGGGGCTGCAGCTAGTTTAGGTTTTCTTTTATTAGGCTGTGCCATTGATATAAGTTAAAAGGCACAAGCCAGTCACTTGTATCACTTATAATAAAATGAGGGCAAGTGTGATAGGGATGTGCCAGGGCCCTGGGGCTGTGAACTCTCTCCCCCCTAGGAGGTGCAATTAGCAAATCATGTGTGCCACAGTGTAGTATTTATCAGAATTATAGGTAAAGGAGTTGTTGCTGCGTGTTATCTTCTCTGTCACCATAAATATCTGTAGTTGTGGTACAAAA
The DNA here is from genome assembly GCF_027579735.1 of Bombina bombina. Classification (NCBI taxonomy): domain Eukaryota; kingdom Metazoa; phylum Chordata; class Amphibia; order Anura; family Bombinatoridae; genus Bombina; species Bombina bombina. The sequence goes on along the minus strand of NC_069501.1, from coordinate 880,173,745 downwards.
TTAAGCACTGAAATTGAACAGTCTACATACACAGTGGGAAATCCAAATGTACACGAAATAGCACCACTCCTAAGTAATGTGATTAACGTTAAGTAAAGATATTCTTGTGAAGTGTACAGTCTGATGGTCCCAATATTATCTTGTGCTGCTGGGATTTTATAAGAACTCCTTTATTATAGTCCACCAGTTAGAAGGGGATTGCTTGTGATATATGTTACAGTCAATTAAGCTGGCCCCAGAGTGGATATATTTCCAGAATCGCAGTGTGGGGACTTAGGCTGCTCCACGCTGTGTTACATTCAGTTGCGCAGCATAAAATAGCAAGAAAGATGGCGATTCGCGCCAAAATCGTTGTAACCTGTTGTGGCTGTATAAATGTCACTAAGGCACTATTAGGGCTACTGGCGCAACTGGTGAGCTAAAGAGCTTTATATCGTGTGAGTGCTGGGCATAGAGTAGTGTGAAACGTGACTTACTCTGATCCGGAGATGAAACTCAGAACCGGTCCTTTGAAATATCTCCACAAGTCTGTACTTGGCGCCTCGTAGCACACCGCACACCTTTTGATGGTAGTATAGACTCCGGAGCGGATCCCCGACCCTCCGGAGTGATGGGTGTGTAGTGTGCTTAAGCTGGGAAGGCCAGGCAGCTATAGGCGTGCGGTCTTTACTGTGAGGCCAAGAGCTCCGGTCTGTCCACAAAATAAAGTTGTAAATTTGAGCATAAAAACCCACTGTTTGTACAGAGTTACCTCCAGCAGTGTACCGGAACAATTCAGGGTAAAAGGAAAACTTTTGAAAGCAAAATAAAAGCTTAGTTAGACGATTCAACAGAGGAGCTCTGCAATAGTGTGTCTGCTCTGCACGGCAGTCAGCTCCGCCCCTTCTTAACATAATTTTAATATTAAAATCTAAAATTTTAAAATATTTTGTTAGTGTAATGTAACTTAATTTTCTATCAGTCCTGTGTTTTTGTCACTTACACAGCATACTGTGTTAAATTACTGCCCTACCTACCATCCACGACTCATATCTGCCAGCCTGTCTGCCAGACCCAAGTAGCCAATTAGTGACACCAATCACAATTCTTGTAACAGTAATAAAAAAAAAAAAAAACATAATTTTTTGGACTGCAAATATTCAGTCTCCTAGGGCCATTGAATTTCATTTACCTCCTGCCTGCCACTGCCAGCCTTTTGTGCCAGGCCATCTAGCCAACTATTTACACCAATCATAATTGTTGTCACAGTCAGACAGTATAGTTATTAATTTAAATAAAAAAATTTTTTAGTGTTGATCTTAACCCTCAGTTTGCTCGTGCCTTTGAATTGCACTTTTCTACAGCCTTCCAAGCCTGTGTGCCAGGCCTACTTAAAAATATTTACACCAAACATATTTGTTGTGACAGTGTTCTAATAATTAAAAATTAAAATTTTTGTTAATAGTTGCTGTGATTTGAATTGTCAGTTTGCTGGTGCCATTGAAACGCACTTTCCTCCTGCCTTGCAGCCTGCTGTGAGCCAGGCCCCCACCTAGCCAATTGTTGTCAGCAATCATATTTCTGTTAACAGTTTTGCAAAAATTGTCAATCATCACTGTTTAGACTATCAGTAATCAGTCTCCTAATGTCCTTGAATTGCATCTCCCTCCTGCCTGCCATCCTTTTGTGCCAGGCCGTCTTGCCAACTATTTACACCAATCCTAATTTTTTGTCACAGTATAGTTACTAATTAAAATGAAAAAAATCTTTATTGTTGATGATCTTAACCCTCAGTTTGCTCGTGCCTTTGAATTGCAGTTTTCTACAGCCTTCCAAGCCTGTGTGCCAGGCCTACTTAAAAAATATTTACACTAATCATATTTGTTGTGACAGTATTCTAATAATTAAAAATTAAAATTTTTGTTAATAGTTGCTGTGATTTGAATCGTCAGTTTGCTGGTGCCATTGAAACGCACTTTCCTCCTGCCTTGCAGCCTGCTGTGAGCCAGGCCCCCACCTAGCCAATTGTTGTCAGCAATCATATTTCTGTTAACAGTATTGCAAAAATTGTCAATCATCACTGTTTAGATTGTCAGTAATCAGTCTCCTAGTTTCCTTGAATTGCATCTCCCTCCTGCCTGCCATCCTTTTGTGCCAGGCCGTCTTGCCAACTATTTACACCAATCCTAATTTTTTGTCACAGTATAGTTACTAATTAAAATGAAAAAAATCTTTATTGTTGATGATCTTAACCCTCAGTTTGCTCGTGCCTTTGAATTGCAGTTTTCTACAGCCTTCCAAGCCTGTGTGCCAGGCCTACTTAAAAAATATTTACACCAATCTTATTTGTTGTGACAGTATTCTAATAATTAAAAATTAAATTTTTTGTTAATAGTTGCTGTGATTTGAATCGTCAGTTTGCTGGTGCCATTGAAACGCACTTTCCTCCTGCCTTGCAGCCTGCTGTGAGCCAGGCCCCCACCTAGCCAATTGTTGTCAGCAATCATATTTCTGTTAACAGTATTGCAAAAATTGTCAATCATCACTGTTTAGATTGTCAGTAATCAGTCTCCTAGTTTCCTTGAATTGCATCTCCCTCCTGCCTGCCATCCTTTTGTGCCAGGCCGTCTTGCCAACTATTTACACCAATCCTAATTTTTTGTCACAGTATAGTTACTAATTAAAATTAAAAAAATCTTTATTGTTGATGATCTTAACCCTCAGTTTGCTCGTGCCTTTGAATTGCACTTTTATACAGCCTTCCAAGCCTGTGTGCCAGGCCTACTTAAAAAATATTTACACTAATCATATTTGTTGTGACAGTATTCTAATAATTAAAAATTAAAATTTTTGGTAATAGTTGCTGTGATTTGAATCGTCAGTTTGCTGGTGCCATTGAATAACACTTTCCTCCTGCCTTGCAGCCTGCTGTGAGCCAGGCCCACCTAGCCAATTGTTGTCAGCAATCATATTTCTGTTAACAGTATTGCAAAAATTGTCAATCATCACTGTTTTGACTGTCAGTAATCAGTCTCCTAGTGTCCTTGAATTGCATCTCCCTCCTGCCTGCCATCCTTTTGTGCCAGGCCGTCTTGCCAACTATTTACACCAATCCTAATTTTTTGTCACAGTATAGTTACTAATTACAATTAAAAAAATCTTTATTGTTGATGATCTTAATCCTCAGTTTGCTCGTGCCCTAGAATAGCACTTTTCTACAGCCTTCCAAGCCTGTGTGCCAGGCCTACTTAAAAAATATTTACACCAATCATATTTGTTGTGACAGTATTCTAATAATTAAAAATTAAAATTTTTGGTAATAGTTGCTGTGATTTGAAACCTCAGTTTGCTGGTGCCATTGAATAGCACTTTCCTCCTGCCTTGCAGCCTGCTGTGAGCCAGGCCCACCTAGCCAATTGTTGTCAGCAATCATATTTCTTTTAACAGTATTGCAAAAATTGTCAATCATCACTGTTTTGACTGTCATTAATCAGTCTCCTAGTGTCCTTGAATTGCATCTCCCTCCTGCCTGCCATCCTTTTGTGCCAGGCCGTCTTGCCAACTATTTACACCAATCCTAATTGTTGTCACAGTATAGTTACTAATTAAAATAAAAAAAATCTTGATTGTTGATCTTAATCCTCATTTTGCTTGTGCCATTGAATTGCACTTTTCTACTGCCTGCCAGCCTGTGTGCCAGGCCCAACTATCCAATTAGTGCTAGCAATCATATTTCTTTTAACAGTATTGCAAAATTTGTCAATCAACACTGTTTTGACTGTCAATCTGCAGTCTACTAGTGCCCTTGAATTGCATTTTCCTCCTGCCTGCCTGCCTGTGTGCCAGTCCCAACTAGCCAATTAGTGCCACCACTCATATTTATTGTAACAGGATTGGAATTTTTGTTAATCATAACTGTTTTGATTGTGATTCTTCAGTCTTCTAGTGCCATTGAATTGCAGTTTCCTTTCTCCCAGCGTGTGTGCCAGACAGGCTCATTTGCCAAATAGTGCCAAACAATCATATTTGTTGCCACAGTACTAGTAATATTTCAAAAAATTAACAATTTGTGATTTTTAAAACATCTGTCTTTTTTGTTGTTGTCAGTCTCACAGCGTATACTGTGCCCACTTTCACAGTGCCACCACTCAATTGGTGTAATAGTATTGTTAGTGTCCATTTAAAAAAAAAATGACAGGCAGAGGCAGGCCACCCCGCAGGTTCCGTGGTCGTGGTGCTGTGATTCCTTTAGACCCTACAAATATGCACATTGTTCAGACGCCGGGTGCCAGGGGGGATGCAAAAACTTCTGAGGAGGACCTAGTTGAATGGCTAACACAGGAAACCCAATCTTCTTCAGCTTCCGCTGCTAGTCCTCCTAACCTTGACGCACCATCTAAGTCCAGCTGTGCTTTGGGCAGGTCTCAAGTGACCAGTGACACTCCACCGCCTGTCGCCACCACCAACACTAGCACCACAGCCTCTTCACTTGATCTGTCACAGGAGTTATTGACACATCATTTTGAAGAAATGAGTGATGCGCAACCATCATTGACAGAGTATGTAGATAATAGTGATCAGTCTCAGTCAGGCAGCATTACCGACATGGAGGTATGGTGTGATGATGATGGTGATGTTGCACCCGCTGCTGCTTCCTTTCTTGATGTTTGAGATACAAGTGAAGCGGTTGATGATGATGTGTCGGTGGATGTCACGTGGGTGCCTGCTAGAAGAGAAGAAGAAGAGGGGGAAATTTCAGATGGGGAGACAGAGAGGAGGAGGAGGAGGAGACGATTTGGAAGCACGGGGAGGTCGTCTCAAGGAGCTAGTGGCACAGTCAGACAGCATGCATCGTCACCAGGGGTCAGCCAGACAGCCCGCCGACGCCCATCAACGCATGCTGTTGCCACCACCAGAATGCCATCATCGCAGAGCTCAGCAGTGTGGCATTTTTTTTGTGTGTCTGCCTCTGACAACAGCGATGCCATTTGCAACCTGTGCCAAAAGAAACTGAGTCGTGGGAAGTCCAACAGCCACCTAGGTACAACTGCTTTACGAAGGCACATGGTCTCCCATCACAAAGGCCGATGGGAAGAACACATGAGTAGAAGCAGCACACAAAGTGAAAGCCGCCCTCCTCCTCCTGCTCCAGCATCTTCAGCCACGTCAACCAGTGCTGTCCTCCTTGCCCCCTCTCAACCATCCTCCACTCAGTCTCTCTTACGTAGCAGTTCCTGGTCATCTGCCCACAGTCAGGTGTCTGTCAAGGACATTTTTGAGCGTAAGAAGCCAATTTCTCAAAGTCACCCCCTTGCCCGGCGTCTGACAGCTGGCTTGTCTGAACTCTTAGCCCGCCAACTTTTACCATACAAGCTGGTGGAGTCTGATGCTTTCAAAAAATTTGTATCTATTGGGACACCGCAGTGGAAGGTACCTGGCAGAAATTTCTTTTCACAAAAGGCAATCCCAAACCTGTACTCTGTTGTGAGAAAGGAAGTTATGGCATGTCTGGCAGACAGCGTTGGGGCAAGGGTCCATATGACCACGGATAGCTGGTCTGCAAAGCATGGTCAGGGCAGGTATATCACCTACACTGCGCATTGGGTAAACCTGCTGACTTCTGACAAGCATGGAATGCGTGGCTCTGCAGAAGAGTTGGTGACACCGCCACAACTTGCAGGCAGGCCTGCTGCTACCTCCTCTACTCCTCCTACTCCATCCTCTTCCATAACCTCTTCCTCGGCTGAGTCCTCTTCAACTTCTGCATCTTGCTCCACATCTATGGCACCCCCCCAGCTCCCCAGGTACTATTCTATATCCCGGGTACGGCAGTGTCACGCCGTCTTGGGGTTGACTTGCCTGAAAGCGGAGAGTCACACCGCACCAGCACTCCTGACCGCCCTGAACGCACAGGTGGATCAGTGGCTGACTCCGCACCAACTGAAGATTGGTAAGGTTGTTTCTGACATTGGAAGTAATTTGGTGGCGGCATTGAAATTGGGCAAGTTGACACATGTGCCGTGCATGGCACATGTGTGTAATCTGATTGTACAACGATTTGTCCATAAGTACCAAGGCTTACAGGACATCCTGAAGCAGGCCAGGAAGGTGTGTGGCCATTTCAGGCGTTCCTACACGGCCATGGCGCACTTGTCTGAAATCCAGCGTCGAAACAACCTGCCAGTGAGGCGCTTGATTTGCGACAGCCCGACACAGTGGAATTCAACACTCCTAATGTTTGACCGCCTGCTCCAACAAGAAAAAGCTGTTAATGAGTATTTGTATGACCGGGGTGCTAGGACAGCCTCTGGGGAGCTGGGGATATTTTTGCCAAATTACTGGACGCTCATGCTCAATGCCTGTAGGCTCATGCGTCCTTTTGAGGAGGTGACAAACCTTGTCAGTCGCACCGAAGGCACCATCAGCGACATCATACCATTTGTTTTCTTCCTGGAGCGTGCCCTGCGAAGAGTGCTGGATCAGGCAGTAGATGAGCGTGAAGAGGAAGAGTTTTGGTGTCCATCACCCCCACAAACAGCCGAATCAGCATTGCTTGCTGGACCTGCGGCAACGCAGGAAGAGGATTGTGAGGAAGAGGAGTCAGAGGAGGAATGTGGCTTTGGGGAGGATGAGGAGGAGGAAGACCGAGCACAACAGTCATCCCAGGGTGCTCGTTGTTGTCACCTCTCTGGTACCTGTGGTGTTGTACGTGGCTAGGGGGAAGAAGATCACCATCAGTGAGATCAGTGAGGAGGAGGAACACGACATGATTAGCTCAGCATCCAACCTTGTTCAAATGGGTTCTTTCATGCTGTCGTGCCTGTTGAGGGACCCTCGTAAAAAAAAGCTGAAGGAGAACGACCTGTACTGGGTGTCCACGCTCCTCAACCCCCGGTATAAGCATAAAGTGCCTGAAATGTTACCAAATTCCCGCAAGTCGGAAAGTCGGAAAGGATGGAGCATTTTCATAATAAATTAAAAACTATGCTTTATACAGCGTATAAGGGTGATGTCACAGCCCCACGGGAATGTAACAGGGGAAGAGATTAAATTAATCCTCCTCCTCCCACGACCACGGCGGCAAGGACCGGGCGCTTTCCTGATGTCTTGTTGATGGAGGACATCCGTACCTTTTTAACTCCCATGCACCATCAGAGCCTTTCGGGATCCAGCCTTAGAGAAAGACTCAACCGACAGGTAGCAGACTACCTAGCTTTAACTGCGGATCTCGACACTCTCAGGAGCGATGGACCCCTTGACTACTGGGTGTGCAGGCTGGACTTGTGGCCTGAGCTATCCCAATTTGCAATGGAACTTCTGGCCTGCCCCGCTTCAAGTGTCCTGTCCGAAAGGACTTTTAGTGCAGCAGGAGGTTTTGTCACTGAGAAGAGAAGTCGCCTAGGTCAAAAAAGCCTTGACTATCTCACTTTTATAAAAATGAATGAGGGCTGGATCCCGAAGGGACTGACATTGGGCGATACATTTGAATAAAAAACTACTGATGATGATATGAGCTGCCTTGGGCTACAACTGGTACACAGGCTGGCCTTTTTTTTTGGTTATAAAGATGGAGGACTTGCTTGACTTATCCGCCAACAACTAGTGTTCAAGCCACAAGCTTTTAGGGCACTTTATAAATGTTTTTCAAACATCAATTTTTCTGGCTGCTGCTACAGCAGTTGCTCCAACAATACCCCAATGTTTCAGTCATTTGTACATTCCTAATTTTTCTGGTCTCTGCTGCATCTCTGTGGGTACAAAACTCAAATAAAAAAAAATAAGGCACATAACACTAGTGATTAAACTGTTACGAATTGTACAACTTTACACACCACTCATATCCGGTGGACCATTCAATTGAACGCAAAATGCAACAAATTTGAAAGAGTAGGACCGACCAAGCATCTTTATCCGTCTCTTGGTTGATCTAAATTATCTCCGTGTTCCATCTATGACATACCTGTACTCTATTGTGCAAAAGGGTGGCATATGTTTTGTTTCATGCTGTTGTGCCTGTTGCGGGTCGTGGCCCATGATATAAAAAGGCTGAAGGAGAACGACCTGTAGTAATGGTTGCCCCATCCAGTTTTTATAAAAAATGTTCCTGGTTCCTCTCAATTATCTTTGGGTTTCTAAAATGGATGCCATACCTGTACTCGCTTGTGCAAAAGGATGGGATATGTGGTGGTGTTTCCTGCAGTTGTTTCTGTTGAGGGTGCTGGACCCTCTTATAAAAAAGCTGAAGGTGAACGACCTGGAGTGGGAGTCCAAGCATGGTTTTTTATTGCTATTTCACTTTTACAAACAATTATCTGTGGGTTTCACAAATCAATGCCGTACCAGTACTCTATTGTTCCAAAGTATGCCATATGTTCTCTTTCCTGCTGGTATTTTGTTTGAGGGTCCTGGACACTCTTATAAAAAGGCCTAAGGTGAAAGAGGTGTACTGGGTGTCCACTCATTTTTATTTTCTATTTCTCATTTGACCTAAATTATCTCTGGTTTTGTAAAATCAATGCCGTACCTGTACTCTATTGTTCAAAAGGATGCCATACGTCCTCTTTCCTGCTGGTGTTTTTTTTGAGGGTCCAGGACCCTCTTATAAAAAGGCCTAAGGAGAAAGAGGTGTACTGGTTGGCCACTCATTTTTATTTTTCTATTTAACAATTGACCAAAATGATCTCTGGGTTTGTAAAATCAATGCTGTACCTGTACTCTATTGTTCAAAAGGATGCCATACGTCCTCTTTCCTGCTGGTGTTTTTTTTGAGGGTCCAGGACCCTCTTATAAAAAGGCCTAAGGAGAAAGAAGTGTACTGGCTGTCCATCAAATCATTTTTTTAATTCAAATTTACATTTTAAAAAAAAATTTCTATGGGTTTCTAAAATCTATGCCTTTCCTGTACTCTATTGTTCAAAAGTATGCCATATGTCCTCTTTCCTGCTGGTTTTTTGTTTGAGGGTCCTGGAGCCTCTTATAAAAAGGCATTATGGATAAAGAATTGTACCTGGTGTCCATCCAATCTTTTTTTTTAATTCAAATTCACGGTTGCAACAAATTATCCCCAGGTTTCTAAAATCAATGCCTTTCCTATAATCTTTTTTTCACAAAGGATGCCATATGTCCTATTTCCTACTGCTGGTTTTGTTGAGTGTCCTGGAGCATCTGCTAAAAAGGCCGAAGGATAAAGAAGTGTACTGGGTGTCTATTCAATGTTTTTTTAGATTTCACAGTTGTAACTTATTTTTTCTGTCTTTCAAAAATCAATGCCTTTCCTGTAATCTATTTTTCAAAAGGATGCCATATGTCCTCTTTCATGCTGTTCTTTCTGTTGAGGCTCCGGGACACTCTTTTAAAAAGGCCCAAGGATAAAAAGTGTACTGGGTGTCCAATCAATGTTTTTTTTCTATTTCCCGGGTCATATAACTGATGTCTGTGTTTCTAAAATCAATGCCTTTCCTGTAATCTAATTTTCAAAAGTATGCCATATGTCCTCTTTCCTGCTGGTGTTTTTTTTTGAGGGTCCAGGACCCTCTTATAAAAAGGCCTAAGGAGAAAGTGGTGTACTGGGTGTCCATTGAATCATTTTTTTGATTCAAATTTACATTTGCAAAAAATTATCTATGGGTTTCTAAAATCAATGCCTTTCCTGTACTCTTACTGTATTGTTAAAAAGTATGCCATATGTCCCCTTTCCTGCTGGTGTTTTGTTTGAGGGTCCTGGACCCTCTTATAAAAAGGCCTAGGGAGAAAGAATTGTACTCAGTGTCCATCCAACCATTTTTTTTATTCAAATTCACGGTTGCAACATATTATCCCCGGGTTTCTAAAATCAATGCCTTTCCTATAATCTTTTTTTCACAAAGGATGCCATATGTCCTCTTTCCTACTGCTGGTTTTGTTGAGTGTCCTGGAGCCTCTGCTCTAAAGGCAGAAGGATAAAGAAGTATACTGGGTGTCTATTCAATGTTTTTTTAGATTTCCCGTTTGTAACATTTTTTTTCTGTCTTTCTAAAATCAATGCCTTTCCTGTAATCTATTTTTCAAAAGGATGCCATATGTCCTCTTTCATGCTGTTCTTTCTGTTGAGGCTCCGGGACACTCTTCTAAAAAAGCCTAAGGATAAATAAGTGTACTGGGTGTATAATCTATGTTTTTTTAGATTTCACGGTTGCAACTAATGATCTCTGTGTTTCTAAAATCAATGCCTTTCCTGTAATCTAATTTTCTAAAGGATGCCATATGTCCTCTTTCATGCTGCTGGTTTTGTGGAGGGTCCTGGAGCCTCTGCTAAAAAGGCCTAAGGATAAATAAGTGTACTTGGTGTATAATGGAAGTTTTTTGTGATTTCACGGTTGCAACTAATGATCTCTGTGTTTCTAAAATCAATGCCTTTCCTATAATCATTTTTTTCAAAAGGATGCCATATGTCCTCTTTCCTGCTGCTGGTTTTGTCGAGGGTCCTGGAGCCTCTGCTGCGCATAATAAAGAAAAAAAAAATAATTTAACTTGACTTAATAACTGAAGCATGACTTCAGGAGTCAGGTGTGGTCGTAGGTAGTGGTTGTTGTTAGCAGATTATTTTTATTGCAAATTGCAATTGCCACAGCGTGCATAAAATGTGCGTCACTAGTCCAAATTTTAATTTTTTTTTTTCATTCAGGATTAGTTTGGGGTACGGCGCAATATTGGAAACGCAAAAAACAGGTCTCGGTACCCGTTGATATAAGGGGTGACTACTACTGCTTTTACCAGGCTCCTCTTGGATAGCCCCAGAAAGTGTGACTATGAATCCCAAAAAGAAAATTAAATTAAGGTTGAAAACTAACTCCAAAGTAACTTGTAAGACCTGGAGCTCCTCAAACACACGTCCTACCTTAACAGCTATAGGCTCCCCAACCCACAAATCTTAACTTTTTCATGCCAATTGATATTGCCACAGCTGGAACAACAGTAAATAACATGTGCGTCACCACAGTCTCCGAAGCTGTTGTCGGATGTATACAAAAACACTGATAAAGTATTCCTTTAGGAGCGCAAAGAGATGGCTACCGGAACACCAGGAACTTCACAAGAGTGGCTGATGTTTGAGACATCTGGGTAGTGTACAGGGAGGGCAAAAATCGTCTCCATCTCTGTGCACCAAAGGACATGACGTCCTTGTCATCCATAAGCACATGAAATTGCTGGCATTTTTGTTGCTTCAAGAAGTTCATTTTTTGTGGTGATAGATAGTACTGAATTAAATAAACTTTGGTTTCCTACCATACTCAAGACAATCTTGTATTTCAAAATTCGTACTTGCTGTGGGAAACAGTGGCCTGTCCATACCAGGAAGATGAATTAGACAGAAGTAACGAGCTCTGCTTGCAGGTGACACATGTTTATCGTCAATCATCAAAGGGGTTGCGTGCAGAATATGGCTGATGGCCCCTTATTCACATGTTTGTCCAGAGCCACAACATTTGCAAACAGCCAGAAGAAAGGTCGTTTCTCACCAGCCTAAGTTGAGCTTCATTTACCAAATGCTGATATTAAAAAAAATAGACAAACAGTGCCTTAAATAACACATTTGCGATATGGATTCACCAGAGCAAGGTCATTGCAAGTACTAAGTTCCCACGATAACAAAATTAAAATGCCACAACTATGCAATCTTCTCCTTCAGATTATTATTGTCACACTCCATTGTACTCCTATGCCCAGCTCCCTGCTCTTGTTTTTGTTGAGGGTCCTGGAGCCTCTGCTGAAAAGGCCTATGGATAATAAAGTGTACTGGGTGTCTGTTCATTTTTTTTTTTATTTCCCTGTTGCAAGTAATTATCTCAGTGTTTCTAAAATCAATGCCTTTCCTGTAATCTATAATTCAAAAAGATTGACATATTTCCTCTTTCATGCTGTTGTTTCAGTTGAGGCTCCGGGACCCTCCTATTAAAAAGGCCTGAGCATAAATAAGTGTCACGGCTGTCTAATCAATGTTTTTGTGTAATTTCACGGTTGCAAATAATGATCTGTGGCTTTCTAAAATCAATGCCTTTCCTGTAATCTTTTATTCAAAAGGATGACATATCTCCTCTTTCATGCTGTTGTTTCGGTTGAGCCTCCGGGACCCTCGTATTAAAAAGGCCTGAGCATAAATAAGTGTCACAGCTGTCTAATCAATGTTTTTGTGTAATTTCACGGTTGCAAATAATGATCTGTGGCTTTCTAAAATCAATGCCTTTCCTGTAATCTTTTATTCAAAAGGATGACATATCTCCTCTTTCATGCTGTTGTTTCGGTTGAGGCTCCGGGACCCTCCTATTAAAAAGGCCTGAGCATAAATAAGTGTCACGGCTGTGTAATCAATTTTTTTTTCTAAATTCACGGTTGCAAATAATGATCTGTGGGTTTCTAAAATCAATGCCTTTCCTGTAATCTTTTATTCAAAAGGATGACATATCTCCTCTTTCATGCTGTTGTTTCGGTTGAGGCTCCGGGACCCTCGTATTAAAAAGGCCTGAGCATAAATAAGTGTCACGGCTGTCTAATCAATTTTTTTTTTCTAAATTCACGGTTGCAAATAATGATCTGTGGGTTTCTGAAATCAATGCCTTTCCTGTAATCTTTTATTCAAAAGGATGACATATCTCCTCTTTCATGCTGTTGTTTCGGTTGAGGCTCCGGGACCCTCGAATTAAAAAGGCCTGAGCATAAATAAGTGTCACGGCTGTCTAATCAATGTTTTTGTCTAATTTCACGGTTGCAAATAATGATCTGTGGCTTTCTAAAATCAATGCCTTTCCTGTAATCTTTTATTCAAAAGGATGACATATCTCCTCTTTCATGCTGTTGTTTAGGTTGAGGCTCCGGGACCCTCGTATTAAAAAGGCCTGAGCATAAATAAGTGTCACGGCTGTCTAATCAATTTTTTTTTTCTAAATTCACGGTTGCAAATAATGATCTGTGGGTTTCTGAAATCAATGCCTTTCCTGTAATCTTTTATTCAAAAGGATGACATATCTCCTCTTTCATGCTGTTGTTTCGGTTGAGGCTCCGGGACCCTCGAATTAAAAAGGCCTGAGCATAAATAAGTGTCACGGCTGTCTAATCAATGTTTTTGTCTAATTTCACGGTTGCAAATAATGATCTGTGGCTTTCTAAAATCAATGCCTTTCCTGTAATCTTTTATTCAAAAGGATGACATATCTCCTCTTTCATGCTGTTGTTTAGGTTGAGGCTCCGGGACCCTCGTATTAAAAAGGCCTGAGCATAAATAAGTGTCACGGCTGTGTAATCAATTTTTTTTTGTAAATTCACAGTTGCAAATAATGATCTGTGGGTTTCTAAAATCAATGCCTTTACTGTAAACTTTTATTCAAAAGGATGACAGTACTACCAAAATACTGCCAAGGAAGGGCCTTAGGAAGACTGGGCCAAGGTTGGATTGTAGTATTTGGTTAGGCTAATCATGATGGCCATGTAGACCACCACCACCGAGAGTCCTGGAAGTAACAGGGATGATGAGATGAAAGAGCTAGGAATAGTAGAACTTGAAACAACAGAGTTAGCCATGGGTGTTAGTGCAAAACCGCTTGGCTTTTTTTTGGCTTTGGGTGCGGCTATTCATGCAGGCCATATAGAGCTGACAACATTCGGTGTCGTATCAGCTATTAAACTAATAAGAACAGTACTACCAAAATACAGCCAATGAAGGGCCTTAGGAAGACTGGGCCAAGGTTGGATTGTAGTATTTGGTTAGGCTAATCATGATGGCCATGTAGACCACCATGTAGTAATAAGAACAGTACTAGCAAAATACAGCCAATGAAGGGCCTTAGGAAGACTGAGCCAAGGTTGGATTGTAGTATTTGGTTAGGCTAATCCTGATGGCCATGTAGACCACCACCACCGAGAGTCCTGGAAGTAACAGGGATGATGAGATGAAAGTGCTAAGAATAGTAGAACTTGAAACAACAGAGTTAGCCATGGGTGTTAGTGCAAAACCGCTTGGCTTTTTTTTTGCTTTGGGTGCGGCTATTCATGCAGGCCATATAGAGCTGACAACATTCGGTGTCGTATCAGCTATTAAACTAATAAAAACAGTACTAGCAAAATACAGCCAATGAAGGGCCTTAGGAAGACTGAGCCAAGGTTGGATTGTAGTATTTGGTTAGGCTAATCCTGATGGCCATGTAGACCACCACCACCGAGAGTCCTGGAAGTAACAGGGATGATGAGATGAAAGAGCTAAGAATAGTAGAACTTGAAACAACAGAGTTAGCCATGGGTTTTAGTGCAAAACCGCTTGGCTTTTTTTTGGCTTTGGGTGCGGCTATTCATGCAGGCCATATAGAGCTGACAACATTCGGTGTCGTATCAGCTATTAAACTAATAAGAACAGTACTACTAAAATACAGCCAATGAAGGGCCTTAGGAAGACTGAGCCAAGGTTGGATTGTAGTATTTGGTTAGGCTAATCATGATGGCCATGTAGACCACCATAGTAATAAGAACAGTACTAGCAAAATACAGCCAATGAAGGGCCTTAGGAAGACTGAGCCAAGGTTGGATTGTAGTATTTGGTTAGGCTAATCATGATGGCCATGTAGACCACCACCACAGAGAGTCCTGGAAGTAACAGGGATGATGAGATGAAAGTGCTAAGAATAGTACTACTTGAAACAACAGAGTTAGCCATGGGTGTTAATCCAAGACCGCTTGGATTTATTTTTGTATTGGGTGCAGCTAATCATGCAGGCCATATAGAGCTGACAACATTCGGTGTTGTATCAGCTATAAAAATAATAAGAACTGTACTATCAAAATACAGACAATGAAGGGCCTATGAAGACTGAGCAAAGGTTGGATTGTAGTATTTTGTTCGGCTAATCATGATGGCCATGTAGACCGCCCGTAACAGGGATGAAAGTGCTAAGAATAGTGCTAATTGAAACAACAGAGTTAGCCATGGGTGTTAGTCTAAGACCACTCGGCTTTTTTTGGGGTTTGGGTGCAGCTAATCATGAAGGACAGATAGACCTGCCACCATTTGGTGTTGTAACAGGTATGAAAATGCAAAGAACAGTACTACATAACACAACCTACTTACCATGGGTCCCAGAACATATGTTTGGTTGTTATATTTTGTAAGGGTAATCATGCAGGCCATATAGACCTCCACCGATAGGGTGAGTATGAGTAACAGCTATTAAAATGCGAAGGACATTACTAATTAACACAACATAGTTACCATGGGCCGCAGACCAAGAGCAGATGTCTTATTATTATATTTTGTATGGGTAATCATCCAGGCCGTATAGACCTCACCAAATAGGGGGAGTTACAGAGATTAAAGTGCTAAGAATGGTAGTACTTAAAACACAACCTCGTTAAAATAGGTAGCAAACTACATGTCTTATTATTATAATTTTTCAGGGTAATCTGGCAGGCCATATAGAACTCCCACGATAGGGGGGGGAACAGGGATTAAAGTGCTAAGAAAAGTACTAATTGAGACAAGCTAGTTGGGTCCAAGAACTCATGTTTGATTATTAGAATTTATTATGGTAATTATATATCTAACAAATATATCTATTTCTCTTCTATCGATTCTATCTAACTATCAATCTATGTATATCTATCTATCCTATCTATCACTATCAATCTATCTTCTGTCCGGGATGTTTTGAGACAGCCACTTTGGGAATGTTAGTTGATTTAGACCCATTATGGCTTAAAAGCAGACTCTGCATCAACTATGTAATTTTCCATGGGAGTTTTGCCAGGGATCCCCCTCCAGCATGCAACAGTCCAGGTGTTAGGACCCTTGAAACAACTTTCCCATCACTATTATGGCCAGAAAGAGTCCTTGTAGGTTTTAAAGTTCGCCTGCCTATTGAATTCAATGGCGGTTCGCGCGGTTAACTTTTTAAAGATGTTGAAATAAAGGATCAAGCTTTTATGGAACTCTTTTGAGCAGTGCCTGCTTTCCTTCTTTACCTTGCACTTGTATAGTGGCTGGGTATCGCCACTGCTACGGCACTCCATTGGCTCTATATGGGAATATTGTATTGCAGCCAGCATCACTTCCGGTCATCACGCCAGGTCCACAGTAGCTGCTAGGAT
The DNA here is from genome assembly GCF_027579735.1 of Bombina bombina. Taxonomy (NCBI): domain Eukaryota; kingdom Metazoa; phylum Chordata; class Amphibia; order Anura; family Bombinatoridae; genus Bombina; species Bombina bombina. Next base: position 880,157,659 of record NC_069501.1, on the reverse strand, counting down.
CGTCATCTCTCCATATATTTACATATTCCTTACAACGTATGCTTTTTGCAATTGTATTTAGCCTAAATGTATTTATTAATTTGCCTTTATGCTTACAGTTTGTGCACACTATTGGATACTATACAGCACTACTAGCATGAGACATTTATATTTATATATATTTATAACTATATTTACTATATTTACATATTGCTCATTATTTATGCTTTTTGCTATTGTATTCAGCTTAAATGTACTTATTAACTTGCCTTTATGCTTGTGGTTTGTGTACAATATTGGATGTTATACTCAAGCTTCAGCCACATAGGGGGTTAATTCACCTTTATTTAGCATTTGAGGGCATGTTGTTCTATCTAAAGTTTTAACCAATCAGTATTCAGAATACACCTTTTTATAAACCTTGTAAGGTGTAGCACCTTAGGTTATGATTATGGCTTAGGCCGAAACATGTCAACCGTTTGGTGCTACGCCCCCTTATGCACTTTTTTTTTTTTTGCACTGTTCCAGATGATTTTATTTTTTGATGCTTAAATAAAGAAACTGGTTTTATACAAACAAGCAAGACCTCCCTTTTATGTTTGTATTGATTGATACCAGTTTATCCGGTCTCTGCTTTTTCTTGGAGTAAGTACCTGCACCGGCCGAAGACAGCCCTCACCCCATCCTCTCAGCCTCTTACACGTCAACACTGATGTCATCTGCAGCTGAGCACTGCATGCTGGATTTCAGATAGAGGGACAGACCGTAGGGTAATGACGGAAGCCTGCTGAGTAAGAACTCAGCGCCGTGCAGATGACTGATCACGGGTCCCCTGGATGCTCTCTTTCCCTCTGACAGCTGCCACAAGCTGAATTTCAGTTTTTATGAGGGTTGACATGGACTCGCTAAAATCTTGAAACTTTTGGGGTGAGTAAGTCTTTAGATAAGACCCGGACACCAAACAGGTGTATAACATACCGGACTTTATATTTCCTGCATAATATATTGCGTATTCCTGTGGATATTTCTCTTTTCTTACTTTTTACCTTGGATTAGAGCAGGTAAAATGACAATATTTTTATTATTGTATCACAAAGGTGAATAATAACACAATAAAGTGATAAAGAGATAAAAATGTGTTAATCCAATACAAATAATCCAATACTGACCATTTGATTATTCAAATACCAAAAACAAAGAGTCCTCTGGTGATAAGAAAGGCAGTCTTTATTTTCAACGGTCCTCAGAAGAAATCCTCAAAGAAAAGAAAGAAAATTCATAGCGTAACACTGTATACATATATATGCACAAATCCCACACTTGAGTCAATCCTACTCACGTGTTTAAGAGCTATTAACAGCTCTACTGTAAGCACTCTTTAAGGAAAACCTCCTGGTTCACAGCATACAATTCCAATTTATAAAATAAATAATCTAGACATAGGTCACTAAGGGTATAAAGCATAGGCAATTATAACACACTTTGCATATATTAGTCCTTACAGAGTGTAAAGCCATAGCTGTATCAAAGTTTGCACCCCTCCTTGTGACTGGTTTGTTTTCTGACACTCCACTCCTGGACCATTGAAAATAAAAACAGCCTTTATTATTACCAGAGGACCCTTTGCTTTTGGTATTTGATTAATCAAATGGTCGGTATTGAATTATTTGTATTGGATTAACACATTTTTTAAATTAAAAAAACCATGTTTTCTAATCATCTGATTATTTCATCTGTGTTCCAGTTAAGATATCCTCAAAATGTGGCCTGTTAGGGAGGCCTAAGAAAAGGTTTTAAAACCAGTGAACTAGAGGCAGCATTCAATACGATGCATGCCATTACAATATTTAAAGGTAAAGGGAAATTAAACTTTTTTTTTTCATGATTCAGATGGAGCACGAGCTTTTAAACAACTTTTCAATTTACTTCTATTATCTAATATGTTTTGTTCAACTTGGTATCCTTTGTTGAAAAGATTTCCTAGGTAGGCTCATAAGCTGCTGATTGGTGATTGCACATATATGTCTCATGTTATTGGTTGCCCAATGCGTTTAGATAGCTCCCAGTAGTGCACTGATGATTCTTTAACAAAGTATACCAAGAGAATTAGCAAATAATTTAATAGAAGTAAATTGGAAAGTTGTTTAAATTTGTATTTTCTCTCTGAATCATGAAAAAAAAGGGTTTCATGTCCCTTTAACCCCTTCACTACCGGGACTTTCAGAGAAGAACTTGCCCAAAATAGTGGATCATTTTTAGCATCTTTGCTATCACTACATTTAAATAGAAATAGAGCCTTGCTTTATTTTAATTGTATTTAACTGTCAAAACTATATATATATATATATATATATATATATATATATATATATATATATATATATATATATATATATATATATATACTATGCAAAAAACGCAGCACTCACTGGTCATTTGTAAGTAAAATTTAGCTTTTAATAATACAAAAAGTGTTAAAATCTTGGGAAAAACATGACGTTTCGATGCCTAACTGGCATCTTTTTCAAATATCCCAAAAGGTAAATCCAAAGTGGTCACACCAGCTATGTGGTGCTCTCATGGGGAACACTACATAGCTGGTGTGACCACTTTGGATTTACCTTTTGGGATATTTGAAAAAGATGCCAAGTAGGCATCGAAACGTCATGTTTTTCCCAAGATTTTAAATGTTTGTATTATTAAAAGCTAAATTTTACTTACAAATGACCAGTGAGTGTTGCCTTTTTTGCATAGTACATAGTGTTTTGACATTGCACCCTGGCAGCTGCTACTAAATATATGGTATATTTCTCAAGATATTGATATAGGGTCATTTTGGTATATCTCATGTTACCATTGCACCACCAAAATTGATAACATTTTCACAAACTTTGGGTTTCTCACTAAAATTATTTAAATAGTGCTTGTGCAATCATGACACAAATGGTTGTAAAAGTTTCTGTGGGATCCCCTTTGTTTAGAAATAGAAGACATGCATGGCTTTGCCATTGTCTTTTTGTAATTAGAAGGCTCCTAATTGCAGCTGCACACCACACCTCTGAAATTCCTGGCAGTAAAGGGGTGATCCCTACCTGATCCCTCACAAACAGCTATATTCCCTTCCTTACCCCCCACCGGTCACCCCCATCTTTGGTACTGGCAGACAGTCTACTAATATGAAAATGTAAGTTTTTTTTGTATTAAAATATAAAACATATCTCCCCCCTTGTGTGATTGTTAGTTAGGCATCCATCCCCCCACCCCAGCATTTATCTGTAGTGTAGATGCCCAGCCCTTCCTCTCCCTTTATTTTTTTATTTTTTAAGTCTAGCCCCATCCCACTTCAGCCCGCTTCCCTCCTCCCTCTCCCCTCCGCTGCTGGACTGCATACAGACCTCCTGGATTCCCTCCCACACCTCCCACCGGCACCAGAAAAGGATTGTTACAGTGTCACCATCTGTAATGATCTGGCATCTGCCTTCATATGGAAGGGGAGCGCTGACATGTGGGCAGATGCCATGATTTCAGGAGCTTCCTGCAACTCAGATGTATGTATATATATATATATATATATATATATATATATATATATTGTGTGGTACTATAAGCAATGTACCACAACATATATATATATATATATATATATATATATATATATATATATATATATATATATATATATATATATATATATATATATATATATATGTCTTAATAGTTTAAGAGGTGAAGGCCCCCATTTATCATGGCGTCTTTGGGAAATGTTTCCAGACAGATAATTTGTTCACAAGCCTTTAGGACCTCCAATACAGCATTGAATGCATAATTTAATATTGTACAATTAAATACTTGTGCAGCTCTTTGTCCTGCTCTTGTTCAACCAATTGCATGACAGCAGGGCAAGTCTGTCGACTGAGATGAATGAGTCCAGGATGTTTGATATCCAAAACCTTTGAGTTTAGAGACACTTTAAGGATCAAACTAAACAAATGTATGGGTTACAAAAGTAGCCACTCAAGGGTGTGCTTTTATATACACATGACTCTTTTAATAAACTATAGTTATACAATTGTTATACATTGTAAAGTATCTAAAAATATACCACACTAATAGACTATATAAAATTGTCTAATAAGTCCCTTAAAGATACAAACATTCTGGCTGCTTTTAACCCTGGGACGGCTCCACTTCGATCTCAGCTTTTACAATATATAAACAAAATAAGAATAAACGTCATAGTGCAGATAATCCATTAACAGAAAAAAATCACCATTACCCTATAGAATAGACACATAAAAAAACTAATTTCAAAGTGCTACAAACACTTGCTAAGTAGTCTAATTCACTCAGCTGACTGGGTTCCCCATCTTGTGTAGTTGCCAATCTCCCAGGTTGTCAGCCCAGACAAGGGCGTAGATTTATTCAGCAGTTGATGCTGCATCGATACTGCATCGTTTCTGGTCCGTCAGAAACGGAAGTTAAGAAGCAGCGGTTTTAGGTGGCAGACTGAAATCATCCCTATCTGATATGATCGGGATGATTGACGGCCCCTGCTAGCGGCCAATTGGCCGCCAGTGAGCAGGGGGCAGTATTGCACAAGCATTTCACTAGAAATGCTTGTGCAATGATAAATGCAGACTGCGTATGCTACAGCAAATCATGTTCACTCCACCTTTGGTAAATCTACTCGTTAGTTTCAATATCAGCTTCCTTTACTTTAGCTGCCTATCAGCACTTGGTCTCCCCACACTCATCTCTGTGTTTATTTGCATTGGGGAAAGGTAGAAAGAGACATGTGGAAAGACTGAACTGATGCAGAGAAAAAAGAAGTAAAGAGCAGGATCTGCACAGCATGTGGATGATCAGGCTTGTGGTGTGTTGTTAGTTCTGCTGTAGAAATCCTGCATATGCCACTCCAGAGATCAGCTGTCATTGTGTGCAGCCACCATCTAACCTCAGTAGGGTTTGTGATCAAATGCTACTTAGAGGTGGAGTTGGGATTGAAATGCTACCTTGACAGTGTTGACAAATTGGTAGATTGGGAAATGCAAAAGACAAGAAACTCAGTCACCTGAGTTATTGTGATTATTCAACAAGTATTTATGGTACCTGGAGGTGCATTCTTTTTTACTTAATTTTGTACATTAGTGTTTTTTATCTTGTAGAAGTTAAAAAGCAACAGTCATAAGACCCTGACGCTGTCTAAGCAGCTTCCTAAATGGGGGACAAATGATGATCTGTCAGTGTTCATACTTCTCGCTGTCATTAATGAGTCTTTGATAGAAAGCCTGGAATAGCACAAAATGTGTTAGAGAATGTGTCATTAAAGGAATATTAAATCCACATTTTTTTCTTTCATGTTCCAGAGAGAGCATGTGATTTTAAACAACTTTCCAATTTACTGCTATTATTTAATTTGTTTTGTTTTCTTGTTATCCTTTGTTGAAAATAGATACCTAGATAGGCTCACAAGCTGCTGATTGATGGCTGCACATATATGCCTCATGTTATCGGCTCAGACAATTTGTTCAACTAGCTCCCAGTAGTTAAAAGGGATTAAAGGGATATTCCAGACGAAATTGGAAACCACATGGGTGCATTTCGTTTTTGAACAGAAGCAATTTTGTAATATACATGCATTATAAAAAATGCTTCTAATAAAAGCTATAGCTGTTTCAAAGTGTATTTAAGTATGCCCCGTGCACCAGCATTTTAAACACAGCACTTGTTCGGAGAGCCTAAGGTGCTTGTATCATCTTGTAATGACTCAATTTGTTAATTGCTGACATGATACAAGCCCCATTGATGATCTGAGCAGCTGCAGTATTTTAAATGTCAGTGCAGTGAAATTATCTAGCTATGCTTTACATGCACGTGCAGGGAAAAAGGTTAACACTAAAACAGTGATAACTCTTAATAGAAGCATTTTTACCAATACATGTATATTAAAAATATGTTTATATTCAAAGATGCAATAAATCTATGTGCATTTATATTTTGACTAAAATGTCCCTTAAACCAAGTTTACCAAGAGAATGAAGCAAATTATATCTAAGTAAATTGGAAACTTTTTTTAAAACTGTATTCTTTGGGGCATATGTATCAAGCTCCGAATGGAACTTGATGTCCCGTGTTTCTGGCGAGCCTGCAGGCTCGCCAGAAACAGCAGTTATGAAGCAGCGGTCACAAAGACCGCTGCTCCATAACTTGTCCGCCTGCTCTGAGCAGGTGGACAGACATCGCCGGAAATCAACACGATCGAGTAAGATCGGGTTGATTGACACCTCCCTGCTGGTGGGCGATTGGCCGTGAGTCTGCAGGGAGCAGCGTTGCACCAGCAGCTCTTGTGAGCTGCTGGTGCAATGCTGAATATGTAGAGAGTATTTCTCGCCGTATTCAGCGAGGTCTAGCGGATCTGATCCGCACTGTCGGATCAGGTCCGCCAGACTTTGTTAAATAGAGGCCAATGACTGCTATGTAATGGCACTTTTCAGTGCTGTTTTTTTCAAACACTCCACACCAGCAACTTTAAACCTTCATAACTGCTTATTACAGTTATTTTCTTAATAAAATAAAGATGCTACTAATAGAGTATATTACACTTGATTGTGGGGGCATTTGAAGGACATTTATAAAATTAACCACAGATCTGATCTCCGGTTACTTTTTATAAGCCAACAAGTTCAATATAACTCATAGCAATCTTGAATCTATAGTGCTGCTGAAAACAGAGGTATTTGCAATCCCTCTAATGATTAATGCAATAACTGAGTGTCTACAGCACAGTAACTTTATGTTCCTTTATTAGGACAATAAATCATACATAGCAACGTTTCGGGTGTTGCCACCCTTAATCATGCATTATTGATGCATAATTTATAATTTTATACCGGAAGCTAACAGTAGCAATAACCAGCCACTTGTACTGGCTGGTTATTTATCGCATGCCTGCAAACATGCAAATTTTCCCATTTATGGGCGCAACATAAATTAGCGCTCCACTTGTAGGGGCATATTTATCAAGTTCACATTGCTTCAGACTCGCCGGAAACAGAAGTTATGAAGCAGTGGTCTAAAGACCGCTGCTCCATAACCTGTCCGCTTGCTCTGAGGCCACGGACAGAAATTGTCAGAAATCAACCCGATCGAATACGATCGGGTGGATTGACACCCCTGCTAGTGGCCGATTGGTGAATCTGCAGGGGGCGGCTTTGCACCAGCAGTTCACAAGGACTGCTGGTGCAATGATAAATGCTGAGAGCGTATGCTTTCGCCATTTATCAATGTGCAGTGAACATGATCCGCTATATCGGATCATGTCCGCTCGTGCAATCATAAATATGCCCCGTTATCTAGTCCTAAATACGCAAATAAGGCACATGTTGAAGTCTTTTAGTAATGATCAAGAATCAAGATGCAGTATTACAGGATAACAAATAACAAGGGTATCCAGACTTAGGGGTAGATTTATCATAGTGCGAGAAGACATGATACAATGTAGCGTATCATGTCCGCTGCACATCGATAAATGCCAACAGCATACGCTGTTGGCATTTATTATTGCACCAGCAGTTCCTGTAGATTTGCAGCTAATCGGCCACTAGTAGGGGTTGTCAATCAACCCGATTGTATTTGATCAAGTTGATTTCTGTCCGCGGCCTCATTGCAGGTGGACAAGTTATGGAGCAGCGGTCTTTAGATCGCTGCTTCATAACTTCTGTTTCCGGCAAGCCTAAAGGCCCCCTAACCTTTATGGTACAGGTGATAGGCAGTGTGCAAAGCTGTGCACTCTTGTCTTTAAAGGGATAGTAAACACCAAAAATGTTATTGTTTTAAAAGATAGATAATCTCTTTATTTACAATTCCCCAGTTTTACATAACAAACACTGTTATAGAAATATACTTTTTTACCTCTGTAATTACCTTGTATCTAAGCTTCTGCTGGCTGCCTCCTTATCTCAGATCTTTTGACAGACTTGCATTTCAGGCAATTAGTGCTGACTCTCACATAACTTCACGTGCATGAGCACAATGTTATCTATATGAAACACATGAAATAGCGCCCTCTAGCTGTGAAAAACTGTCAAATGCATTCAGAAAAGGGGCAGCCTTCAAGGGCTTAGAAATTAGCATATACTACCCAGTATTAGTCTTCAACTAAGAAAAACAAGAGAAGAAAGCAAATTTGATGTTAAAAGTAAATAAGAAAGTTGTGTAAAATTGCATGCCTATCTGAATCATGAACGTTTAGTTTGGACTTTACTATCCCTTTAAAGGCATAAAATGCAAAGCATAGTACACAGATACATCTTTAAATGCAGAGTTATATATATATATATATATATATATATATATATATATATATATATAATTCTTCTACCCTTCCAAGAATAGACGCTGCACTCACCAGGTTTTCAAGTAAAACGTGTCTTTATTTGATCCATTAAAATAATCTCATCCCCAAACGTTTCAGTACCGTTTTGGTATACCGCTCTATGCACTCTGATGTCCCAATGACAAAGGTACCAGAACGGTGTTGAAAAGTTTGGGAATGAGATTGTTTTAATGGATTCAATAAAGAGACATTTTACTTGAAAACCCGGTGAGTGCAGAGTCTATTTTTGGAAGGATAGAAGAATTGTGTGTATACTTTAAAAACGCAGCACCCCGGTTGTTGTCAATTGGATTAGTGAGTGCTCCTGATACAGTCTATTTTATATTTATATAAACAAATCCCCAAAATTAGAAGCACTCACCATGACTTTAAAATATGTGTAATTTAATCCAAAAGAGTAGTGACATTTCGGGGGGGAATCCCCGTCCTCAGAGATTGCCCTTAAAAGGACATTTTGTAGGGCATTGCCCTAAGTTAAACAGCTCGATTACCTCTAAAAAATACTAAATCCCCCTAACAGTAAAAAAACGCCACCCACCAAACCCCCCAAAATAAAAATCTAACACTAAAAAATAAACTAACCATTGCCCCTAAAGCGGCGTTTGTATGGGCATTGCCCTTTAAAGGGCATTCAGCTCTTTTACTGCCCTTAAAAAAGCCCCCCAAAAACCCTAATCTAAAAAAAAAAAACACACCAAAAATAAAAAAAGCCTAAACCTCAAATAGGTACTCACTGTTCCTAAAGTCCGGCAGAGAAGGTCTTCTTCCAGACGTATCCATCATCTTCTATCTTCATCTGGAGTGAAGGCGGTGCGGAGCAGAGGTGCAGAGCTGTGTTCCCAATACCTGGATCCTCCGTGGCAGTCCTCAACGGCGGCGGTCATCGACTGTGGCATTCCTTGGCGGCATGGATGCTCCACTTCATCCGATGTCCGTCGTAGACTAAAGATTGAATGCAAGGTAATGCAATCAATTTGGGGTACCTTGCATTCCTATTGGCTGAAATTTTGAAATCAGCCAATAGGATTAGAGCTACTGAAATCCTATTGGCTGTTCAAATCAGACAATATTTCATTAGCTCTCATCCTATTGGTTGATTTTAAAATATCAGCCAATAGAAATGCAAGATAACCCCAAAAAAATATGAGGTACCTTGCATTCAATCTTCAGTGTGTGATGGACGATCGCATGAGAAGGAGCCTCCACGCCGTGAGGACCGCTGCCGCCAAGGATTGCCACATCTGGGAAGACTGCTCCACGCCTCCGCTCTGTGCTGCCTTTGCTGTGGATGAAGATAGAAGATAATGGATCCGCCTGGAAGAAGACCTTCTCCGCCAGACTTCAGGAACCATGAGTACCTATTTGGGGCTTAGTGTTTAATTTAATTTAGGGGGTCTTAGGTTAGGGGGTTTAGTGATTAATTATTTGTGTTTGGCCGTTTAGGGGCTAATAGATTTATTATGTTAATTTCGTTGTGGATTAATGGTGGTTTAGGGGTTAACATATTTATTAGGTTAATTAGCGATGTGGGTTAATGATGGTTTAGGGGTTAATATATGTATTAGGTAGTTTGCGATGTTGGGGTTGGAAGATTTAGGGGTTAATAATTTTATTAGGTAGTTGGTTGTTTTTTTTTTTCTTAAGGCTTATTGCGTGCGGTTAGTTTTTTTTATTTTAATACTTATTGCGGGCGGTTAGTTTTTTTTTAATACTTATTACAGGTGGTTAGGTTTTTTTTTTTTTAAACAGAGAAGAGAAACGAGGTGTATACTATCTATAACAGCAGGGAATAATGCACACTTAATAAACGTTTCTTCCCCAGGAAATAGTTAAGAGAGATACATATATACATGTTGTAGGTGGCGCAATGGATGCTAATTCCCACTGATAATGATATAAAGGATGTATATACATATAAAATACAATCAGATAATGACTGATCTGTAACTAATAAAAGCGTTCATACACTCAATAAAATTAAATTTATAAGTTTATTAATGTGGTATAAACAATAAAATTGACTATATAAGACACTGGTGTCAGCATAAAATATGTCCTAAAACATCAGTTAATAAGAAATGTTCAAATACAGGCATACGATCTGGTAAATACCGTTATAGATCCACACCTGTAAAATGATTATTGCCTTAGTAGATAGCTTAATACTGTTACAATATAATAATTGCTAAAGACATATACGTCTAAAACATGCATACAAAGTGGCTAATAGTTGACACGTTGCTGAAGGTTACGATGTAACTAGTGATCATCAAATGTTCAGATGTATATAAACTGGATGCCAAAGTCTTTAGAAGAAACAAACGTACAACTTTGTAAATATTATCCGTGTGCAATTGTAAAGTGTGGTGCTTTCATACACAAGTTTCAGCAGTTGATGCCCAATGATCCAATGATTTTGAAAAAGGCTTCCAAGCCGAAACGCATAGAAACCTGATCACTCGACACACAGGATCACGAAGAGAGTGAAGCATACCTTAACCCAGCAAGACCGGAGACTCAGCAAACATTCCATCCCAATAACGGAGGCTGAACTTAAGAGCACTTAAAGGAAAGTTTGGTGGCCAGCCAGTGACTGATAGGGGCTGAACATATGAGCACCTAAGGAAAGATCGGAGATTAGCCAGATACTGATTGCAGGCTGACAAACGACAACATCATCTGGAGATTATCGAAATAAGATCACTATTTCAACACATCTTTAATTTAGGATTGATGGACAAATCACACTATTAAGGTCAGTACTGACTATCCTCCTGAGGATCGGAGTCCTATAAACCACAGTGCACTGTGAGTACTCTTTAAGAAACGGAACGACCGAAGACAAAGACATTCAGGTATTTTTAATTGGGCATCAACTGCTGAAACTTGTGCATGAAAGCACTAACTAGAAGTTTGCCTGCAAACCATAGAAGCATAGTCATAGTACTTCAAGAACTCTTAGGATTAGGACATGAAGAAGGGACAACAAATTCCCAACTTATATAATCCAAAGACACAACCTTAGGTAAGAAAAAATATACAGTTCTCAAAACTGCCTTATCCCAACAAGGTAAAGATGATCACATGAAAGAGCAGAGAAAAATCAGAGACTCTTCAGCAGACGAGATAGCCAAAAGAAGCAAAAACCTTCCAAGATAGAGTTGTAATATATTATTGTGTCTTTAATTGTGAGACTTCCTATTAGGCTATTTAGCATCATGTCCTGTTCCTTCTTTGCTTGTTGTTCAAGCTTGTATTTATAGTTTGTTCTTGTCTGTATTGCTGTTTAAATTACTTCTTCCTAAATTTTAGACTTGTACATGGTCGAAAAATTTGTTTTCGGTTCGGATCGATTTGGATTTTTTCAAATTTCGGTTCAGATAGATTCAAATTCGGAAAAATTTGAATGAATTCGTTTTGGATTCGTTTCGGATTCATTCAGATTCAAATAAATTTGGCTGGATTCGGTTCGATTCGGAAATTCGGAATTTCGGTATGTGTTAGGTGGGATGTGCTGTGTATTAGACTAGTATTATGTACTGTATATTAGGTGTAACCCATAGCATAGTGATATAACCTAATATACTGTCTAGTGTAATCCATGGCCATCCGAATTTACCGAATAAATCCAAACTAATTCGGATTTATTCGGTAGATTCGGTACTACCGTAATTCGGAAATTCAAATCGATCCGAATCTCCGACTTTAACAAAAATTATTCTCATCTGCTTCCTCTATTGCTGCCTGCCATCACCTACTGCTGCTGCAGTAATCTCTGCAAAATGCAGAAACAGAACTATCGCTTTAACAAAAATAATAACTGAAACTTCAACATTATAAAGGAATTCCATTTCTATTACTCTTTCCCTAATTCACATTTGGTATATCTGCATTGTGTTTATTACATACTATTTCATCTATTTACCTCTATTCCTCAATGTTAATATATTAACTGCATTGTTCATACCACTCATGAGGTTAAGGTATCAGGAGTGTAACAACAGTGCTACAAACATATATAGCTCATTAGCTGAAATCTCTGCTAACGTAACACGGAGGCTTGAAAACCACCTTAGCGGTGCTTATTAAGCTCAAAAAGAAGGAGCCTGCAAAACTTTCAATGCTAAATTAAAATTCCAAGAAGGAGAAATTGCCTTCATAAAATATGTAATTCTAACCAAAGCTAGAATAAAACCATTTCTCTCAGATTAGCAATCTTATTGTGTACAAAATTGAAGAAACAGGAATCTAAACCATCTTGCAAAATCTTAGGAATTCTAAAAGAATTCTAGGAAACACAATACACCAAGAAATAAAGGTATTCCAGACCTTATAATAAATATTCATAGTCCTAGGCTAAATAACAGAAACAATAAACTGAGAACTAATCATTTAATCTCCATTCCATTAAACTTAGAGATTTAAAATTCTGATGAAAAAATGGACCTTGAGACAAAAGGTCCGTAATGCAGAGGAAGTGAACATGGAGGGCATCTGGACATCTGAACCAGTTTTGCATACACATTCTATGAAGCAAGGACCATCAGAATAACTGATAATCTCTCTTGCCTGATCCTAATAGTCACACTGGAAAAAGAAGCAGATGAGAAAAAACATAGGCTAGCTAAAACAGCCAAAGGGCTTCTAGAGCATCCACAAACTTCCGCCTGAGGTTCCATGTATCACACATAATATCTGGGAAGCTTGTTGTACAAATGAGAGACCATCAGATCCCTTGGAACCCCCAAATATCCATTCTATTGGCTGATTGGAACAGCCAATAGAATGCAAGCTCAATCCTATTGACTGATTGCATCAGTCAATAGGATTTTTCCTACCTTAATTCCGATTGGCTGATGGAATTGTATCAGCCAATCGGAATTCAAGGGACGCCATCTTGGATGACATCATTTAAAGGAATATCCATTCTTCGGGTAGTCGTCGGCCTGGAAGGCTGCTCCACGTCGGCTGGCTTGAAGATGGACCCGCTCCACTCCGGATGGATGAAGATAGAAGATGCCGCCTGGATGAAGACTTCTGGCCGTCTGAAGGACCTCTTCTGCCCGGATAGGATGAAGACTTCGGACCGTCTGGAGGACCACTTCTGCCCGGTTGGGTAAAGACATCTCAGGGTAGGGTGATCTTAAAGGGGGTAGTGTTAGGTTTTATTAATGGGGGATTGGGTGGGTTTTAGAGTAGGGTTGGGTGTGTGGGTGGTGGTTTGTAATGTTGGGGGGGTATTGTACTTTTTTTTACAGGTAAAAGAGCTGATTACTTTGGGACAATGACCCGCAAAAAGCCCTTTGAAGGGCTATTTGTAATTTAGTATAGGGTAAGGATTTTTATTATTTTGGGGGGCTTTTTTATTTTTTGGGGGGATTAGAGTAGGTGTAATTAGTTTAAAATTATTGGAATTATTTTATTATTTTCTGTAATTTAGTGTTTGTTTTTTTGTACTTTAGTTATTTTTATTTAATTGTATTTAATTGTAATTGATTTATTTTAATTTAGGGAATTAATTTAATTATAGTGTAGTGTTAGGTGTAATTGTAACTTAGGTTAGGTTTTATTTTACAGGTAAATTTGTATTTATTTTAGCTAGGTAGTTATTAAATAGTTGATAACTATTTAATAACTATTGTACCTAGTTAAAATAAATACAAAGTTGCCTGTAAAATAAAAATAAATCCTAAAATAGTTACAATTTAACTATTAGTTATATTGTAGCTAGCTTAGGGTTTATTTTATAGGTAAGTATTTAGTTTTAAATAGGTATAATTTATTTAATGATAAGAATATTTATTTAGATTAATTTAAATTATATTTAAGTTAGGGGGTGTTAGGGTTAGGGTTAGACTTAGGTTTAGGGGTTAATAAATTTAATATAGTGGCGGCGACATTGGGGGCGGGAGATTAGGGGTTAATAAATTTAATGTAGGTGGCGGCGGTGTAGGGGGGTCAGATAAGGGGTTAATAAATTTAATGTAGGTGGCGGCGGTGTAGGGGGCAGATTAGGGGTTAATAAATTTAATGTAGGTGGCGGCGGTGTAGGGGGGTCAGATTAGGGGTTAATAAATTTAATGTAGGTGGTGGCGGTGTGGGGGGTGCAGATTAGGGGTTAATAAATGTAATGTAAGTCGTGGCGGTGTAGGGGGGGCAGATTAGGGGTTAATAAATTTAATGTAGGAGGCGGCAGGGTCCGGGAGCGGTGGTTTAGGGGTTAATAAGTATAATGTATGTGGTGGAGGTGTAGGGGGAGCAGATTAGGGGTTAATATGTATAATGTAGGTGGCAGTGGGCTCAGGGAGCGGCAGCTTAGGGGTTAAACACTTTATTAGAGTTGCGGTGGGCTCCGGGAGCGGCGGTTTAGGGGTTAATAACTTTATTTAGGTGCGATGGGCTCCAGGAGCGGCGATATAGGGGTAAAACAGTATAGTATAGTGTGGGTGCTTAGTGACAGGGTACCAAGAAAGCTGCAAATAAGCCGAAGAGCAGCGAGATCGATGACTGTTAGTTAACAACAGTCCGCTGCTCATCGCTCTGTACTTGGTGCGCGGCTTTTTGACAGCTTTCTTGATAATTTTGGAGAACGTATTCAGGTCCGGGGCAGCGATGTTAGGCGATCTTAGGCGAGCGTATTGGTGCTGGCAAATGCAGGAAAGTAGGCGGCTTGATAAGTAGAGGCCTTAGTCTGTCTAAAAACAGGAATAAGACTCCCTTAACAACAGAGGCCAATACTGAAAGGCTCTTAAAATAGCACATAGTTCTATAATATTTATTGGCAATCTCATCTCCCTTATGTCCTCTGAGCCCAAAATAACCCCCTATCTTGAAAGATTTGCAGCTAAAAAATATTACAGTCCAAACAGAACTAGCCAAAGAAGCTCCTGCATAATAAGCTCATAATTCTGGAGATAAGTCTGTCTGTTATCTCGTCAGCCTGTACCTGGAAGTTCAGGTCATCAGAGCGTTCCAGTTCTAATGAAATGCCCTTTTGTGATGGCCTTGAACACCCAATTCTGATGTCACAAGCATGTAGCAAGGAATTGCCTGCCGAAGGTTTCCGAAAAATCTTAGAGTTGATATACCCCACTTTATCTGTATAAGAGACTGTGAGAGGGACATCCAAGTAGTTTATACTGTTTCTGTTAAAATCATAGGTGAATGAAAGGCCTATGGTGTTATCATTAAAGGGACATTAAACTCCCCGAAAATATTTCATAATTCAGGTAGAGAATGCAATTTTAAATAACTTTCCAAATTACTTCTATTATCTAATTTGCTTCATTCTTTAGATATCCTTTGTTGAAGAAATAGCAATGCACATGGGTGAGCCAATAACACGAGGCATCTATGTGCATCTACCAATCAGCAGCTACTGAGCATATCTAGAGAATAAAGCAAATTAGATAATAGAAGTAAATTAAAAAGTTGTTTAAAATTGCTTGCTCTTTCCAAATCATGAAAGAATTTGGGTTTCATGTCCCTTTAAGGTAATGTATGAAGTTCACTAACATGGGCTCACCCCCATGCCAAATTAGAATGAGATCATCTATAAATCTCATGTAAAAGGGGGCTTAAAGGGAAATTATACATTCTTTTTTTCTTAGCATATATGTTTTGTAGGTGATCTATTTATATAGCCCATAATATTTTTATTTTTTTTAAAATGTATAGTTTTGCTTATTTTTAAATAACATTGCTGTGATTTTCTGACTCCTAACCAAGCTCCAAAGTTTGATGTGAATACCGTCAGCTACCTTCTCCAGCTTGCTCCTGTTTGTGTAAAGGGTCTTTTCATATGCAAAAGAAGGGGGAGTGGGGAGTGTCTTATTTCCCACTTGCAATGGACTTTCCAGCTAACCTTTCAACAGAGCTAAACAGAGAGTTTCTAAGTAAGTCTTTAAACTGTTTTATCATGGATTTTTATATCAGTATCTGGGCATCTTGTTCTTTATAGTAGTGTCTATTACATGCAGTTCTATGAAAATGAGTGTATACTGTCCCTTTAAAGTGATTTCTATCTCCAAAGATGTGGGACAGCTCCCACCACCCCATGACTTTGTAACACAGTTTTGTGGGAAAAAAAATGTTTCACAAAATCCTTAACCACTGGTGTCAGATGGCTGTATGGATCATGTCGGTATAGGCTGTAACATAAGCATTTTAGCCTGAAAGCACCACCTGTAATACTGGCGCTATGAAAATCCCACACAAAAATGTCATTATTTGAGTGTGGAATGGATGTTGCGTTACAGGCTAAAATGCTTGCGTTACAGCTATACCGACACGACTCGTAATATGCATTCCTGGCCATTCCAGCATAATTTTTCAGCGTTAAAAGCCGCATCGCACCGTAACACAAAACTCGTAATTTAGGTGATTGTAAATTAAAATAAAAATGTTTAATTGTAACAAAACTCTAATGCCATGCAGTCTTATATTGTAGTCTGTTTACATGGTTATATAGTAATGTAGGTTAAAAAAAAGAATCAAGTGCATCAATTTCAACCTTTTCCTCATTCCTCTTACTACATCCAAAAGAAGGCAAAAAAAGAAATAAATAAGCATTTTCCAATTGTGCCTTAAGTGAGAAAAAAATCCTTGGCTTCAAAATGCCAATCATATTTTTTTAACCAACAAGCTACTCTGTTTTTAATACTTAATGTTATATCCTGTATAAGCTGCTTTGCAAAAAAAAAAAAAAAAAAAAAAATATATATATATATAGACCTTTTTAACCCTTTCACTGCTGAGACATTTTAACATCCCTGTCCTAGACGTTTTTTTAGTTTGGCACTCAATGCATTTACACATATTTTTATTCTTTTATGTAACCACACAAATTATACTTTATTTTTTCAAAAGGCCAAGCATTTTAAGAAAATAACTTTAGTTATAATAATATGATAAAATGCCACCATATGGAATGGAAAAACTGTAATTTTCTATAGTGTACATAAGGCTAGATTACAAGTGGAGCGCTAAATTTGCAGGCGCACAATAAATAACCAGCCGTTACAAGTAGCTAGTGTACATAAGGCTAGATTACAAGTGGAGCGCTAAATTTGCAGGCGCACAATAAATAACCAGCCATTACAAGTAGCTGGTTATTGCTACCGTAAGCTTGCGGTAGCAATTAGCTCTCTGAAAATTAACCAGAAATTAGATTTCGGGTTAATTTTCGAAAAGTGTCCCAAATGCTCTCAAAATAAAAGGCATTGTAGTTTTTTATTTTTAAAAAATCTAGCATTTTTTTAAATAAAAAAAAACTGCACTAGGCAGTTTTGGGGTTTTAATGTTGGGAGTGGGGTGTAAGAAAAAAATGGCATTGAAAAGTGCCTTTACATTGCAGTCTAAGGGAAGTGTGTGTTCCCATTGACAGTGATGTAAATATGTATGTATATGCTGATATTCATATATATTTTTGTGTTAATATTTGTATATACACATATTGACACTTAAATATACAGGTATATGTATATATTCATATACATAAATATTAAAAAAAAATGCTGCGCTACATACCTCCTTCGCTGCATCAGGTTCTGATAACGTCTGTGATGGCATCAGAACGAGGCTCCCATAGGAGGCTTTGGAAGCGCACTCGCATTCACATTGCAATTAACTTGTAATACCAGCACACATTATTGTGCCCTTGTATTAAAAAGTGGAGTTCTAATATCACTTGCATACAAGTGATGTTTAGTGCTCCGCTTATAATTTGGCCCATAGTAACAATTTTTTCCTAAATATTTCAAATACACATTTTATCAACCAACATTTAGCATCAGTGCATCTTCCCAAAACAGCAAAGTGTGTGTTTTTATACTTATATTGTAGAATTAAAAATAACACTTAAAGGGACAGTTTAGTCCAGAATTTCTATTGTTTAAAAGATAGATAATCCCTTTATTACCAATTCCTGTTTCCATAACCAACATGGTTAAAGTAATATACTTTTACCTCTGTGATTGCCTTGTATCCAAGCATCTGCCGACTGCCCCCTTATTTCAGTTCTTTTGATATTTTTGCATTTTAGCCAATCAGTGCTGACTCATAAATAACTCCATGGGAGGGAGCATAATGTTATTTATATGGCACACATTCACTAGCGCTGTCTAACTGTGAAAAACTGTTAAAATGCACTGAGATAAGAAGTGGCCTTCAAAGGATTATAAATTAGCATATGAGCCTACCTAGGTTTAGCTTTCAACAAAGCAAATTTGATGATAAAACTAAATTGGAAAGCTGCTAAAAATTGCATTCTCTATCTGAATTATGAAAGTTTAATGTTGACTAGACTGTCCCTTTAAAACACAAAATGGGACATTTATTTTTATCACCATCATGCAAATTATGCAGAAAATGGGTAGGTATAAAATATCTAAATGTTATATATATTACATAAATTAAAGTTAAAAGTATTAAAATTATACAAAATGCTGATTCCCCCGAGGGTTGTGTTCCTACCACTGTCCAAACTCACTTTGTATAGCAAAAAATATAAATAAAACATAACATAGTTTCACAAATTATCACGTCACTATTTTTACTTTCTCCCAGTTTTCCCATTTATTTTTAATATTACATTTTTTACTAGGTCTGAAAAGCATGTAACTTTGAACCCTAACATTAGCGGAACAGCACAATGAGGCCAGAAGTTACTAGCAGGTTATCAATATTACTATGGCAATCACTTTATAGCTATGAGGACACTCTTTCAAATGCGGAGTCTAATGATATATTTTGATGGTGAGGGGGTAATAAAGGCCTCTTTAAAATTGCCAGAGGCACCAAAAATAAACTAAAGTTGCAAGGTATTTATCATTGTGATGACAATCAGTTTGTTGCATGTAGATACAGGACCACTCATTTGAAAGAGCAAGATTGCTGCTTTTTAAAGTGATGGTAAATTCTCCCCTTTTTAAAATCAGATCTGGAATGTAAGCACTATTTTAAATGGAGTTTAATTCATTAGCTGTAATGAAGATGCAGTATAACTTAGTTATTAATATAGATATGAAATTCAAATACTGCATGCTCCTCCGCCCAGTTCAAAAGTAAAATTTTCTGTGATCTAACAGATTGAATTGTTGTCCAATCAGCGCTCTACCCATCTGGCACTTTTGTTGTAGCTAGAGCATTGATTGGAGAGTAAATCAATCATTTAGCTGACAGGAAAATTGACTTTTGAAGTGGGTGGTGTAACGTGGGGTATTTGAATTTCATATCTATATTAATAACTAAGTTATAGCGCATCTTCATTACAGCTAATTAATTAAACTCCATCTAAAATAGCGCTTACATTCCAGATCTGATTTTAAAAAAAGGGGAGAGTTTACCATCACTTTAAATAAAGGGTCTCAAGTTTATCTATTGTGGGTGGCAATATAAGGGATACCCCACCCCTGTGATGTTGTTTTATATCATTATGGTTCTGATTGGTGAGCACTGTTAGCAAAGTGGTCAGTGAATAATCACATTGGGACACCTCTTGTAAATTGCAGGTGATCAGTGTATAAATGGTGATTACATGCAGCAGTATTTAAAGTGTTGTTTAAACTGAGGGGGAGGAGGGTTCTAATGGAGCTCCTCTTTCTCCTTTAGAACCCACAGCCCCCTCAAGTTGAACAGAATTTTAAAGGATTTTGCAGGTAATTGCCATTTCTACTGTGATTTATATAAAGTAGAACAAAGCACTCACTGGTCTTGTCAACTGTCCAAATGTAATAATTTATTCCATAGTGACGTTTCGGGGTGTTCACCCCTTCATCAGACCAACTAAAATGAGTCTCACAGCAAACAATTTAAAGTGTAGGAAGCCCCACCCACTGACCGCCAAAGGGTTACCATGGTTACATCAAAACAAAAACAAAAAACATTGACTAGATTTAAAACACATAATGAGAGTGCCCAGCATTCAACCAAGTGTCTAAAAGGGATTTATATGTGACAACGTATCTATAAACACCCATGATTATATACAGCTACAAAACATAATTAGGACCTCAGTGGAAAAAACATTCATTGCTATTGCCATAATCAGAAGCAACGGAGTATGTCACATATAAAAAACCAGATACGCATAAGCTTTAACTAGTGTAGGGGAGAGGATAGCATTGTGCACATAATATAACAAAATGTGCTTACAGTGGTAAGCGCAGGATAATAAGAGGCCAAGTTACAGACGCATTATCGTGCCGGAAATAAGTGGAAAATACACACCTCCCTACGTCATCATGACGTATGCTGACACACCCCCTTATGGGCTAGCATGCAGGAGAATTGTTCGCAGATAGAAAATGTGATCAAAGGGGTAAAAATAAAATGTAAATGCTGTAAGAGCAAGGGGCTTTGTAGACAGAGGCTTTGCTGTGCGCTTAGAATAAGATGGAAAATATCACTCAAGGGGCAGTTACTTATGCTGGCGAATAGTTCGCAGATAGCAATATAGACAAACAAGGGTAAATCTGAAAATAAAATAAAATGTCAAAGCTATAGAACAAGGATTATGTTATCAGAGGCGCACACTATCGCTCAAGGGGGAGTGTCTTATGCATGACAAGACTTGTGGTTAAATAGTTGATACATAATATATAGTCACTATGACACATAGAGGCCTATTTATCATATGTCTGTCGGACCTGATCTGACAGTGCGGATCAGGTCCGACAGACATCGCTGAATGTGGAGAGCAATACGCTCTCCGTATTCAGCATTGCACCAGCAGCTCACAAGAGACTCGCAGCCAATCGGCCGCCAGCAGGGGGTGTCAATCAACCCGATCGTACTCGATCGGGTTGAATTCCGGCAATTCCTGTCCGCCTCATCAAAGCAGGTGGACAGGGTTATGGAGCAGCAGTCTTTAGACTGCTGCTTCATAACTGGTGTTTCTGGCAAACCTGCAGTCTTGCCAGAAACACGGGGCGTCAATCTCCATTCGGAGCTTGATAGATAGGCCCCATAGAATACATAGTTGTCAAATCTGTCTGTATTGGAACAGTAGTCAAGAAAACTAAATAAGATCAATTAGGTAATTAAAAATCATAACCAATAAGTCTTCAACTAGAGACTAAGCTAACAAACTAATCCAAAATAAACTCCAAAACTTCTAACGTGTGAAAACAATCACATTGTAGTGTGCACATGATAGTAACATATCAGTTATAGTATATGGAATGAAACCTGTGTTTAAATAAATGAGTCACAGTAATTAAATGAGGGGAAAGAAAATAACTAATTGGAGTATGTAGTTCAGATGGGACAAATATAGCAAGTCTGTGCTAATGTAAAGATGAAATAAGTGGATAAATATGTCAAATGTATGTTAAAACAAATAGTGGCCAAAATGATGTACTAATATGAAAGGTACGGAAACCAATACTCAAAAAATGAATATTCAAATCATTGGAAAGCCACAAATTATACAAAGACAAATGAAAGATGACAGAAAAATTGTCAATGACTGTACAGAAATGTCCTCCAGTCTACAAAAAACAATGCCAGTCCACACCAGCATTGAGGCCTCTAGGGTAGACAGTATCAAGTCTGTAGATCCATTGTGCTTTTTTCTGTAAGAGCCACTTATTTCTATCACCTCCTCTAAATAATGCAGTTGAAATTAGTTGAAACCTCAGATCCTTGACTGTATGTCCTTTTTCCATAAAATGTCTTGCCACAGGTTGGTCACTCTCACTTTTCTCTATGGCAGTGCGTATAGCACCCCCGTGATTTGCCATTCCCTTTTTTTTATCATCTGACGTTTTCCCCACATAAAATAATCCACAAGCAGTTTAGCATATATACAACATATGGGGTTGTACATGTGAGATAGTGTTTTATCTGGTTTCTTCTGTTAGTGTGTGGGTGTCTAAAGTTGTTGCCTTGTATCATTGAATTACAGGTGACACAACTAGGGCATCTGTAGGAACCCTTCGTGGTAGGTTGCAGCCATGATTGTTTTTTATAGCAGTGTTGGGGGTAAGTCAATACTAACATATCCTGTAGACTCTTACCCCATTTGAAGCTGACTCTACGTGCATCCTATTTCCCATATGGTAGTGATATGTCTTTGTTGACCACATGCCAATCCTGTTTAAGCAATATTCCCATGCTCCTTAGTTGTGGGCAGTAGGTAGTGGGGAAATTGAGTGATATTTTGCGCCTTTGATCACATACCCCTTGCTCTATAGCTTTAAAATTTTATTTTATTTTCAGTTTTACCCTTGTTTGACCATATTGCTATCTGAAAACTATTCCCTAGCATAAGTAACTCCCCCTTGAGAGACATTTTATTCAAAGCGCACAGGCTAAGCATCTTTCTACGAACCCCCTTGCTCTTACAGCATTTACATTTTATTTTTACCCCTTTGATCACATTTCTATCTGCGAACAATCTGCCTGCATGTTAGCCCATAAAGGGGTGTGTCAGCATACGTCATGATGACGTAGGGAGGTGTGTATTTCCACTTATTCCCGGCATGATAATGCACCTGTAACTTGGCCTCTTATTATCCTGTGCTTACTGCAGTATGTAAATGTTGTTATATTATGTGCACAATGCTATCCTCTCTCTGACACTAGTTAAAGCTTATGCGCATCTGGTTTTTGATATGTGACATACTCAGTTGCTTCCGATTATGGCAATAGCAATGAATGTTGTTTCCACTGAGGTCTTAATTATGTTTTGTAGCTGTATACAATCATGGGTGTTTATAGATACGTTGTCACATATAAATCCCTTTTAGACACTTATTTGAATGCTGGGCACTCTCATTATGTGTTTTAAATCCAGTCAATGTTTTTGTTTTGATGTAACCATGGTAACCATTTTGGCGGTTTTTCCGTCAGTGGGTGGGGTTTCCTACACTTTAAATTGTTTGCTGTGAGATTCATTATGGTTGGTTTGATGAAGGGGTGAACACCCCGAAACATCACTCTGGAATAAATTATTACGTTTGGACACTTGACAAGACCTTCTATTATTTGCAATTTCTTAGCACCCTGGCATTTGATTATCTGTTTGTGAGAGTGCACCTACCCTACTGCATATATATATATATATATATATATATATATATATATATATATATATATATATATATATAATATACAAGACAAGAATTGGGAGAGGAATACTGACACCTTTCTGTTTAAACAGACCAAGTTGTTTAACAGTAATTATATTTTGTTTATTTAGGATCCAAATGGTAGTTATCCATTCTTAGATCAGGTGCAGACCCCCAAAAACATTTATAGTTACAAATTATGTTAGAAAGAGAAGAACCACAGTAGAGCTATATGAGATACTGTGTAAAGATGGGGGATTACAGCACTCTATAGAGCTTCATTTTGCTTTATTTTGTAGGTGTTTGACCGAAAGCAATTAAGAAACAAACAAACGGATGCACATAAGATCTGGTCAGCGGCAAATTTATTTACATAGTAACAAATATACTGAAAAGTTATTGCAATTTGTCATGGTAAAAGCAATTATATTACTACCACTGCAGTGGGATATTCATATCAAGATATATTGCTAAAACAGCTAATATAGTTGCAACATTGTATATTGATCCTGTAAATCAACAAAGGAAAATAGCTAATAATCATGTAGGATTACTTTTGATCATATATACGACCTGTATAAAGTGTCCTCCTTATGATTGAAAAAGTAGAAAGGGACAAGATATTTCCAAAGAGTCCGTTTCTGCCTGGGCCCAGGTTTCAGGTGTAAGGAAACTCAAGAATGAAATTTTTCCAGGCTCATTCTTTACTTAGAACATGATCTTTGTCGATAAGATTTTTCATGCTAGAACTCCAAGGTAAATGCGTCCTCTACAACTAGCATGAATAGAAGATACTTTGTTGCAAAATGCTGTTATTATTCACAACTCAGGACAATTGCAGCTTTCCAGGAAACTGCGGTAAATAGTGGTCCGAGTATCTGCTTCAACACATTTTTCCAGACTTCTGTAATATAGCAACAGTCCAGATATCTGTGTTAGTGCTCACCTCCGGCTCCACTTTTTGTAGCCGCAAAACAGCAGTAAGTAGCGGTCCGAGTGTCTGCACTCAATACGTTAGTATCCAGGTGTCTGTGTTTGTGCTCACCTCCGGAACCACCTTATATCCGCAAAGACTACAGTGATTAGTTCGGATATGGATACTGAAGCTTCATGCCAAGTCGGGACAAGTGCTTCCGACCTCAAGCTGCTTGCTGTCTCCACTTCAAAGTCAATTCACCTTTGCTTGTAGGGATATTGACTACACCGGGTGACAGATATTTGTCTTCATACCCTTGATCCGAACTTAGGTACACTGCAGATAGGTGTCTGTCGTCGACACGCGTTTCACCCCACAATGCTCAGCGAAAGCTAGGGCCTCATCAGGACTACCTGACACCTGTATTCTCCCACCTATTACTGGATTTTTTCCCTAGGGGGGTGTGTTTATTTCCGGTAGATACACATTTGCAATTGGTTTCCCACAGACAAGCCTCCATAGAAACTATCCAATTACTAGGAGAATTAGACTTGATACAAATGCATCTTAAATCCGTCGCAGGACACAGAAATGATGTGCTCCGCTAGTCAAATATTGCCATCATATACAACACTAGGTTAGACATGTAGAAAATTGGAAACTTAGATAGAGCAGTAATTTTCAGTAACGAATTTACTTGATAGTAATTATTTGCTGACCAAATGATTATACCAGCTAGAAAAATAGTTTTTCATTTTGTTACCATAATTAGCCCAGAAAAGAAGCATATTCTATTCTTTCATTTAGACCAGTAGGAGTCATTGTTTTTAATGTATACGTCCACCTGGCTTCTTTTCTAAGAAGGCACTTGTCCTCATCTCCTCCTCTTCCATTTTAATCCCTTTATCAATTGCTATAAATTTTAGAGACACAGTGCTGCTATTGTGTACCTCTTTAAAGTGGCGAGCTACACTTGTGAACCTTTCATAGAGAATGTCATCCCTGTGCTCCTGCACCCTGTCCTTGAGCATTCTTTTCATTTTTCCAACATAGAACAGGGGGCAGGAGCACTGCAAGAGATAGACAACCCCTACTGTGTTGCAATTTGCAAAGTGTCTTATTTCAAAATTCTTGCCTGTGTGGGTGCAAAAAGTTTTACTTTTAAGGATTTATGGACAGTAAACACAATGTCCACAGGGATAGGTGCCTTTAACCGTTGATGTTTATTTAGCCAGGTGGTTTCAGTCTGTGATCTAACAAATCTACTTTTAACTAGTTTGTTTCTTAAATTTCGTGATTTTTTAGCTGTCATCAGTGGGTATTGTCCTACCTTATCTGCTATTTTTTCATCTAGTGTTAAAATGTGCCATTTCTGTGCTAATATGGATCGAATAGTATGCCATTGGCAATTATAAGTTGTAATAAACCTTAAGTTATTTTCAACTTTTTTCTCTTTTTTTGAATACAGGAGGTCATCCCTATTCATTTTCCTCACTTTATTTAGGGTATATCTAATCAATTTTCGTGAGTATCCCCTTTCTATAAATCTTTGGCACATCTGATCAGCATGATAATCGAATTTTGTCCTGGAGGAGCAGTTTCTCCTTAATCTCAACAATTGACTGAAAGGTATACCTTTCTTTAGAGATTCAGGATGACTGCTTGATGCATCCAGGACACTATTCGTTGCTGTACTTTTTCGGTAATTCTCAGTAGAGATTTTATTACCTTCTTTTTTAATCACTATATCTAGGAATGGCAGTTCTTTAGTGCTTGAGGCATACGTTAGAAAAATGTTACGGTTGTTTTTGTTTAAATTGGAGACAAATTCTTGAAGACAGGCCAGGGGGCCATCCCACAGCATGAGTATGTCATTCACATACCTAATCCACATGGAAACATGGGAGTCAAACACCTCACCATATTTTTCAAATATGTCCAACTCCCATGTTCCCAGGTGGAGACATTCATATGTCGGAGCACAAACTGCTCCCATGGCTGTCCCCCTGACCTGTCTATAGAGAGAATTGTCAAATTGGAAGACATTATTATTCAAAATAAAGTGTAGAAAATCAACAACAAAAGCAGTATGTCTATCACTCTCTGGTCCTCTTGTTTTCAGGAACTGTTTTGATGCTTCTATCCCTAATGTATGTGGTATTGAAGAGTAGAGACTTTCAACGTCTAAAGACACCAAGATTGTTTCTGTTTTAACTGATATACCATCCAACTTTCTTAGGAGGTCTGGGGTGTCTTTTACATAAGAAGGGAGGGAGAGAAGGAAAGGTCTAAGGAAAATATCTACATATTCACCAATATGTTCACTGATACTGCCAATCCCCGAGACTATTGGTCTCCCAGGGGGACTGGTAGGATTTTTATGTATTTTTGGAATTACATAAAAAGTGGGCATTACAGGGTGAGTTGGACTGAGGAATTGAAATTCTTTTATCGAGATGAGACCATCCATCTTAGCATCTTGTAGGATTCTATTAAGTTTAGATTTCATTGATGTCATTGGATTTTTTTAAAGTTTTTCACACTGTAATCTATCATTTAATTGTCTTTTTACTTCGTTAAGGTAAAATGACTCATCCAGGAGGACTAAGTTACCGCCCTTATCAGCTGGCTTATAAATTACTCCCTTTGCTGTACTTAATTCTTTTAATGCTTGTCTTTCTTTAAAGCTTAGGTTGTCAGACTGAATCCAGTCTTCAGGTAGTTTTTCAATTTCTTTCTCAACCGCTTTAACAAACATTGAGACAATGGGAACCTGTGCTAACGAAGGCATATATGTTGATTTTAGTTGCAGATTAGTTTTTAAGTTTCTGCAGCCTTTTACAGATTCATCCCTATCTTCATTTTCATTCAGGAGGGATTCTAATACCTTTAGTGTTTCCTCATCTTTTCTCTCTTATAGCAGATAAGGTAGGACAATACCCACTGATGACACCTAAAAAATCACCAAATTTAAGAAACAAACTAGTTAAAAGTAGATTTGTTAGATCACAGACTGAAACCACCTGGCTAAATAAACATCAACGGTTAAAGGCACCTATCCCTGTGGACATTGTGTTTACTGTCCATATATCCTAAAAAGTTAAACTTTCTTGCACCCACACAGGCAAGAATTTTGAAATAAGACACTTTGCAAATTGCAACACAGTAGGGGTTGTCTAACTCTTGCAGTGCTCCTGCCCCCTGTTCTATGTTGGAAAAACGAAAAGAATGCTCAAGGACAGGGTGCAGGAGCACAGGGATGACATTCTCTATGAAAGGGACAAAAGTGTAGCTCGCCACTTTAAAGAGGTACACAATAGCAGCACCGTGTCTCTAAAATTTATAGCAATTGATAAAGGGATTACAAATGGAAGAGGAGGAGATGAGGACAAGTGCCTTCTTAGAAAAGAAGCCAGGTGGACGTATACATTAAAAATAATGACTCCTACTGGTCTAAATGAAAGAATAGAATATGCTTCTTTTCTGGGCTAATTATGGTAACAAAATGAAAAACTATTTTTCTAGCTGGTATAATCATTTGGTCAGCAAATAATTACTATCAAGTAAACTCGTTACTGAAAATTACTGCTCTATCTAAGTTTCCAATTTTCTACATGTCTAACCTAGTGTTGTATATGATGGCAATATTTGATGATTTCTGTGTCCTGCGGCAGATTTAAGATGCATTTGTATCAAGTCTAATTCTCCTAGTAATTGGATAGTTTCTATGGAGGCTTGTCTGTGGGAAACCAATTGCAAATGTGTATTTACCGGAAATAAACACACCCCCCTAGGGAAAAAAATCCAATAATAGGTAGGAGAATACAGGTGTCAGGTAGTCCTGATGAGGCCCTAGCTTTCGCTGAGCATTGTGGGGCGAAACGCGCGTCGACGACAGACACCTATCTGCAGTGTACCTAAGTTCAGATCAAGGGTATGAAGACAAATATCTGTCACCCGGTGTAGTCAATATCCCTACAAGCAAAGGTGAATTGACTTTGAAGTGGAGACAGCAAGCAGCTTGAGGTCGGAAGCACTTGTCCCGACTCGGCATGAAGCTTCAGTATCCATATCCGAACTAATCACTGTAGTCTTTGCGGATATAAGGTGGTTCCGGAGGTGAGCACAAACACAGACACCTGGATACTAACGTATTGAGTGCAGACACTCGGACCGCTACTTACCGCTGTTTTGTGGCTACAAAAAGTGGAGCCGGAGGTGAACACTAACACAGATATCTGGACTGTTGCTATATTACAGAAGTCTGGAAAAATGTGTTGAAGCAGATACTCGGACCACTAGTTTCCTGGAAAGCTGCAATTGTCCTGAGTTGTGAATAATAACAGCATTTTGCAACAAAGTATCTTCTATTCATGCTAGTTGTAGAGGACGCATTTACCTTGGAGTTCTAGCATGAAAAATCTTATCGACAAAGATCATGTTCTAAGTAAAGAATGAGCCCGGAAAAATTTCATTCTTGAGTTTCCTTACACCTGAAACCTGGGCCCAGGCAGAAACAGACTCTTTGGAAATATCTTGTCCCTTTCTACTTTTTCAATCATAAGGAGGACACTTTATACAGGTCGTATATATGATCAAAAGTAATCCTACATGATTATTAGCTATTTTCCTTTGTTGATTTACAGGATCAATATACAATGTTGCAACTATATTGGCTGTTTTAGCAATATATCTTGATATGAATATCCCACTGCAGTGGTAGTAATATAATTGCTTTTACCATGACAAATTGCAATAACTTTTCAGTATGTTTGTTACTATGTAAATAAATTTGCCGCTGACCAGATCTTATGTGCATCCGTTTGTTTGTTTCTTAATTGCTTTCGGTCAAACACCTACAAAATAAAGCAAAATGAAGCTCTATAGAGTGCTGTAATCCCCCATCTTTACACAGTATCTCATATAGCTCTACTGTGGTTCTTCTCTTTATAACATAATTTGTAACTATATATATATATATATATATATATATGTGTGTTAATATATATATATATATATATATATATATATATACATATATTTACACATAAATATATTTGTATAGTCATATACATTTATATTTACTAACTGCTGCCCATCACTGCGCTACTTAACTCTTTACTGCACAAGATTCTGAGCATATGGAAGCGCGCTCTCGGGAGCACAATGCTTCACAGCAATCTGAACACGAGCTTGCTTTCGTGTTGCTGTAAACTTGTAATACATTAACGTGCACTGGTATTACAAAGTGAAGCGCAAATGTCGCTTTAGCTAAAGTGATGTTTTGTGCTCCACTTGTAATATGGCCCTATGTATTTATGTATTTAAACACACAATGCATAGGAAAGCTCTGTTACAATTTTTATGAAAAAAAGATTTTGACAGTTACATAAAGGGCTCTTGGATACATAATATAATGAAAAGTAAATAACAGTGTATTTCAAATCTTGTGACTGTTTTATTAAAATCAGAACTGTTTATGCATCAATATGTTTAAAGGGACAGTCAAGTCCAAAAAAAACTTTCATGATTTATATAGGGAATGCAATTTTAAACAACTTTCCAGTTTACTTTTATCACCAATTTTGCTTTGTTCTCTTGGTATTCTTAGTTTAAAGCTAAAGCTAGGAGGTTTATATGCTTATTTCTTAGACCTTGAAGACTGCCTCTAATCTGAATGCATTTTGACCACTAGAGGGCATAAGTTCATGTGTTTCATATAGATAACATTGAGCTCATGCACGTGAAGTGACCTATGAGGAAAAATGTAAGGTTCTACATTTTGGAAGTAAAAATAAGCAGGCTACGTATTTTTTAAATGGGACAAGACTTAGCCAAACACAGGAGGAAAGGGATTTGGGAGTAGTAATAGATAACAAGCTAAAGATGGGTGCACAATGCAGGGCAGTGGCTTCAAAGGCCAATAAGATACTAGCATGTATTAAAAGAGGCATTGATTCAAGGGAGGAAAGACCCCACCTTGAGTTTGGAGTGCAGTTCTGGGGACAGATTGCTAAAAAAGATATTGCAGAACTAGAAAAAGTTCAGAGAAGGGCCACAAAGCTAATAAGGGGATTGGAGAAATTAACCTATGAGGAGAGGCTAGCCAAACTGGGTCTGTTTTCTTTAGAAAAAAGGCGCTTGAGAGGTGACATGATTACTTTATATAAGTATATTCAAGGCCCATATACAGAGATGGCAGAAGCTCTGTTTATTCCAAGAAAATTGTTTCTGACAAGAGGTCATAATTTAAGGTTGGAGGAAAGGAGATTTAACGTTTTTTCACTGTAAGAGCAATAACATTGTGGAACTCATTACCAAAGGAGGTAGTGAATGCCAATACCATAGATACATTTAAAAAATAGTCTAGATAAATTTCTGTATATAAACAAAATTCATGGATATGATTGCAAGTATTAAATGGGTCACATTTTAATGGGATTATTTAAGCTTAACTGGAGCTTTTTGAAAGTATTTTAGATTTGTATAGGTTGAACTCGATGGACTTCAGTCCTTTTTCAACCTTATCTACTATGTTACTATGTTATCTACTATGTTACTATGTTACTATGTTACTGACTGGCTAAAATGCAAGTCTGTCAAAAGAACTGAAACAAGGGGGCAGTTTGCAGAGGCTTAGATACAAGGTAATCACAGAGGTAGAATGTGTATTTCTATAACAGTGTTGGTTATGCAAAACTGGGGAATAGGTAATAAAAGTATTATCTTTCTTTTGAAACAAAAAAAAATTCTGGTGTTGACTGTCCCTTTAACACAAAGTGCTTCATATGGAACAAGTCCAAATTCTATATGTTTTGAAAAGACACTTATGATTACTTTACTAGCTACTATAGAGCACAATACAATTTAAAGAACAGAGAATTGTATCAGAGATCATATAAAGAGTCATAAAGCAAAAAGTTGCTGGAATAGGAGAAACAAAGAGGCAAGGTTACAGGTAGAGCATGAAATTTTAGTGCTCTTGTGTGCTAAAATCACTTTAGTGGAATCAATCTTGCTTTTGTTTTGTACTCATATTACAAGTTAACTCCTAGATGCCGTTAGGACATTCCATGCTGTCCTAAAAGCGCAGGGCTTTAACTCTGTTAGGATGGCATGTATCGTCCTAAATTGTGCGGCACTCTGCTCTTCCTCCTTGATAAAATGAGAGCTGGATCAAACTTGGGTCTTGCCTGGCAACACAGACAGTCCCTCATAATCCATTCAGTGTTTGTAACAGTGACTCATCATAACTGTATCTAATTGGACAGCCAATAAGTGCGATCATTGGCTGTCAGATTTGTCACTGCTTTCTCTCTCGCCTGCAATTTGAGGCAAGAGAGGAGGACAGATCAGTGCTACATAGTGTCCTAAAGTGTCCCATAGTTCTCTACAGTTTCATATAAAATAATATACAGGGAGTGCAGAATTATTAGGCAAGTTGTATTTTTGAGGATTAATTTTATTATTGAACAACAACCATGTTCTCAATGAACCCAAAAAACTCATTAATATCAAAGCTGAATATTTTTGGAAGTAGTTTTTAGTTTGTTTTTAGTTTTAGCTATTTTAGGGGGATATCTGTGTGTGCAGGTGACTATTACTGTGCATAATTATTAGGCAACTTAACAAAAAACAAATATATACCCATTTCAATTATTTATTTTTACCAGTGAAACCAATATAACATCTCAACATTCACAAATATACATTTCTGACATTCAAAAACAAAACAAAAACAAATCAGTGACCAATATAGCCACCTTTCTTTGCAAGGACACTCAAAAGCCTGCCATCCATGGATTCTGTCAGTGTTTTGATCTGTTCACCATCAACATTGCGTGCAGCAGCAACCACAGCCTCCCAGACACTGTTCAGAGAGTTGTACTGTTTTCCCTCCTTGTAAATCTCACATTTGATGATGGACCACAGGTTCTCAATGGGGTTCAGATCAGGTGAACAAGGAGGCCATGTCATTAGATTTTCTTCTTTTATACCATTTCTTGCCAGCCACGCTGTGGAGTACTTGGACGCGTGTGATGGAGCATTGTCCTGCATGAAAATCATGTTTTTCTTGAAGGATGCAGACTTCTTCCTGTACCACTGCTTGAAGAAGGTGTCTTCCAGAAACTGGCAGTAGGACTGGGAGTTGAGCTTGACTCCATCCTCAACCCGAAAAGGCCCCACAAGCTCATCTTTGATGATACCAGCCCAAACCAGTACTCCACCTCCACCTTGCTGGCGTCTGAGTTGGACTGGAGCTCTCTGCCCTTTACCAATCCAGCCACGGGCCCATCCATCTGGCCCATCAAGACTCACTCTCATTTCATCAGTCCATAAAACCTTAGAAAAATCAGTCTTGAGATATTTCTTGGCCCAGTCTTGATGTTTCAGCTTGTGTGTCTTGTTCAGTGGTGGTCGTCTTTCAGCCTTTCTTACCTTGGCCATGTCTCTGAGTATTGCACACCTTGTGCTTTTGGGCACTCCAGTGATGTTGCAGCTCTGAAATATGGCCAAACTGGTGGCAAGTGGCATCTTGGCAGCTGCACGCTTGACTTTTCTCAGTTCATGGGCAGTTATTTTGCGCCTTGGTTTTTCCACACGCTTCTTGCAACCCTGTTGACTATTTTGAATGAAACGCTTGATTGTTCGATGATCACGCTTCAGAAGCTTTGCAATTTTAAGAGTGCTGCATCACTCTGCAAGATATCTCACTATTTTTGACTTTTCTGAGCCTGTCAAGTCCTTCTTTTGACCCATTTTGCCAAAGGAAAGGAAGTTGTCTAATAATTATGCACACCTGATATAGGGTGTTGATGTCATTAGACCACACCCCTTCTCATTACAGAGATGCACATCACCTAATATGCTTAATTGGTAGTAGGCTTTCGAGCCTATACAACTTGGAGTAAGACAACATGCATAAAGAGGATGGTGTGGTCAAAATACTCATTTGCCTAATAATTCTGCACTCCCTGTATATAAAAAAGACACTTTCAGTGCTGATCACAGTGTTATTGCTTTGATCACTCTTATCAGTATAATAGTAGTGTTCAGTAATTTTGCTGTGTTTTTTGTTTTTGTTTTGTTACAATTCGATCCGTTTTGTAATTTGTATTATTTTTTTAAGTTTTTGTAACTTTCCCCTGCTGTTTCTGATGTAGAGATTGATGAATAAGAAATTGTGCCTCCCAGTTGTTCACCCCTGGAAAATTATTTTCAGAGACTAAACAAGAATTGGTTTCTGCCCATGAGAGAATTCGAGACACCTCCATCATCCCCATGGAACTGTGAGTTCCCCCCGAATAGTTGACATAAGTTACTGCTGTGACATTGTCTTTCTGGAAACAGAGATCATCCTCTCTTTTCAAAAGAGTCCCTGAAATTTGCATGGCTTTCTAGAACATTTATTGGTAACCTCACCTCGGGAGTATCCCATACTCTTTGTATTGTCAGAGACCCCTAAACAGCTCTCCAGCCTGAGAGACTTGTATCTGCAGTGATAACAGTCCAGGTAGGATGAGCAAAAGAAGCCCCCTGAATGATAAACTGATGATCCAGCAACCAAGTCAGAGACTAACTTGTACTGGGATCCAAAAATATCTTTTGAGACAGCTGAGTATAATCTCTGCACCATTGATGCAGCAAACAAAGCTGAAGAGGCCTTATGTGGAAATGAGCAAATGGACTTGCATCTGAATCTGCAATCATGAGACCTAGGACTTCCATACAAAGAGCAAACAGGGGAAATGATAGACTGAAGGTTCAAACAAGCTCAAAGCAAATGTAATCTTCTCTGTCCTGTTAGAGAAAAACTCATGGATACTGAATCTTTTTAAAAACCTGAAAAAGCTACCTTTGTCTGAGGAACCAAAAAAATTGATCCTCCAACCATGCTGTTGAAAAAACAACAAGAGTCTGTTGGTGTGAGTTTCTGTTAAAGGAAAAGATGGAGCTTGAACAAAAATGTTGTCCAAATATAAAAACACTACAACACCCTGAGACCTGATCAAAGACAAAAATGCACCCAGAACCTTTGTTAATATTCTTGGAGCTGTAGCCAGATCAAATCTATTGTGGACATAAACTGACCTTGCTGAATAAAAAGCAGAATAGTCTGAATGGTTTCCATTCTGAAAGATGCCTTCAGATCTAGAACGGGTGTGAAAGTACCTTCCTTCTTTTGGAACAATAAAGATATTTGAATAAAATGCCACCCCCTGTTTCTGCAAAGGAACTGGAGCAATTACTCTCATATCTTCCAGATCTGAGAAAGACTGAAAAAAGCTTAAGCTTTTACAGGATTCCTTGGAACATTGAAAAGAAAAAAATCCTTCCTCTGGGAGGCCTTGTTCTGAATCCTAATCGATATCCCTGAGAAACTATTTTTAGAACCCAGGGGTCTGGAACAGACTGAAACCAAGCTCCCCTGAAAAGGGCTTGATCTGCCCCCCTACCAGAACCTCTGGATTGGGGGCCGCAACTTTATGCTGTTTTGGTAGAAGATTTGGTAATAGATTTCTTACCCTACTATAACTTGTTTCAGTTAGCACTAAGTCTCCAGACTCAACCCTAGGTGCCTTGTTTTTTAGCAGAGGAGTCAACTGTTGGTTCCTTATTCTGACGAAAGGAACGGAAAATATTTGAAGCTTTAGATTTCCCTCCTGACTTTCTGTCATGAGGAAGAAAAGCTCATTTACCTCCCGTAACAGTAGATATAATAGAATCTAAATCAAAGCCAAATAATTTCTTTCCCTGAAAGGAAAAAGATAATAATCTGGATTTAGACACTTTATCAGCAGACCAGAATTTAAGCCATAAGGCTCTCCTGTCAAGGACTGTCAAAGACATGCTTTTGACCTTAAAGGGACAGTCAAGTAAAAAAAAAACTTTCATGATTCAAATAGGGCATGCAATTTTAAACAACTTTCCAATTTACTTCCATCATCAATTTTGCTTTGTTCTCTTGGTATTCTTAGTTGAAAGCTAAACCTAGGAGGTTCATTTGCTAATTTCTTAGACCTTGAAGGTCGCCTCTAATCTGAAAGCATTTTGACAGTTTTTCACCACTAGAGGGCATTAGGTTATGTGTTTCATATAGATAACATTGAGCTCACGCACGTGAATTTACCGTGGAGTGAGCACTGATTGGCTAAAATGCAAGTCTGTCAAAAGAACTGAAATAAGGGGGCAGTTTGCTAAGGCACAGATACAAGGTAATTACAGAGGTAAAGCATGTATTATTATAACGGTGTTGGTTATGCAAAACTGGGGAATGGGTAATAAAGGGATTAGCTATCTTTTTAAAAAAACAAAAATTCTGGTGTTAACTGTCCTTTTAATCTTCACAATCTCAAAGAGCAGCCAGCGCCTCAGAAACTACAGCCTTGATAACATCTTTAACAGTAGGTGAAAACATGTCATTATTCTCCTGTAATGAACAAACAGTAGGTGTGTTAATACCCAAAGAAACAGCATTAGATTGGTCTGATTGCATTTACAATTCTAAACATGAGCCACATAAATGAGCTGGAAAAAGAACTTTTGGCTTTTTTTACAATAAGCACACCTTATAATGGTAGAAAGGTGTTCAGTAGACTAATTTTCTTGGGTAAATTAAGGACAACATAAGACTGCTCTACTATGGGATATGGCAAATCAATGCAATAAACACTATAACCAATTAAAATAGCTATTGAGGAATGGAAATCACTTAACCCCTCCTAAGTAGCTTTTTATGTAACGTCACAGGTACAAAGCACACTAAGCCAAAATGCAAAACAAAGCAGGAGACAATAACATAGCATATGAAGTCAGATAACGCTCACCAGAAGAAATAACGTGCATGAAAAAAACTAACTAAAAAGAAATTTCATGCACCAAAATCCAATGTGCGCATAGCCGAGGACGAACGTGCACTGACCCGACGTGCAAAAAACAGCCTACGAGTGAGTGACATCTAGAAAGGCTTGCTAAGCCGAAAAGCATTAACTCAACATGCGCAACCACAACACGAGAAATGCACACTAAGAGGGACAATAAATCAGACGCACGCAAAACAGCAAGGAAATTGTGAAAATAATCTGTCCCAGGGCCCTATATATTAGCAAATATGTATATAAACTTAAAAAGTGTACATAACATAGCTATAAGAGTGGCCAAATGTTAATAAATTATACTCACCAATAGACACTTGTCCACTAGCAAACAAGCAGCAAACAGTCAAACCACCACTGAAACATATCAGCAGAGGTTAGGGAATAGGAATATATCGTAGATCCATAAAGGAAGGCAAAAGACAAATCCCTGCGACCAATTATGGAGGGTCTATGAAAAATGTACCATGAAGTGTAAAAGGAATCACAAAAAATACACCATATAGATCCCTCTGAAAGCACTGTACTCTGAAGAGAAACCAGGCCTCAATATAGACTTAAAACCCCTCTCTCTGAAGAATCAAATGCACATCTTCATTCTTCAACCACATCCAGCGGAGACAAAGTAAAGACTGAGGTATGTGTGAGGTGGAAGGTTTTTGTTTTTTTAGAGTTTTTAGGGTTTGGGAATCTTTGCCTCCTCCTAGTGGTGGAGAAGAGTAATCCCCAGGAGAAATAAATTTTGGACTCTCACCCCCTGTATGAAAGAAATTGATAGTAGAAGTAAATTAAAAAGTTGTTTAAAATCACATGCTCCATCTGAATAATTTAAGAAAAAATTTAGGTTTCATATGTTTTTCACACAGATAGAAGTCTATAATTCCTATGTGCTGTACAAAAAAGCAGGCACTGGGAACCCATACACTTTCATGGATTTTAAACTAAAAATGTTATCAGATATTTTTTTTACCCCTAACCCTTCTACATTTGCATAAGAAAAAAGACAAAGTATATACAGCGCTCCTTGTTTAGCACATACAAAATATAGATAAGACAAATAGGATTTTGACCAATAGAAAAATCAGGTGTCACAGGATAATCAATAAACTCAAAGGTATATGTGGTTGAAATTACTTAAAGGGACACTGAACCCAAATGTTTTCTTTTGTGATTCAGATAGAGCATGCAATTTTAAGTAACTGTCTAATTTACTCCTATTTTAAATTTTTCTTTGTTCTCTTGCTATCTTTATTTGAAAAAGAATAAAGATACTCTTGACAGCACTTTTTTATTGGTGGGTGAATTTATCCACCAATCAGCAAGAACAACCCAGGTTGTTCACCAAAAATGGGCCGGCATCTAAACTGACATTCTTGCATTTTAAGTGCTAAAAATAAATACACAGAGCGCCTCCTAAAAGGCTAAGACACTAGTAGTGACAAGATTATTTAAATAAAAAATATATTGAAATTCTATAGGGGTATATAAAATATTTTATAAGCTACTTATAGCTAAAATATACAAACAAGATACAAAAGTGGATCCACTTAAAATTAACAATAAAATATGCATATATCTATATAAAAAACAATACAATTGTGGTTAAAAACCACAACAATATACAATCTTAATCACAAAATAAATTACAATAAAACAGCTGTTGATGGTTGGATAAAAAATATAAATATATAAAAACATCAATTTACTGAGTAGGTGTCCATAAATATGTAGGTCCAAAACTTTAAATTCTTTCCAGAGAGTGAATGTCCAATATGAAGATTCTATTTTAAACAGTTATACTTATATATCCCTCGATAAACGGTGAAATGATGAAGTGTGTAAAAAAGAAAAACGTAGTGGTTTTCAAATCAAATTTAAAAAATTATTGTGAATATCCAAAAAAATCCTGAAAAGATGATGTGATGAAGTGGGCGTGAATAATCAAAAATGTGTGTACACAAAAATGAAAAAAGAAAAAGGAAAAAATGTGAAAAAATAATCCAAATGAATATTTAGGATGTGTTAAAGTGAATAACACACTTATAAAGTGACCCTTATGTGAATACAAGATGTGAAGAGATGCTCCTAAAAAGTTATTCCTGTGTGTAAACGATGAAAAAATACAGAAATGGATCCTATGTCTCAGGGATCAATTCATTCAAAGATATACCTGTAATAAAACAAATATAACATAGTGCAAAACTGCTATTCAAACTTAGTCAGTAATTGAAAAGAAGCTTACCATATATGTCAATGCGTTTTGGCCCTAAGAACTGGGCCTTTATCAAGACTATAGATGGATTAGCATGGTAGCTCCTTTTATAGCTATTACTGGCCAATAAGTGCCAGTGTGGTTTTGGCGCCAAAAAATAACCTCTACTTCCTGTTCCTGTTGACCTGGAAGTAAAAAAATATCCTCTACTTCCTGTTCCTGTTGACCTGGAAGTAAAAAAATATATAACCTCTACTTCCTGTTCCTGATGACCTGGAAGTACTATTGAGTTTATTCTATTTTTGTATATATGTTCCTAGTTTCATGGTAAATTCATGCTATGTTTCAAATAAAGTACATGTTCATTTTTATTTGTTTCATTAATATTTGAAAGATAATATTTGCCTAAAATCGGCAAACCAGAAGTGTGTGTTCAGTCATTTATCACCATGGAAACCAATATAAGAGTGAATGAATAGAGCAATTTTCAGTCATATATTTAGATTTACCATGCCTGATCTGAAAATAGGCTTAATCTATCTTAAGGTAACTAGCTATTTTTGAAAATTGTAAGGCTGCTTGTTAGGCCCTTCTTTGACAGAAAAGACGAGTGAATGAAAAATGTATTCTACTTAGGGAAGACATCAAAGTAATAAATATTATAGTGGATATGACACTATTAAGGAATAAAATAAAATAGAAGATTCTTATTTAAAAAATATAACAATCTAAAAGGGTCCTAAAATGTAAGCAATAATATCACTGTCCCTATAGAGATATCTATTTAGGAAAAGCGTATAGAATGTCTTCTGGAATGTCATAAAAAATCATATATTTTTTGATATATAGAAATATCAAGAAACCTATTAAGATAAACATTGTCATATAGCCTCCTATATGGAGACGACCCAGGGCTAAAAAACATTGGAATGATAAACATGATAAACATGATAAAAACATTGGGATAATGAACATCGATTGTAAACATAATTAAAATATAATTAAATTGTTCGAATGATAAACATGATAAAAACATTAGGATAATGAACATCGATTGTAAACATAATTAAAATATGTAAAAATTAGAATATTAAAATATTTCAATATTTGAAACTCTCCATCAGTAATAGTAATGCAAAGTGGCAGGTGAAGAGGGGGGGTGCATGGTTATATTAACAGAAGTACTTGAAATCTCAATTACAATAAGACCTATCTCTTTCAAATGCCTACATATACTCTATGTGGGGGTGTGCCTAATCTATGCTAGTATGAAAATACATGCACCTATTTAAGCTACACCTATAGGATAGAATAATAACAGCGGCTATAATCTTAAGTTAAGAAGATGAGATAGATCTTCTTTGTTATTAAGACCCTTAGGGTAAAGGCAATCTAAATTGAAAATCCATTTTGATTCAGCAGTTAATAGTTTCTTTTCATAGTTCCCCCCTCTCCAATTGGCTGTAACCAATTGGATACCTATGTAGCTAAGATCTTTTTGTCTTCCCTGATGTTGCTGCGTGAAATGCAGATATAGTGGTGTGTCTACATTTTTATGCTTGATTTTTAACAGGTGTTCTTTGATTCTGTCTTTCAAAAGTCTGGAGGTCTGGCCTACATATTGTAGACCACAGTTACATTGTATCATATAGATGACCCCCTTACTTGTACATCTTATTGTATCTTTAATTTCATACTTCACTTTAGAATTGTGTGAAATAAAGTTTCGTGTTTTTATTCCCCTTTCACATGCTTTACAGTTTATACAAGGAAAGAAACCCCTTAGGTTTCTACCAAAGACATCTTTGCTAGTTGTTTTCAGAGTCTTGGGAACACTAGGGGACAATATGTTCTTGAGATTATTGGCTTTCCTGTAAATAAATGTGGGGTTAGGTGGAAGTTTTTCTCGTATAATTTCATCGTCTTTCAGGAGTGGCCAATGTTTTCGGATTATTCTTTCTATTAGATATCTATTTTCGCTATATCCTGTAATGAATGGGACAATAAGAGTATCTTCACTATTGGTTGACAAGCCCATCTTATTTTTGTTTTTATTTTTATATTTCAATAAGTCTCTTCTATCTTTATTCCGGACTTCTTCCATATTTTGGTTTAGGCTATCCTCTTCGTAGCCTCTCTCTAAGAATTTCCCTTTAAGTATTGTTGCTTGTTCTTCCCACTTTTCTGGGTTTGAACAATTTTTCTTAAGGCAAAGAAATTGTCCCTTAGGAATATTGGATTTCCACTTGAAATGATGGCAACTCTCCTGGTGGATATAATTATTACAGTCCACTTCTTTGAAGAACGTGGATGTTTCCAATATTCCATTTTTCACCTCAATTTTCAGGTCTAGAAATGTAATTTCCTTGGCACTGATTTCAAAAGTGAATCTTAAGTTTTTGGTATTATTGTTCATAACCTGTATTGTGTGTAATAGGTCCTCCTTTGTGCCTTTCCATATCATTAAAATGTCATCAATATAGCGTGCATAGAGGACCAGGTCCGCGCTAGCTGGGCAGGATTCCCAAAATATGTGTTCCCACTGCCCCATATATAAATTAGCATAGCTCGGCGTGAACCTGGTCCCCATCGCTGTGCCACACGTCTGTCTGTAAAAACTACCCTTATGATTAAAATAGTTATGTGTTAAAATATATTTTATCGCATCAAGAATAAAATTTCTCTGTAATTCTGGTACTTCTTCATCTTTTTTCATGAAAAGTTCCACCGCCTCTATACCTCCATCATGGGGTATGCTAGTATAGAGGGATGTGACGTCGCATGTAGCTAATATGTAATTGTCATTCCATTCTATATTATTCAATATGTTCAGAACCTGGGTTGAATCTTTAAGGTAGGATGGTAGTCCCATAACATATCTCTGAAGGTTTCTGTCAACATATTCCGACAGATTGCTTGTCAATGATCCGATGCCTGAAATTATTGGTCTACCCGGTGGGTTCACCAAGGACTTATGTATCTTAGGGAGGTAGTATATTACCGGAGTTATTGGGTCTTTTGTCCCTATATACTTGAACTCCTTATCGTTCAGTATTCCATTGTTTTTGGCTTCTCCTAAGAGTCTGTCTAACTCCCTTTTGTAACCCTCAGCCGGGTTCTGTTTCAATACTTCATAAGTTTGGTCATCAGATAAAATTCTAT
This sequence comes from Bombina bombina, assembly GCF_027579735.1. Taxonomy (NCBI): domain Eukaryota; kingdom Metazoa; phylum Chordata; class Amphibia; order Anura; family Bombinatoridae; genus Bombina; species Bombina bombina. The sequence goes on along the minus strand of NC_069501.1, from coordinate 880,116,048 downwards.
GACATTCTTGATCGTAGTCCTCTTTACTCAGGACAACAATCCCCCCACCCTTGTCCGCTGGTTTGATGACCACATTGTGGTTTTTTTCCAATTTCCTAATGGTGTGCAGTTGTTCTTTAGACAAATTATGTTTGTATTTGTTCAATTTTTTAGGTTTTATGTCTCTTATTTCTTTGACTACCATTGTCTCAAATGTTTCGATGGCATTACCCTTACTAGTCACTGGAAAAAAAGACGATTTGGGTTTTAGATCGGTGTGTTGATATGGGCTCAACCTTAAATCATTGTTAGCTACATCTATATTTCCATAATAAGATGTATAAGATTCTAAAGGAGATTTTATGAAGTGCCTTTTTAAGGTCATTCTTCTGATGAATTCCTTTGCATTAACAAAGGTTTCAAATTTGTTTAGGCCTCTAGATGGAGCAAAGGACAAACCATAATTTAATATTGAAGTTTCCTTTTCTGATAGTATTACAGTACTTAAATTATAGATTCCTCCGGATGATGAAACAGTATTACATGTGTTCTTTTGCTTATTTTCGTTCTCATTTGTATTCTTATTTACCCTTTGATTTTTATTCTTATTCAATTTCTTTCCTCCTCTCTTGCTTCTACGAGTTTTCTTTTTTCCGTAGGTGTAAGAAATTCCTCTGGATGTGAGTTTTTTCTTTTTGTTGATGTTCTGTCTATTACTCTGGGTACTGGCTGATGTGCCCCTAAAAAAGGATGGCCTGAGGATGAGGCTTGATCTATTTTATTGCCTGTAGCTATGTTAGAACTCTGTTCCTCAGTCTGTTCAGGTCTCTTGTTCGGTGTATGTTTCTGTACACCTGTATCCCTCCTCATATTTTTCTGATCCAGAGGTAGAAATCTATTATTATTGTTATAATAATTTCTTTTCCAGTTGCCCCCTTTATTATATTGATCTCTATTGCCTTGATGGGGATTACCCCGTCTAACTCTCTCATCCCAAGAGTTAGCATTATTACGGTAACTGTAGTCATCATTATACCATCTGTTATTCGCATAATGATGGTTAGTGTGGAGTAGTATGTCTCCTATCTTGTGGAGAAAAGTGGGAGGAGACGTTATTCCCATCATTATTAAATTGATGCCTTGTACGAGATGGATCTGGATAGTGTCTATAATTTTGATATGATCTATAATTGTTTGTATTATAGGTTCGATCTCTGTAATTTTCTTCCCACCTATTATTCTGTCTGAGAGGTGTCTGTGGCAGTGGGTTATCTGTGAATACAGGTCTTCTATTATATGATCTCTCCCATCTCTCGTTATGATTAAAATTACGTGTAGAGTCATCAAAAGAGTATGGGTTTGAATCGTATCTGTTTCTTCTGTGTGGCGGTCTAAATGTTCGCCTCCCTCTCTTATGTGATACTTTCCGCTCTCTCATTAGATTGTGTAGTGACCCCATCATTAGTTCCAGTCTCATTGGTATTGATAGGTGTATATATTTAAGTCTCATTCTGTTCATTCTGTTTCATCTGTTGTAATTCTTTGTTTAATTTCCTTGATTTCTTGTTAGTGATATCTTCCCTTATTTTGTTGATCTTCTTCGTGAGGTTTTCTTTTCTATCTAAAAGGTCTTTGGTCTCAAAGATTACTCCTTCTGGGCCTATGAGATTGTCTTCATTGGTTTTAATCTCTATATCTACACCAATAAGTATAGATTCCCTGTGGTCAATTATGACCTGCATTAATTTCCGTGAAGTCTCAATCAAAATTTCTGACCATTTGCTTATAGATTCTGTTTTCTCTAATGGAAAGGCACATTCTTTCTTAATAAGTAGCCCTTTAGGTATTATATTGAGTCTCTAATGGAAAGGCACATTCTTTCTTAATAAGTAGCCCTTTAGGTATTATATTGAGCTCTAATGGAAAGGCACATTCTTTCTTAATAAGTTCTTAATAAGTTCTTCTAATTCTTGCATTTTAAATAAAGATACCAAGAGAATGAATAAAATTTGATAATAGGAGTAAATTAGAAAGTTGCTTAAAATGTCATGCTCTATCTGAATCACAAAAGAAAAAAATTGGGTTCAGAGTCCCTTTTTATAAACCATAGTTGTTCCAATGTGTATGTAAAGCATATTGTACCAATGTGTATGTAAATGATACGTCCCACTAATAAGTGAGTATAAATATTGCCACAATATGTATGAATAGTTTGTATGAATAGTTTGGGTCAGACCCAAGGAACTCCAAAAAGATGTAAGTTAGAAAATACAGTACCGGCTATAATGGTAGAAGTCACGTATGGAGGGCAGGTATATTGAAATCCAAAATAATTGGATCGTGTTCTTCTCCCCACTTGGGGTATGGTAAAAGACAATCTGAAGAGGCTGGTGGTTGGTGGTGAGAGTTTGAGATAGGTAGTGTTGTAATTGTGCCTTCCCCGGAGTAGGGTGAATCAGAGCTGGGAGCTGCTGTATGTTATAGAGAACTTCCGTCTGTAGGATCCTTGATGTAAGTCAAACTGAAAAGAAAGAAACACAGCGCATCCAAATCTAAGGGTAAAACTGTTTTAATCAAAAGAAGATTGCGCACGCTAAATATACACTTACAAAATTTAAGATAAATAAGAGCAGAATGGACAACACTCCTTGCGCCCTTATGTCCAGAGGCAACCAGGGAAGGATGGTGATCAAGATTCAGCCGTGTCCGTGAAGTGCGCCGCATCTGTGTGGAAGAACAGCTTCCTAGAGTTGTAGGTGGCATGATGACCTCAATGCGTTTCATCCTATAGCGTTAGGACTTTCTCAAGAGGATTATGTGAAGAAGCTGGCTGAACTGCGAGATAAATGCTATCCAGTACTCTGATAGGTTGGAGTCACTAACTGGTAAAATACATATGCTAAATGCAATTACAAGCGTTATGACTTAATACATGTCATGAAAAAAAGGGAAAATCTGAGCGAACACAATGATGTACCAATGATGTGTAAAAAATAAATAAATAAATAACTCTGAGCTGTAATATATAGTATAAAATTAATAGTGGCTCATAATCGGATGAGAGAAACATAAAATAGTTGTTAACAGTAGGTACCTAGGGAACAACTTAAAACCTCTATGTCTGGAAAGTGTATGTGGGTGGACTGTTTGCAGGCAAAGAATACCTGTTATGAATATGATGTATTTAGAACACAATTATGAGCACTGAATGGGGAAAGTGCTAAACATAGTAAATGAGTGAAATACCAAAAATATTTGCCTTTGGAATAAAACAATATAGATTGTTGCCTTTAAAATAAAACCAGTGTTGTTGATAATTACTAGTAATATGGGGAACAGGATGACAACTGAATGTACCTATAGGTCTTATATGCTAGAGTAAAACCAAATTAAAATGTCATATATACAGAATTAAATATATACCAATATATATAAGCTGATTATCTTACAAAGAGAAAATAGGACAAACTCATAAGTAGGTTAGTTGGTGGAACATATTACTAAGGTCAAGAAAAAAGACATTAAGAACAAATTAAGTACAAAATATTGACCAGATAAAATAAATTAAGTTGAGAGGGGGTTGCAAGAGTGCATTTTAGGTAAACAAGATGAAAAGAAACAATAGCAAGAGGCCTGGTGTGTGTACACAGAATGTACACTAACTCTTCAAGAGTTAGGATATTTTACTTGTTCTAGAATCTGGAACCTGAGTTGGCTCAAATTATGGCCAGCAGTTAAAAAATGGTTTGCTACTGGGGCATCTGTTTTATTGGTCCTTATATTACTCTTATGCTGGTTGATGTGTTTGCGGACACTGCGGGTAGTATCACCCGCATACCCTAACCCACATGGGCATTTAATATAGCTAACTGCAAACTCAGTATTACAGGTATAATGTCATCTAATTTCATATTTATTCCCTTTACTTAAATGAAAAATTTTTGGACCTTTAATTATTCTGTTAAAATTTGAACAGCTAAGGCAGGGAAAACTGCCCAAATTTCTCTTACCAATATAACTCTGGACCAACGTTCTTTTATTAGAAGGGCCAATATCAGCATGCACCAACGCGTCCTTCCTGTTTCTTTTATAAGCAGGCATGGGGGGCTCTTTAAACTCCTTAACTTCTTGGTTGTAATACATGCCAATGTCTATACAGAATATTTTGGATCTTATTGCTCAAAGGGGAATATTGACTCATGAACACTAGTCTATTAGATATTTTCTTAACCATCACTGGAAAACTGCCAAAGTTCTATCCTGCACAGGCTCTAACCTAATTACAATCCTAAAGTGGGTCTAAATACTAAGGAATTCTGGTACTTTGATTAAGATTTAAGGGTATAATTTAACGTGATAAGGAGAGCGGTGTGTATCTTGTGCTCACACATATATATCCCGCCCTAGCCAAATAATTTAACAGCAATTAAAAATGGACACTGCCGGGGGGGCGGAGCCAACTACGGAGCAGTGAGGACGCATAGAGCTAGAGCTCCCCTGCTACCTTTGCCCAAAACATAGATTTAAATAACAAATAGCCCCTCAAACTTTATCCAATTGGCACATCATACCCTTTATAGCCCCTATATCTTATTCTACGGCATTTCCCTAAGACCGGGACCTTCTCTACACCAGATAGCACCGGACCTATTCGCCTGACAATACCGCAAGACCGGAATCAGCCTAGCTCTATTACTATTTATCCCACTCTCTCACCGACATCAGATGGCAGCCCGGTCACCCCTCAGACCCCTCTAACACTACTCTATCACCACGGATCAGCACAGACAGAGCTCTGTAAAAGCCCGCGAACGGCGGCCATCTTCCTCAGACCTCCGTACATACAAGCTGCTATAAGGAGCCTCTGAAATATTTGCGCTAACGCGCACAACTACCTCTTCTAGCCCTGTATGTCTCGCAGTGAGCAGTGAGTCCTGCGGTCCCCCTCATTGCAGCCCGGCCCGAAGCACAAGAGCTGGATTGAGAATCGATCAGGCACATTTTAGATCTCCACCGGGGATGACTCCCCACGTGGGCCTGCGTGCGCCATGACAGCACTGCAGCTTTAAGGAATCCCTGACTTCGGCTCAGCAGAAGTGAGTACACTGTGTTAACCTATTGTCTTAGGGGGCAGAACTGTATATTTAACTCTCTCTGTGTACCACGCTCATCCCCTTATCCCTGCAGAGTGGTGATTATTTTTATGCCCTGACTCACTTCATCCGGGGACTACACAACGCTGCTGCAGCATCTAGCTGTTTATACTTCTCCCTAACACGGTTTGCTGATCTGGTGGCCTACAACCCTAACACATAGGGGTGACAGCTGCAGTCACAGGCCCCTTTAAATCCTCTGCAGTCTCCTGCTCATTTCTACATCCACCTTAATCCACAGAGACTGTATAACACACAAGTCACTTGATATCTCTACAAGGTATTTTTATTTCAAGAAAGTGTTTTTGCTGAAACCCTACATAAGCAACCCAAAAGCTGCACCTTTTGTCCTCCTAGACGCCCCTCTCTCCTCCCTTTCCCGCGTCCACACCTGGGGCGCGGGTCATATCCTCACTCCTTTTACCGGTCTCACCCAGAGGTGTTAAACTCCCAGGAGAGGGGGAGTTACACATCTATACTGCAGATTTGAAGCGGATTACGGAACTTTCTTATCTATACTATTGCATAAGAGAATGATGGGCTAGGGCACCTGGCTTGGGGGCGGCGGGGGTGGCCTCTCCCCGAATTTCATCTATCACTGGTTCAGCGACCTCAAGCCCACATCATTAAACACTAATCTTTGAGTAATCTGAGCATCACTTGCCTATAATATGGCGCAGTCTATAAAGAGAAAACCAAAGCATCAGGAAAATCCCAAGAGGACTCTTACTGACCATTTCCACAGTAAAAATCTCTCAGACCCTGATCTTTCAGGGGAAGACTCCAGAGATTCAACAGCCCTAGTGGCAGATAATCCTCGATCTGAGTTACCTCGCAAAGATAAAACAACACTATCTCAGTCAACCATTTTAGAATCTATCAGAATCTTGACTAATAAGATGGACACTCACTACTCATCCCTAAGACAAGAACTTCGCCAATCAGTGGGCGAACTGAAGAGAGAGATCTCTTCCTTAGGAGAGAGAACTGAAATCCTCGAGAGAAAACATGAGGATCTCGCAACCGACCACGCCAACCTTCTGGCTTACTCTCAATCATTGGCAGAACAAATGTCAGACCTTGAATCCAAACTAGCGGATAACGAAGATAGATCTCGCCGCAACAATCTCAGGATCCGCGGCATTCCAGAAGATGTATCTGCATCAGACCTCCAAAAATATCTGGTCGCACTCTTCAAGGTTATCCTGAATTCCTCCACAGATCAAGAACTCTTGATGGACAGAGCTCACAGGTCCACACGCCCCCGCAACTCTGTATTCGACACCCCCAGAGACGTAATTGTACGTCTACATTATTATACCACCAAGGAAAAGATCATGCGAGCCTCCTTCACTAACAAACCCCTCAAAGAACCTTATAACAAATTACAGATTTTTCCCGACTTATCTCCATATACACTGAACAAGAGGAGGACTTTCCAACAGTTCACCCTGGCCCTCAGACAAAACAAAATCAAATATAGATGGGGATTTCCTGTTAAGCTACATATACAGTATCAAGACTCTTCCCATACAGTCTCCTCTATAGAACAGGGCATGAAACTCCTCACTACTTGGGAACTCACTCGCCCCCCTGGTCTTCCTCCCAGGAAAAAGGGAAAAACAGATGACCTGAACCCCTCAGCCGAAGAGTGGCATTCCAGGACCTCTACTCCACCGCCTCAAGCCTCAGATCTTTCCTGATGTTCTCCTCAGAGTTACTTGTCACATTTATAGCTCTCTCCCTGGTACCCTGAGAGAACTTTTCTTCTAGAAACCTTTCCAGATTGCTCCTTGGGAGATGCCCCGAATGGGGGGGTGCACATACGGGTACACATCTTACTCTTCTTTCACTCCCCCATCCTCGACCTCCACGGTAGGACCTCTGCTATGGACATCCAACGGACAGGTAAGCCTAGAGCCCACATACGGGTACACACCTTACCCTATTTTTGGCTCACGGCTTCTTATTTACCTATATCGTTAAGTTAGGGGTTTGTTACGACAAACTTACATATCACGAGTTTAATTTTGTTTTGTGGAAATGTCCTAAATGTTACTTACTCTGTTTGTTTTCACCAACATGCCCATATTACTTGAGAAGCTTTATCTGGAATTTATGTGCTAGATTAGATGCCCAGATAGACTAATATTTTTTAATCTGGATGAGGGAGTGTACACACGGGTACACATCTTACTCTTTTCTCACTCCCTTATTCTGGATTTCCTTTGTCAGACCTTCACCATGGACATCCAGCGGACAGGTAAGCCTGGAGCCCACACACGGGTACACACCTTACTCAATCTCTGGCTCCTGGCTTCTTGCCTGCATTGCTAGGATGGGGGTTTGTTGTGACAAACTTATAGATTATGAGTTTAATACTGTTTTGTTGAATGTCCTAACTGTTATTTACTTTATTAGTTTTCATAGTCAAGACACTGCATTTAATTAATGATTGTTCTATAGGAAATACTGAGATTAATGTATACAGGCCTGATACAGGCACTATTTCTTTACTGTTATGAACCTCATTACACCCTCTTCCTCTTAATCATAACCACTCTGCACAGAGATCCTAGTCAGTTTCTCTCTTAACGTTATCCTCTTCTTATTGACCTTCCTCACCAATACACTCATATCACTTAAGAAGTTTAGCTTGAGCTTATGCTCTTGATTAGGTCTCAAGACCAACGAGACTATATTTACTCCTTGTTACATGTTACCAATATCATCCTATAAAACTTCTTTCTCTATGCACACACCTCTCCTGATACCTTCATTTAACGTTAGTCCCTACATAAATGGTTACTCATCCAGCCATCAACACTATACATACTACTATCCTCTGCTGAATCACTCCATCCACTTATCCATTCAGAACCGGGGGGCTCTCCCCCCGCCGCCTCTTTGGCTTTCCATGCCTCTCTATTATATTCTACTCACACACCGTCACTATCCTTATCCTACTTTTCAGGATTATGCCTCTTCTCTTCATCTTTCCCTATCTGCCTTCCGGCCCTACTATCAGCTCTATTACATACCCTCATCCCACCCCCCCTGCTTCGAGCTGACCTCCTCACTTATCTTTACACTAATCCCCCAATGAACATACACTTAAGGCTCCGCCCCCCCATCCCGCTCCCCTCCCTCAACCTTACATCCTCACACTTTCAATTACATTTACTCAACTTACAGTTTCTAATATATCTCCGCTCTCCCTACCTATCCATACCCTTTTCCTTTTTTTAAACAAAGCGGCTCTAGCCCGCTGTCTCCCTTCCCCTGGAAATATACCTTAGAAAGCGAAACCCAGTCTAGCTTTCTCTCTTCATAATTGGTACTCATATATTCTCTTTGGATTTCATTCCCATTTTTTTTTTTTTTCTTTCCTTTCCCTATACCCCCACCCCCCAACCATAGAACACAATACGGTCGCACCATGAAAGACCTACATTTCTTAACTCTTAATGCTCAGGGATTAAATTCCCCTACCAAACGTAGCCTCCTCATTAATTATTTACGCAAAAATCGTATAGACGTTGCCTTTATTCAGGAGACACACTGGACTCCCGAATGTGGTAAGCAGTACACTTTCAAACATTACCCAACACTTCTTTCCGCCACATTCCCATCAAAATCTAGAGGGGTCTCCATCTACATAGGCAAAAATGTTACTTATGATCAGATACATATTGAATCAGACCCCCAAGCACGCTACATCATTGCTGTCTGTAGAATAAATACTCACCTAGTGACCCTCTTTAATATATACGCGCCAAATAGTAAACAAGTTAACTTCCTCAGAACTCTACTTAAGACTGTAGCCTCTATACAACAGGGAGACCTCATATTAGGAGGTGACTTCAATCTCATATGGGACACTAACATGGACAGACAGGGACCCCCACTCTCCAGAAATGATAGAACCACTCATTCCCTATCCTCAGCTTTCCAATCACTAATGGCACTACATGGCTTATATGACACTTGGCGCGCCCTACACCCACAAGATAAGGAATTCACTTTCTACTCTTTCCCTCATAAATCTCACACGCGCATAGATTATTTTTTTGTACATGCTAAATTCCTCAATGAGATTCACTCTACGACCATTTCCCCCATCTCGTGGTCTGACCATGACTCACTTCATATGCACATAGGCCCACATACCCGCCCACCACCTTCTACATGGCGCTTACAGGACTGGACTCTTACAGACCCGCACCTTAAGACTGCCCTACAGAATATAATCACAGATTACATCTCCCTTAATGACAATAATCAGACCTCAGCCCAAAACCGGTGGGCTGCCCTGAAGGCAGTGGTGAGGGGCCACCTTATTCAATTTGAATGGGAGGCGCGCGCAAAAAGCAAGGCCACTTTGTCCTCTCTCAATATCCAGCTTCGTCATCTAAGAGCAGACATTTCTCACGCATACTCTCCGTCTATCAATGACAAAATCTTAGAAACAACGAAACAAATCCAAACTCTTGAACTCAAAAAAACCCAATCCATGTTAGAGAAGTATAGAAGAATTCATTACCATTTCGGTAACAAAGCTACCACACTTCTAGCCAACAAACTTAAAAATCGCACAGCTCAAGCCAGAATCATGTCTATACGAACCCCTTTAGGGACTCAGGTCACTGCCCCTCGCGAAATTGGCAATGCTTTTCAACAATACTACTCCGACCTTTACAACATTGAATCCGCTTCAGAATCTTCGACCTGTCCAGTCCAGCATATTTCTCAGTTCCTTAGAGCCCTTGACCTCCCCTCATTATCACCCGAAGACTTCCCCCCTCTGGTGCCTCCGTTTACCACACAGAATATCTCAAAAATTATACGCAATTTAAAATTAGGAAAAGCACCTGGCCCAGACGGCTTCACAGCTAGGTTTTACAAAACTTTCCTGCCTCAGATCGCTCCTCTCCTCACTAATTTCTTCCAGGAGATATTCTCAGGAACCCCTTTTGCGGCGGAATTCCTAGAAGCTGTTATAGTTACCATCTTAAAACCTGGTAAACCACCTGATCTCTGCAGCAGCTATCGGCTGATCTCATTGATCAACACAGATACAAAAATATATGCCAAGCTCCTTGCTAATAGGGCTGCCAGAGTGATCCCCTCCCTTGTAGCGAGAGACCAGGTTGGATTTATCCCGAACAGAGAGGGCGTTGATGCGACCAGGCGAATCTTAGATGTCCTTCATCTGGCAGATTGTCGAAAGGTCCCCTTCCTGGCCCTGTCATTAGACGCAGAAAAAGCGTTTGGCAGGGTCAGGTGGGAGTTTCTGTGGGAGGCCATGTCTGTGTTTGGCTTCCCTCCCTCTTTCATAGGTGCTGTCCAAACCCTTTATGATCGTCCAACAGCCATTGTTCGTGGGGCAGGGTTCCAGTCCCCCAAATTCACCATCACAAATGGTACTAGACAGGGCTGTCCCCTCTCCCCATTATTGTTTGCCCTCACCATAGAACCCCTAGCCCAATCTATTAGAATAGACCCTCAGACCACAGGATTAGCCATAGGATCGCATGTCCATAAAGTCTCCCTCTATGCGGATGACATCACTCTTTTCCTCACCTCACCTGACACTTCTCTCCCTGCAGTCTTTTCTATTCTTGAGAAGTTCGGTTCACTATGTTTCTATAAACTCAATGTAACCAAAACCGAGGCTCTCCCCTTAAACATTTCCCCACAAATTCTTTCCTCGCTACAGGCCACTTATCATTTTCAATGGAAATCTTCCTCGCTTAAGATCTTAGGAGTCCATCTTAGCCCTGACCCTCTGACTACCATATCCCAGAATTACACAGATAGACTCCCGGAGTTTGGGAAGCTTCTTGATTCGTGGGAGTTCCGGGAGATCTCTTGGACGGGCCGCATTGCTGCGGTAAAGATGTCCTTCCTCCCTAAGCTTACTTATCTTTTTAGGTCTATCCCCTACAACATCCCGAGAGCACTTCTTAACAGATTCCAAAGTCTAATCACTTCATATGTATGGAGAGACCGCCGACCCAGGACATCAGGTCGCACACTTGAAAAGCCGACCTTACAGGGAGGCCTTGCTCTTCCGAATGTGATCTCATATTACAATGCTGCAAGACTCTAACACATCCTCCGTTGGAATGATCCGGAGAGAAATCTAGCTTGGTATTCTCTAGAATCTTCACTACTGCCTCCGGGTATAACCCTCTCGGACATAATCTGGATCCCCCCCCACCATAGACGAGACGTTGACAACCTGCACCCTATCTTTGGACACTCCCTGCAATTTTGGGATCAGATCAGACATCATCCAGACATATCCCCTCATCCCTCCCCCGCCATGACAATCCCTGCCGCTCTCTACTGCCTCCCAGACTCCCACCATGACCTATGGCCACAGGCGCACACATTACAGGTATCTGACTTCTATGAGGAAGACACTTGGCTCTCACACCCAGCAATGTGCATTAAATTTCGACTCCCACCCAAGCTCTATTTTGAGGGTTTCCGCCTGAGTACCCGCTTACGTACATGGGGTTTCCCCAAACAAACACTACGTCCATTAACTGTTTGGGAGAGAGCATGGCGGGGAGCTCATGCTCTCCGACATCTCCTGTCCCTTCATTACAATATACTCATTAATCCGATCCCCTCGCACAAAATCTCACAACATCAGGCCTGGGAGAGAGAAATGGGTCTCACTTTCACTATAGAGAACTGGCACGCCAGAATCAAAATTACCAAAAAGATCCTCCATTGTGCCACACTATGGGAACTACATTATAAGATCCTAGTCCGCTGGCACCTGGTGCCAACCGTCCTGCACAAGATCTATCACACACAACCCCCAGAGTGTTGGAGAGGGTGTAGGATGCTAGGCTCCCCACTCCACATATGGTGGACATGCCCAGTAATCCAGCCATTGTGGCAGAAAGTGTTTACACTTCTCCGGGCACTCGGTCTTACCCCTCCATTCACCCCGGAAGTCACCCTCTTACACATGCAGATGCCCAATCTCACTCCCTCCGGGGAAGCTCTCACGATATATCTCCTCATGGCCACAAAACTAACCCTGGCTAGGGCTTGGAGAGAAGAGAGGCCGCCAACCCTCTCCCAGGTAATTGCTTGTACACATTACATCGGCCAAATGGAACAATACTCGTATAGAGTACTTGACAACACTAGTACTTATCATGAAATCTGGCTGCCATGGCTCACGAGGTTCCCTAACTGGTCCACAAACCCTCAGACATTTTAATCAATCTCCACTCCCTTATGCCTTCCGTTTCCCCCCCTTTTTTTTTTTTTTTTTTTCTTCTTACCTTTCTTTTCTGCCTTACATAAATTTAAGCGTCCCTGATCTTAACGAAATTAAGTACCAAAACCACTTTAAACTACAGACTCAACATCAAAATCCACATATACAACACGTCCTTATCAGAAAAGAGACCCATATAATGCATAGATCTACTCTTACTCTCATTCTCACCCACCATTATCTTTCTTAGCTTAAGAGTGTTCAATCTTTAAATTCCAAATGTATATCTCAATGACATATCTATGTTCCTTTAATTTTGTATGCACAAGCAATATTGTTGTTCATTAAGTTGTCTCAATAAAAAAGTTTATAAAAAAAAAAAAAAAAAATGGACACTGCCGATACTCACAACTGCCCCTTCTCCATTGTTATTATCTGGGTCGTTAGGCTGTGTGGCTCCAAAATTTTAATCCTTCATGGAGATATACTCTGCAGCTCCCCTGAGCTTCAGCTGCCTCCGTGCATCCACCACACTAACCTTCCGGATACTGTGGCGTTACTTTCCTCACCAGAGTCCTCTCAGTTGCCCGCAAGGAAATGATCTGTGTGCAACATTAGACTCACTGTGGCATGAACAGATGGCGCTGTGACTCAAGCTGGTTAAGAGTAAGTGACAATGACATTCCGATGAACACCAGCGAGTCAGACAAAAAACGCTCATATAAAAAATTATTATTATTTATTTCCTGAAACACAAAGGTTAAAATCCATAAACAATGCAAAAAAGGGATTCAGCTAATCCATATATATCTGTCTTACTCGTTCCGGCCCCCAGGCCTTACTCATAGACATGAAAGTTACTGAAACTTCATCACTAGTAAGTTATTATTTGATGTTAATTTGATGTTAATAGTAACCGGAGGGGAAAGTAAGGGTACTTTCCCCTCCGGTTACTATTAACATCAAATAATATAGTTTTGGCGAAATATTTTCCCCCTGTTTCCTGATGCCAGCAGATGCTATTAAGACTAATAAGGTCTGATAGATTACACATCTCCTATATAAGGATTAGCCAGTTGTTGTATCTGGAAATAGCAAAGATATGACTACTTCCGGTTCCCATCAATTTGTGACGACTTCCGGTTTGGCGAAAAAGCCTAACTTCCGGTTTCCATCCACACTAGACCACATCCGGTCTAGCGGAAACACAACACTTCTGGTTTTAATATTAACAAGCTCTGCCAGCAGCGGTAAGAAACATTAAGTAACAGTATTAGTAATTGACTAACAACAACAACATATAAAGGAAGTACTACTATATATAAAGGGATATTATTAATAAAAATATTTAACCAACGAATATAGAGTCCCAGTACAATGTAGATGGAAGGTCATTTTTACACATCCGGTTTTGCAATGAACATCCGGGTCATAGGGTCACTAAATTGGCGCAATTTAGACACATTTGGCGCCATTTGGTTATCAAAACAAGTATAAAAGGAGCACTCTCACCAACCATATATCAGTCTTGAAAAAGGCCCTATTGGTGGGCCGAAACGCGTTGGCATATATGGTGAGTCACATTTTAATTACCTAGAGTTTTTACAAACGTTACTGCTCTATGTTGTATCATTTCTTCTTTTCACAGGTTTTGGAATATTGTTCTTTTTTGTTCGTATTTGAGCACTACCAAGAATCCTTTTAACACTGTGTATAAATTTCACTTTTTTCATATTTTTTGGCTTGAAATCATAACCACTTTTGAGGAATTGGTTTCAACACCTTTTTTCTACAATTGACTTTTTATCCACAATTTTTGTCTGTTGCTTTTGTTTTTGTTTTTTACACTTTGAATATCACTACACATTTGGATCATTTGGATCATTGGACGTTTTTTTCACCTATTGGAACATTGGACTTGGTCTTTAATTAGTTTTATAGTTTTAGTTTTCTAACAAACTAGGTTTCACAATTTTATATTGTTACACCTTTTAGAATTTGTGGACTCATAGCACTTTCTGCATACATAGCATTATCTATACACACATTATTCATTGCTCTTATTTTGTACTCTAGACCCCGGAGCGGTCACCTGTGCTTTTATTATTGTATATTTTTTTATATTGGTATTTGTTTATCTGCTTTTAATTATTGTACCATGGATCCATGTATTTATATGTTCTTGTAATTCTTGTAATACTTGAATTTTAACTCTTGAGATTAAATAATAATTATATATATACTCCTCTGTTCAACCCCTCTCTCACTACTGTTTGACCTGGCCTTTTACTTAGGCGCTCCTCACACCTTTTTGTATTTTCTGTTAGACCCTCATGGGTAACTAGGGACCCATTTGTAAGGGAGCTTAAGGTCTTTTTAAGTTAGCGCTGTTGGATAAATATTGTGTTCTGATATTGATCACTGTTTGTTGCTGCTGCGAGTCGTCACTCGCTGATCTCCCATCTCCACATGGGAAGCTACCTCTCTTGTGCCCCTTGTGCCATCGTCCACTGCGGCACTTCTAGGTCAGATTCCCCCGACACCGATTCAGATGAGGAACTTTGAGTCCTAGAGCATCCACTTGCTCTGTACACATGCTGGCGTCTGGAACGGGAAGTTCCCCCCAGATCTTCCGGTGGAGTCACTGGACCAACGGTACACTGTTCTGTATGACTGATCGTCCTCATCCGTGGAGAATTAATTATTTTTCCGAACGTGAATTACCTTCCTCAATTCATTGATCTGTTCATCTAGAGTTGAGGTAAGTTTCCCCACTTCTTCTGCCGATAAATTATCAGCCAGCTCCTGTTTCATGGCACTGATTTTCCCATTTTGGTTTTCAATCTCTTTTTGGAGGCATTCAACTGTTAAAACCATAAGGTCAAATTAACATTGTTTTAAGATCTCAGCATTCTCCTTCAATAAAGGTGGGATATATATTCATATGGAGTCCTCTAGGGTTACGCTTAACCCTATGGCATTCTGCAAGGGTTACAGCGTGTAATTCAAAAGCAACATGTTTTTTTCTGCAATTACTTAAACTTTTTGCTAAGGGTTTGAGAGGGTGAAGATTTAAAAAAACCTCTTGAGCCAAAAATGAGGGTAGTAATTTGTGTGGCCTCCATATCAGTATATCCAAAAGTCTTAGGCTCAGTAGCATCTTGATTCTGTTCCATAACAGCCCAGTGTAAAGAAAAACATGCAAAAGAAATAATGTCAATCCAAACTTTCCAGCACGTGGGAGCAATAACGGTGTGCCAGCTCAAAGGTCAAACCCCTGCAATCAATCACAGACAAGAAAGTGCAGCACCACCAATCTCTTTAACAGATTTATTTAGCTAATACAGCCAGACCACAAAGAAAACAACATTTCGGAAGCTAGTCCTTATTGATGTATGAATACACCTGGAATAATCTTGCCTTAAATACCTAACTAAACCACACACCCTAATACACCTGAAATACCTTAAATACTGCCACCTGATGGACTTACATAGTATTTCAATAAACATTCATAGTATAACACACATTATCAGTAACTTACAACAAGGCAAAAAAGGATAATAGACAAAGTAGAAAAGCTTAATCAGAAAAATCGTATAAAGGAGTAACATACCTTATATATTACAAACATATGGATAAGTCAACTTCTCTATTCATTCCCTTAGGGAACATAGTCCCACGTTTTCTAATCCAAAATGCTAAGGAGTAGTTAAAGGGACATTAAACACTTTGAGATAGTAATGTACAATTATAAATTATATATATATATATATATATATATATATATATATATATATATATATATATATATATTTACATATATATATATATATATATATATATATATATATATATATATATATATATATATATATATATATATATATATATATATATATATATATATATATATATATATATATATATATATATACATACTGTATATTATTCATTTTATCCCCTTTTCCTATAATTCTATTCTGAAATTGTGAGCTTTTCCATTCCTGTTAGAAATGGAAGTGCAGAACACTGTTATATTCCACATAGCCATTGGCTGCACACTCTAGTGACTTATTTATAACTGTCCTACTGCAGAGAAGGTAACAAGTTACAACATGGTAGATCTCATTGTTTTATAGACACTAAAACTTTACACTTATTTTAACAACTAATGAAACTTTAAAAAATACATCTACATGTTATTCTCAGACTAATCTTTTCTTTGAATGCATCATTCTAGCATTTATTTAGTGTTTAATATCCCTTTAAATGATAATGCACACACAGAATAAGGGATTCAAGGGGAGCCACACTAAGCAGACCTAACTCCCTCTAAGCCCTGGTTTCCTTTCCCTTCCAATTGCAAGCTGCCTGCCATTCTTCTAATACTTTGAACACACTGTGCTCCCTGATTGTTAGCAGTTATACAGGTAACTGCAGTATTTAGCAATACTTTGCTTATTTATTTGTGTCAATCTGAATGCTGCTGCTCCTGAATGTGTAACTAGTAAAAAAATATACAGTGCCACAAGGGTGCAAGGAGAGACAAAGAAAAAAAAATACAAATGTTGTGTAGCTGTAACAGAGCTTATCTGAATTTCACCAGTGCTGGCTGCTTATGAGAGGCTTGATTTTTCACACATGAACACTCATATTCCTTCATAGGATCACCAGTTAAAGAGACGGAGGGAAATAATGCATGCTGGGAATTGGAGTCAAGAACTGCAGTTACACAGTACTGAAGATATTGTGAACTATAAATTCCAGAATGCTTTGTAACTCCCCAAATACTGTGCTTCTTCCTCTAACACTTAAATTAAAAGACATAGAAACGGACATTCTATTGTCTTTTTTTCTGCAGTTTTATTCCAGATGGGAAGGAAAATTCAGGAAGGGCAAATGCCCCCCCTTCTAGATGCCCACGGCAATTTTTATTACTGGTTTACCACAAAGTCTAAAATGTGACATAGACCCAGAAAATACATGTGTCAAAGTTTTATATATACGCTGTATATGAAGACTGAAATTGGCAGGGCCCTGTAACTTTCCGAAATCCTATAAACATGGGGGATATTGTTGTACTCGTGGGACATTGCTAATTACAAATATGGGTGTTTCATGGCAGTAAATCTTATAAGGATGATGATATAAGCAGCAAAACAGCTGTACTTGTATGGAAAACGCAAGAAAAATTACCATTAAATTTAGCCAGGTTTTGTGAATACATGGCTACAAAAAAAAGGCTAAGCATAACAATTTAGAACACCCTGGGTTGTCTACTTTTGCAAATGGTATGCCATTATGGGGGTAATTTTCATTCCTGGGCCCAGAAAATGAATGTGTCAAATCTCTACGTATGAAGACTGAAATTGACTGGCCCCATTTTTGGGCCTGTTACTTCTCCAAAACCCCATAAAACCTGTACATGGGTGTATTGTTTTACTTGTGGGACATCACTGAACACAAACATGGGTGTTTTATAGCAGTAAAACATATAAGTATGATGATATAAACAGAAAAGTGAAATTCAAGTGTTTGTGTGAAAAATGCAAAAATTATGACCACTTAATTTGGTCAGGTTTGGTGACTAAATGGCTACAAAAAAAGACTGGCCATACCCCTTTTGGAATACCCTGAATTGTTTACATTTGTACATTTTATGCCATGATTCTAGTAATTTTCATTTGTGGGATGCAATACTGTCTCAAATGAAACAGAAAATCAATGTGTCATATTTCCATGTAAATAGGCAGGCCCCATATTTGGGCCTGTAACAACTCCAAATTCCAGAAAACTTGTAAGTGGGGGGTATTGTTGTTTTTGTGGGACTTCACTGAACATAAACATGATTGTTTTGTTGCAATAAAAGCTATCAGGATTATGATATTTACTATAAATTATGTGTGTGTGCTTGGAAAACTTAACATTTCTTATTTTTTCCCACCTATTTAGATTTTATTCATATTAAATTACAGTTTTGTATACAAATATTTGATTTTAAAAGAATCCTCCTATTTGTCCTCTTAAAAAAACTATATATAAAAAGTGTGGGTGCACTTAATGTGAAAGAGGTAAATTATGATTGAACAAACATATTGTCAGGATTCCATTTCATGTTTTACTTCTCTCTTCTCATCACATGGTTCTATCACTTTCATGTTACTTAAGGCTCCACCTGTCAGCCAACAGGTGCTTAGTTATTTTCATTAGCAGGAGTAACAGCTTACACACAGTCTCTGAGCTGTATTGTTTTTCTCAAACCAACTGCTTTCACAAAGGACTGTTTGCTTGGATTACTCTGGACTATTTTCTACAAGGATTACATCCCCTGAAATATCCTGTTTGCATCCTTGGACTTACAGCTAAGTTACCTCTTAATTTTATTCCTTGCATACTATTTGAGAACTTAACTGCTGGGGCGCGATCCGATATCGATCGCAGTTTGCGGCGCAAGCGAGGGAACCGGCGTCGCCCGCAGTTTCAGCTCGCAACTCGAGCCATCCCATATAGGTCGCCGTCAGATGCTAACGTGCCGTAAGTCTCACAAACCAGCGATGTCCAGAAATCTGCGTAAGTACAAATTTCTGGCGTCGCCAGTGACTTGCGCCACGTTAGAATCTGCCGGCGCCTATAAAACCTGACTAAAGTTTAAAACACCCGCACTGTCTAACACGCCTCCCTAACATAGCCCGCACTGTCTAACACGCCTCCCTAACATAGCCCGCACTGTCTAACACGCCTCCCTAACATAGCCCGCACTGTCTAACCCTCTATCCGCTACCCCCCCTCACTAGCCTAACAATAAAAATGCTATTAACCCCTAAACCGCCGCTCCCGTACCCCGCCGCAACCTAATAAAGTTATTAACCCCTAAACCGCCGCTCCCGTACCCCGCTATATTATATCTATAACCCCCTAAAGTGAGCCCCTAACACCGCCGCCATCTATATTAAAATTATTAACCCCTAATGTAAGCCCCTTACACCGCCGCCATCTCTATTAAAATTATTAACCCCTAATTTAATCTACCTACCCCGCCGCCAGCTATATTATCTATGTTAACCCTAAGTATATTATAGTTAATATAGGTATTACATTATATATTAACTATATTAACCCTAATTATATTAGGGTTAATATAGTTAATATAGTTACTATAGTATTTATATTAACTATATTAACTCTATATAACCCTAACACCCCTAACTAAATTTATATTAAATTAATCTAATTAATTTATAAACTAAAATATTCCTATTTAAATCTAAATACTTACCTATAAAATAAACCCTAAGATAGCTACAATATAATTAATAATTACATTATAGCTATGTTAGGGTTAATATTTATTTTACAGGTAAATAGTTAATTATTTTAACTAGGTATAATAGATATTAAATAGTTATTAACTATTTAATATCTACCTAGTTAAAATAATTACCCAATTACCTGTAAAATAAATCCTAACCTAAGTTACAAATACACCTACACTATCAATAAATTTAATAAACTACAAACATCTATCTAAAAATACAATTAAATTAACTAAACTAAATTACAAAAAAAAACAAACACTAAATTACAAAAAATAAAAAAAAAGATTACAAGATTTTTAAGCTAATTACACCTATTCTAAGCCCCCTAATAAAATAATAAACCCCCAAAATAACAAAAATTCCCTGCCCTATTCTAAATTAAACAAATTTCAAAGCTCTTTACCTTACCAGCCCTTAAAAGGGCCTTTTGTGGGGCATGCCCCAAAGAATTCAGCTCTTTTGCATTCAACAAATACAATCCCCCCCATTACAACCCACCACCCACATACCCCTATTCTAAACCCACCCAAACCCCCCTTAAAAAATCCTAACACTACCCCCCTGAAGATCTCCCTACCTTGTCTTCACCACACCGGGCCGAACTCCTGATCCGATCCGGGCGATGTCGTCCTCCAAGCGGCAAAGAAGAAATCTTCCTCCGGCAATGTCATCCTCCAAGCGGCAAAGAAGAATTCTTCCTCCGGCGACGTCTTCCTCCAAGCGGCAGCAAAGTCTTCATTCTTCCGGCGGCATCTTCAATCTTCTTTCTTCTTTCTTCGCTCCGCCGCCGCGGAGCATCCATCCCGGCCGACTGCTAAACTTGGAATGAGGTACCTTTAAATGACGTCATCCAAGATGGCGTCCGCCGAATTCCGATTGGCTGATAGGATTCTATCAGCCAATCGGAATTAAGTTAAAAAAATCTGATTGGCTGATTGAATCAGCCAATCAGATTCAAGTTCAATCCGATTGGCTGATCCAATCAGCCAATCAGATTGAGCTCGCATTCTATTGGCTGATCGGAACAGCCAATAGAATGCAAGCTCAATCTGATTGGCTGATTGGATCAGCCAATCGGATTGAACTTGAATCTGATTGGCTGATTCAATCAGCCAATCAGATTTTTTTAACTTAATTCCGATTGGCTGATAGAATCCTATCAGCCAATCGGAATTCGGCGGACGCCATCTTGGATGACGTCATTTAAAGGTACCTCATTCCAAGTTTAGCAGTCGGCCGGGATGGATGCTCCGCGGCGGCGGAGCGAAGAAAGAAGATTGAAGATGCCGCCGGAAGAATGAAGACTTTGCTGCCGCTTGGAGGAAGACGTCGCCGGAGGAAGAATTCTTCTTTGCCGCTTGGAGGATGACATCGCCGGAGGAAGATTTCTTCTTTGCCGCTTGGAGGACGACATCGCCCGGATCGGATCAGGAGTTCGGCCCGGTGTGGTGAAGACACGGTAGGGAGATCTTCAGGGGGGTAGTGTTAGGATTTTTTAAGGGGGGTTTGGGTGGGTTTAGAATAGGGGTATGTGGGTGGTGGGTTGTAATGGGGGGGGGGATTGTATTTGTTGAATGCAAAAGAGCTGAATTCTTTGGGGCATGCCCCACAAAAGGCCCTTTTAAGGGCTGGTAAGGTAAAGAGCTTTGAAATTTGTTTAATTTAGAATAGGGCAGGGAATTTTTGTTATTTTGGGGGTTTATTATTTTATTAGGGGGCTTAGAATAGGTGTAATTAGCTTAAAAATCTTGTAATCTTTTTTTTATTTTTTGTAATTTAGTGTTTGTTTTTTTTTTGTAATTTAGTTTAGTTAATTTAATTGTATTTTTAGATAGATGTTTGTAGTTTATTAAATTTATTGATAGTGTAGGTGTATTTGTAACTTAGGTTAGGATTTATTTTACAGGTAATTGGGTAATTATTTTAACTAGGTAGATATTAAATAGTTAATAACTATTTAATATCTATTATACCTAGTTAAAATAATTAACTATTTACCTGTAAAATAAATATTAACCCTAACATAGCTATAATGTAATTATTAATTATATTGTAGCTATCTTAGGGTTTATTTTATAGGTAAGTATTTAGATTTAAATAGGAATATTTTAGTTTATAAATTAATTAGATTAATTTAATATAAATTTAGTTAGGGGTGTTAGGGTTAGATAGAGTTAATATAGTTAATATAAATACTATAGTAACTATATTAACTATATTAACCCTAATATAATTAGGGTTAATATAGTTAATATATATAATGTAATAACTATATTAACTATAATATACTTAGGGTTAATATAGATAACATAGCTGGCGGCGGGGTAGGTAGATTAAATTAGGGGTTAATCATTTTTATATAGGTGGCGGCGGTGTAAGGGGTCAGATTACGGGATAGATAAGGTAGATGGCGGCGGTTTTAGGGGCTCACAGTAGGGGGTTAGTTTATGTAGATGGCGGCGGGGTCCGGGAGCGGCGTTTTAGGGGGTAATAACTTTATTAGGGATTTCGGGGGGGGGGGGGGGATCGCGGTTGACAGGGAGATAGACATTGCGCATGCGTTAGGTGTTAGGTTTATTTTAGCAGATCGCGGTTGACAGGGAGATAGACATTGCGCATGCGTTAGGTGTTAGGTTTATTTTAGCAGCTAGTTTAGGGAGTTACGGGGCTCCAATAGTCAGCGTAAGGCTTCTTACGGCTGCTTTTTGTGGCGAGGTGAAAATGGAGTAAGTTTTCTCCATTTTCGCCACGTAAGTCCTTACGCTGCATATTGGATACCAAACTGCGCGGGTTTGGTATACCTGCCTATGGCCCAAAAAACTGCGGGCGACGGCAGAAATATACGCGCGTAACTTCTAGCTTACGCCGTATATAGGATACCAAATCCGCGCAATTCTTGGCGTCGCCGGCTTTTGCGGGCGACGATTTTTATCGGATCGACCCCCTGAATTGTTATTGTACACTTACAGCAACACTCTTAATTTAACTGGAGCTGACAGGCACTGCAGTTTTCTAAATTACTCTGCACACTATTTCATACTGGGGAATCACTGTCTCCTTTCTCACTTCATAATATATATGCTGCTTTAAGAAGAAGACTTTGAGCTCTAAGTTTACAAGCTTGAACTGAAGAGGATTTAATTATTTCAAAATAAAAACTGTTACTTGGTTTTGCAACTGCAAGTCTGGGCATCTTGCCAAATTCCTCTCTTACTCTGCAGCAGCTGCTCTCAATAAACACAGTTACAAAGTAGCAGCTACAAGACAACTGAAGCATTCTCTGTGACTTGTTAAAAGTATATCTCTTGCAAACCAAGCTTACTTCTTACAAGGATTAACCAACTCTCTCCTGCATTACATGTTTATTTAATGTAAGCTTAAA
Organism: Bombina bombina; assembly: GCF_027579735.1. Classification (NCBI taxonomy): domain Eukaryota; kingdom Metazoa; phylum Chordata; class Amphibia; order Anura; family Bombinatoridae; genus Bombina; species Bombina bombina. The sequence goes on along the minus strand of NC_069501.1, from coordinate 880,092,969 downwards.
AAATTATTTTTGTTCTCTCAAGTTCTATAAATTAGAAGCATATTTTTCTTCTATCATTTTTTCATTATTTTTTCCATACTGTGCCAGTCTAACAGTATTGGAAATATTGTGCTTAGAATGATTCATGTTGTGATAGTACTAACAGCATTGAACCTCTAACTTAATATTAATTCACCACAGGTTTACTGGTCTATGCTCACCTAAATAGCCCAAAAACCCTGGTGATACAAAACAATAATTGATCTGCAGTTGCGTTCCACTTACATAGTTGAAATAGACTTTACACATATAGCTCAAATTCTAGATTTTGATAACAATTAGAACTTGGACAATAGCCTCTGTCCCTAAGGGGTTAAAAGTAATATTTTAGCATCTCCTTTGTCAGAAAGCAGGGATAGACAAATCCCTTATATGATAGAATTCTATGGGGCTATGATGAAAACCTCATGTCGACTATCACTTGAGGGCTAAAACAAAGGTCAAATTTTATAGTGGAGTTCACTTTTTAACTATTCTTTTCTATTGAAATATAAGTTTAAAACACACACATATATATATATATATATATATATATATATATATTTATACATTTACACATACATATATACTGTACCTACACAAATATATCTACACACATACATATTCAGCTTTCAGCCTTTTCCAGCACCTGATCATAGACCATATCTCTTTGAATCACTCGTAAAACATTTTTTAATAATACACTTGATTTTACAATTAATGATCTAGATTATTAAAGTGGAGAGAAAAAAATTAGCATTGTTGAACGCTTACTGTGCTCAGATTAAATCTATAGTGCTCCTGTTCTTGTGCTCACATTACAAGTTGAAAGTAAAAAGTTAGTGCACAAGCAAAGACTCATGCAAGCTAATATCTGGAGGTCAGATATAGCAATCACTTGTTTGCTAACCCGGTGGTGCACTAGGACAACTACGATAAAGCCAAAGATGCATTGAGAAATACTTCAAATACCTTGTTTTTTAAAAAATATTGGCATTTTTTTGCAGATTACCTGCATATTACAGGCTCAAGAAACTCCTCACTTAAAAGAGGAAAGTCCGATGTTTAACATGAGGGGTTGCATGTTCCTGTAGGATGCAGATAATTACTCTTAAAGCAGAAAAAAATGCATTTAAAACTTCTGTTTAAACTAAGGGGGAAGGGAGTTAAAACAGAGCCCCCATATACCCCCCCGTATATGTTAGAGGAACAACTGACCCCTCATTTCAAAGAGGGGAGACTGCCATTATAAAAATGTCCTTGTTCCTCTAGCACAAATCAGGGGGTGATAAGGGCTCTGTTAGAGACACCCTCCCCACTCAGAGACACAGCACATTTTAATGAATCAGAAGGTTTTGAGGCCTACTTATCAAGCCGTCAACTTACTTGTATTTCGACGGCACCAATGCGCTCACCTGACATCACCTAACATCTCGGCCACGGACCAGAATACGCTCTCCATATTTATATAAAAAGCTGTCAAATATCTCGCTGCTATTCGGCTTTTTCCCAGCTGTATTTATATACTGTCACTAAACACAGCCACTATACTAAACTATTTAACCCCTATCCTGCCGCTCCCCGACACCGCCGCAACTCTAATAAAGTTATTAACCCCTATTCCGCCTCTTCCCGACACCGCCGCAACTAACTAAATGTATTAACCCCTATCCCTCTGCTCCCAGAGCCCACCACAACTAAATAAATGTATTAACCCCTATTCCGCCACTCCTGGACCCTGCCGCGACTAACTAAATGTATTAACCCCTAAACCTCTGGCCTCCCACATCACTACCACTTACTATTGCCATAAACTAAATTAACCTATTAACCCTTAAACCTAACAACCCATTAACTTTATATTAAATATTAACTCATCCCTATCTTATAATAAATTTAAATTTACCTTTAGATTTAAATTAAACTATATTAATCTATCCTAATTTATACTAAAATTACATTAAACTAAAAATTAAATTAAATATATTATATAGTTAAAAACCTAACCCTACTCAAATAATTTAAATCTACTATTAAAAATTACAAAGTTACAAAAAACTAACAACTAAGTTGCACAAAATAACAAACACACAGGCCTAGATTTAGAGTTCGGCGGTAAAAGGGCTGTTAACGCTCCGCGGGTTTTTTTCTGGCCGCACCATAAATTTAACTCTGGTATCGAGAGTTCAAACAAATGCTGCGTTAGGCTCCAAAAAAGGAGCGTAGAGCATTTTTACCGCAAATGCAACTCTCGATACCAGAGTTGCTTACGGACGCGGCCGGCCTCAAAAACGTGCTCGTGCACGATTCTCCCATAGGAAACAATGGGGCTGAGCTGGTTGAAAAAAAACCTAACACCTGCAAAAAAGCCGCGTTCAGCTCCTAACGCAGCCCCATTGTTTCCTATGGGGAAACACTTCCTACGTCTGCACCTAACACCCTAACATGTACCCCGAGTCTAAACACCCCTAACCTTACACTTATTAACTCCTAATCTGCCGCCCCCGCTATCGCTGACCCCTGCATTACACTTTTAACCCCTAATCTGCCGCTCCGTAAACCGCCGCCACCTACGTTATCCCTATGTACCCCTAATCTGCTGCCCTAACATCGCCGACCCCTATGTTATATTTATTAACCCCTAATCTGCCCCCCACAACGTCGCCGACACCTGCCTACACTTATTAACCCCTAATCTGCCGAGCGGACCTGAGCGCTACTATAATAAAGTTATTAACCCCTAATCCGCCTCACTAACCCTATCATAAATAGTATTAACCCCTAATCTGCCCTCCCTAACATCGCCGACACCTACCTTCAATTATTAACCCCTAATCTGCCGACCGGAGCTCACCGCTATTCTAATAAATGTATTAACCCCTAAAGCTAAGTCTAACCCTAACACTAACACCCCCCTAAGTTAAATATAATTTTTATCTAACGAAATAAATTAACTCTTATTAAATAAATGATTCCTATTTAAAGCTAAATACTTACCTGTAAAATAAATCCTAATATAGCTACAATATAAATTATAATTATATTATAGCTATTTTAGGATTAATATTTATTTTACAGGCAACTTTGTAATTATTTTAACCAGGTACAATAGCTATTAAATAGTTAAGAACTATTTAATAGTTACCTAGTTAAAATAATAACAAATTTACCTGTAAAATAAATCCTAACCTAAGATATAATTAAACCTAACACTACCCTATCAATAAAATAATTAAATAAACTACCTACAATTACCTACAATTAACCTAACACTACACTATCAATAAATTAATTAAACACAATTGCTACAAATAAATAAAATTAAATAAACTATCTAAAGTACAAAAAATAAAAAAGAACTAAGTTACAGAAAATAATAAAATATTTACAAACATAAGAAAAATATTACAACAATTTTAAACTAATTACACCTACTCTAAGCCCCCTAATAAAATAACAAAGCCCCCCAAAATAAAAAATTCACTACCCTATTCTAAAATACAAATATTACAAGCTCTTTTACCTTACCAGCCCTGAACAGGGCCCTTTGCGGGGCATGCCCCAAGAATTTCAGCTCTTTTGCCTGTAAAAAAAAACATACAATACCCCCCCCCAACATTACAACCCACCACCCACATACCCCTAATCTAACCCAAACCCCCCTTAAATAAACCTAACACTACCCCCCTGATGATCTTCCTACCTTGTCTTCACCATGCCAGGTTCACCGATCCGTCCTGGCTCCAAGATCTTCATCCAACCCAAGCGGGGGCTAGACATCCACTGAAGAAGTCCAGAAGAGGGTCCAAAGTCTTCCTCCTATCCGGCAAGAAGAGGACATCCGGACCGGCAAACATCTTCTCCAAGCGGCATCTTCTATCTTCTTCCATCCGATGACGACCGGCTCCATCTTGAAGACCTCCAGCGCGGATCCATCCTCTTCTTCCGACGACTAGACGACGAATGACGGTTCCTTTAAGGGACGTCATCCAAGATGGCGTCCCTCGAATTCCGATTGGCTGATAGGATTCTATCAGCCAATCGGAATTAAGGTAGGAATTTTCTGATTGGCTGATGGAATCAGCCAATCAGAATCAAGTTCAATCCGATTGGCTGATCCAATCAGCCAATCAGATTGAGCTCGCATTCTATTGGCTGATCGGAACAGCCAATAGAATGCGAGCTCAATCTGATTGGCTGATTGGATCAGCCAATCGGATTGAACTATATTCTGATTGGCTGATTCCATCAGCCAATCAGAAAATTCCTACCTTAATTCCGATTGGCTGATAGAATCCTATCAGCCAATCGGAATTCGAGGGACGCCATCTTGGATGACGTCCCTTAAAGGAACCGTCATTCGTCGTCTAGTCGTCGGAAGAAGAGGATGGATCCGCGCTGGAGGTCTTCAAGATGGAGCCGGTCGTCATCGGATGGAAGAAGATAGAAGATGCCGCTTGGAGAAGATGTTTGCCGGTCCGGATGTCCTCTTCTTGCCGGATAGGAGGAAGACTTTGGACCCTCTTCTGGACTTCTTCAGTGGATGTCTAGCCCCCGCTTGGGTTGGATGAAGATCTTGGAGCCAGGACGGATCGGTGAACCTGGCATGGTGAAGACAAGGTAGGAAGATCATCAGGGGGGTAGTGTTAGGTTTATTTAAGGGGGGTTTGGGTTAGATTAGGGGTATGTGGGTGGTGGGTTGTAATGTTGGGGGGGGTATTGTATGTTTTTTTTTACAGGCAAAAGAGCTGAAATTCTTGGGGCATGCCCCGCAAAGGGCCCTGTTCAGGGCTGGTAAGGTAAAAGAGCTTGTAATATTTGTATTTTAGAATAGGGTAGGGAATTTTTTATTTTGGGGGGCTTTGTTATTTTATTAGGGGGCTTAGAGTAGGTGTAATTAGTTTAAAATTGTTGTAATATTTTTCTTATCTTTGTAAATATTTTATTATTTTCTGTAACTTAGTTCTTTTTTATTTTTTGTACTTTAGATAGTTTATTTAATTTTATTTATTTGTAGCAATTGTGTTTAATTAATTTATTGATAGTGTAGTGTTAGGTTAATTGTAGGTAATTGTAGGTAGTTTATTTAATTATTTTATTGATAGGGTAGTGTTAGGTTTAATTATATCTTAGGTTAGGATTTATTTTACAGGTAAATTTGTTATTATTTTAACTAGGTAACTATTAAATAGTTCTTAACTATTTAATAGCTATTGTACCTGGTTAAAATAATTACAAAGTTGCCTGTAAAATAAATATTAATCCTAAAATAGCTATAATATAATTATAAATTATATTGTAGCTATATTAGGATTTATTTTACAGGTAAGTATTTAGCTTTAAATAGGAATTATTTATTTAATAAGAGTTAATTTATTTCGTTAGATAAAAATTATATTTAACTTAGGGGGGTGTTAGTGTTAGGGTTAGACTTAGCTTTAGGGGTTAATACATTTATTAGAATAGCGGTGAGCTCCGATCGGAAGTTTAGGGGTTAATAATTGAAGGTAGGTGTCGGCGATGTTAGGGAGGGCAGATTAGGGGTTAATACTATTTATGATCGGGTTAGTGAGGCGGATTAGGGGTTAATAACTTTATTATAGTAGCGCTCAGGTCCGCTCGGCAGATTAGGGGTTAATAAGTGTAGGTAGGTGTCGGCGACGTTGTGGGGGGCAGATTAGGGGTTAATAAATATAACATAGGGGTCGGCGATGTTAGGGGTAGCAGATTAGGGGTACATAGGGATAACGTAGGTGGCGGCGATTTGCGGTCGGAAGATTAGGGGTTAATTATTTTAAGTAGCTTGCGGCGACGTTGTGGGGGGCAAGTTAGGGGTTAATAGATATAATACAGGGGTCGGCGGTGTTAGGGGCAGCAGATTAGGGGTACATAAGTATAACGTAGGTGGCGGTCGGCAGATTAGGGGTTAAAATTTTTAATCGAGTGGCGGCGATGTGGGGGGACCTCGGTTTAGGGGTACATAGGTAGTTTATGGGTGTTAGTGTACTTTAGGGTACAGTAGTTAAGAGCTTTATAAACCGGCGTTAGCCAGAAAGCTCTTAACTCCTGCTATTTTCAGGCGGCTGGAATCTTGTCGTTAGAGCTCTAACGCTCACTGCAGAAACGACTCTAAATACCGGCGTTAGGAAGATCCCATTGAAAAGATAGGCTACGCAAATGGCGTAGGGGGATCTGCGGTATGGAAAAGTCGCGGCTGTAAAGTGAGCGTTAGACCCTTTAATCACTGACTCTAAATACCAGCGGTAGCCCAAAACCAGCGTTAGGAGCCTCTAACGCTGGTTTTGACGGCTACCGCCGAACTCTAAATCTAGCCGTAAGTTACAAAAAATAAATACTAAATTACACAAAATAAAAAATAAATTATCAAATATTTAAACTAATTACACCTAATCTAAGAGCCCTATGAAAATAAAAAAGCCCCCCCAAAATAAAAAAACCCTAGCCTACAATAAACTACCAATGGCCCTTAAAAGGGCCTTTTACAGGGCATTGCCCCAAAGAAATCAGCTCTTTTACCTGTAAATAAAAAATACAAATACCTCCCCCCAACAGTAAAACCCACCACCCACACAACCAACCCCCCAAATAAAAACCTAATCTATAAAACTTAAGCTCCCCGTTGCCCTGAAAAGGGCATTTGTATGGGCATTTCAAAGTCCAAACCCTCTAAAATTAAAATCCACCCAATAAACCCTTTAAAAAGCCTAACACTAATCCCTGAAGATCCTCAATCAAGCGTCAAAAGTCCTCATTTTCCTTTTAAGGTCCATTGGTAGTTTATTGTAGGCTAGGGTTTTTTTTATTTTGTGGGGGCTCTTAGATTAGGTGTAATTTATTATTTTCATAGGGATCTTAGATTAGGTGTAATTAGTTTAAATATTTGATAATTTATTTTTTATTTTGTGTAACTTAGTGTTTATTTTTTTTTTGTAACAGTGTTTGTTGTTTTGTGTTAGTTTTTTTTGTAACTTTGTCATTTTTAATAGTAGATTTAAATTATTTGAGCAGGATTAGGTTTTTAACTATATAATATATTTAATAGTTTAATATAGTTTAATGTAATTTTAGTCTAATAGTTAGGGTAGATTAATTATTAGTTTAATATAGTTTAATATAGTTTAATTTAAATCTAAAGGTAAGTTTAAATTTATTATAAGATAGGGAAGAGTTAATATAAAGTTAGCAGGTTGTTAGGTTTAGGGGTTAATTTAGTTTATGGCGATGTAAGGGGCTGGCGGTTTAGGGGTTAATAGGTTTAGTAAGTGGTAGTGATGTGGAAGGCAAGGGGTTTACGGGTTAATACATTTATTTAGTTGTGGTGGGATAGGGGTTAATAACATTATTTAGGTGGTGGTGGGGTCCGGGAGCAGCGAGATAGGGGTTAATAACATTATTTAGGTGGTGGCGGGGTCCGGGAGAGGCAGAATAGGGGTTAATAAGTATAATGTCAATGGCGGGGCGGCAGATTAGGGGTGTTTAGACTTGGGATACATGTTAGGGTGTTAGGTGTAAACATAACTTTTATTCTCCCATAGGAATCAATGGGATATCGGGCAGCAGCGAACATGAGATTTTGCTGCTTTCAGACTCGCATTGATTGAAAACCAGGTATGCTGGGCCGGAATAGCGGCAAGCGTACCTTTTAGAAGTTTGATAACTAGCAAAAATAGTCAGATAGTGCTGAATTTGCATTCAGAACATCTGCAATGACGTAAGCATCGATCTGTGTCGGACTGAGACCGGCAGATCGTATGTTACGTCACAGATTTCAACTTTTGCCGGTCTGTAGGCTTTGATAAATAAGGGGAATCAAGCTTGCCACAATTACACTGTGGAATTTCAGCATATTTACTGTTGACAGCTTAATAAATAGGCCTCTTTATCTTAAGGGAAATCACCTACATCCTACAGGGGCATGTTACCCCTCATGTGAAAGAAGGAATTGCTCTTTTTTAGATGAGAAGTCACACTTTTTACATTTCAGGCGATCCAAATGGTAATGGTGATCAGATCACCTGTGTGTGGTATACATATACCTGTCAAGTGTTTGTCAAGGGGACACTTTAAAAGCCCTCTAAAACACAGAGTGGTATGATACTACAGTTTAAGAAGGAGGGGAACCACCCTCTTTCTTCTAAGATGTAGTTTTAAACTCTTGTCATTAGTAGGTGATACTAATTGTATTTACTGTATGTGAGCAATTGCTCCAAAGGTGCCCCTATCCTGCCCCTATCCCCTAAAAGCATAACACAAATGTACACAATATCCCTCACATGAAAGAGGGGATTATGCATTTTCAAATTAGGGTATCATGTCCCTTAAGATAACAGGTGATATCCATAGAAGTGGCAATAACCTGTAATCTCCATCACAAGGGTGTAAAAATGATTCAGCACCGAAAGGGTTAATTATGCCAAGATATTTTAGTTGTTTATTATTGTATTTAAATAAAAGACCAATATTTAAACTATTGTTCAATAAAAAATATAAAATAGAATCTTTTAAAACTTACACAGCTGGATAAATACATATATGATCGAATAAAATCTTTTGTTTAAAATGTTGTAGTTTTTTTTATCAATACAGTCTAATAAAAGTAAAAAAAATACACTACTTAATTAGAAAGGCTATGTGAGGAGCAATAAAATAAATGACTTGCTATAGTAACATTTACCAAAGTTCAGATTTACAAATGCACTGTAAAAAAGCATCAAACGCATTTGCTTTTAAAAGACAGTTATTCAGCAAATGTCATTCTCCAGTAAAAGCAGGTCCTAAAACATGTGAAAAGATTTTAACTTGTTTGCGTTGAACACCAGTGTATTCCATTGTATTAAATCGCATATCTGACTCTTTGATCAATGTATGCCAAAACAGATTCCATACTAAGAATCTTCTGAGCTGGAAATCACAATTGAGGCTAACTGAAAGACATTTTGGAAAACAATCACTGTCATTCAAAAATACAAATATAAAAAGAACTTATGAACACTACTAGCCTTACTGATTAGAATACTATAAAAATAGATTGATAAATTAAATATTCACACCCAGGATTCTATTATATAAGATAAAGAATGGCTTTTCAGAACAAGCCTAATCAAGCATCAATAACTACTGAATAGGTCGAAATTTTATTTCAAAAGATACTGAATCTATCCAAAGTAAAAATATAGATATTTAGATCATATTGTGGTAATTTAGACACATTTGTAGAAAGATTTTTTTTCTTGGAAGTTAAGTAACACTCGGCTAGATTACGAGTTTTGCGTTATGAGCGGCTCGGTGATAACTTGCAAGTTATTGTCTCCGCTCACCTCCCTATAGTGCTGCTATTACAGGTTTTTATAAACCCGGCGATAGCAGGCAATAAGTGAGCATTGAGCAAAATTGAGCTCCATACCACACTCCAATACCAGCGCTGCTTTGAGTTGGTTTTACGTGCTTGTGCACGATTTCCCCATAGACATCAATGGGGAGAGCCAGCTGAAAAAAAGCTTAACACCTGCAATAAAGGAGCGTAAAGCTCCATAACGCAGCCCCATTGATTCCTATGGGGAAAGAAAATTTATGTTTACACCTAACACCCTAACATAAACCCTGAGTCTAAACATCCATAATCTGCTGCCTCCAACATCACCGACACCTACATTACACTTATTAACCCCTAATCTGCTGCCCCCGACATCGACAACACCTACATTACACCTATGAACCCCTAATCTGCCGCCCCTAACATCACCGCCACCTACCTACATTTATTAACCCCTAATCTGCCATCCCCAATGCTGCCGCCACCTACCTACACTTATTAACCCCTAATCTGACACCTACATTACACTTATTAACAACTAATTTGCCGCCCCCGACATCGCCGACACCTAAATTACACTTATTAACCCCTAATCTGCTGCTCCAATGTCGCTGCCACCTACCTACACTTATTAACCCCTAATCTGCTGCCTCCAACGTTGCCGCCACCTACCTACACTTATTAACCCCTAATCTGTTGCCCCTGACATCGCCACCACCTACATTATACTTATTAACCCCTAATCTTCCACCCTTAATGTCGCCGCCACCTAACTACACTTATTAACCCCTAATCTTCTGCCCCCAACGTCGCTGCCACTATACTAAAGTTATTAACCCCTAACCCTAAGTATAACTCTAACCCTAACACCCACTAACTTGATAATTAAATAAATCTAAAAAAACTAATAGTGATGTTGCGAACATAAAAATGTGGGTTCGCGAATGCGAACTTCCACAACTGTTCACGAACCGGCGAACCACCATAGACTTCAATAGGCAGGCGAATTTTAAAACCCACAGGGACTCTTTCTGGCCACAATAGTGATGGAAAAGTTGTTTCAAGGGGACTAACACCTGGACTGTGGCATGCCGGAGGGGGATCCATGGCAAAACTCCCATGGAAAATTACATAGTTGATGCAGAGTCTGGTTTTAATCCATAAAGGGCATTAATCACCTAACATTCCTAAATTGTTTGGAATAATGTGCTTTAAAAAATCAGGTATGATGTTGTATTGATGAGGTAGTGTAAGGGTTACGCCCGCTTCACAGTGCGCAGTGTAGGTGATATACCTGCCCTGACCATGCTTTGCAGACCAGGTATCAGTGGTCAGATGGACCCTTGCCCCAACACTGTGTGCCAGACATGCCATTATAGCAGACTTATATGGCTTTGGCGTTGCTTTTTGGTAATTAGAAGGCTGCTAAATGCCACTGCGCACCACACGTGTTTTATGCCCAGCAGTGAAGGGGTTAATTAGGGAGCATGTAGGCAGCTTGTAGAGTTAATTTTAGATTAAGTGTAGTGTAGTAGACAACCCAAAGTATTGATCTAGGCCCATTTTGGTATATTTAATGCCACCATTTCACCGCCAAATGCGATCAAATAAAAAAAATTGTTCACTTTTTCACAAACTTTAGGTTTCTCACAGAAATTATTTACAAACAACTTATGCAATTATGGCATAAATGGTTGTAAATGCTTCTCTGGGATCCCCTTTGTTCAGAAATAGCAGACTTATATGGCTTTGGCGTTGCTTTTTGGTAATTAGAAGGCTGCTAAATGCCACTGCACACCACACGTGTATTATGGCTAGCAGTGAAGGGATTAATTAGGTAGTTTGTAGGGAGCTTGCAAGGTTAATTTTAGCTTTAGTGTAGAGATCAGCCTCCCACCTGACACATCAGACCCCCTGATCCCTCCCAAACGGCTCCCTTCCCTCCCCTACCCCACAATTGTCCCCTCCATCTTAAGTACTGGCAGAAAGTCTGCCAGTACTAAAATAAAATGTTTTTAAATTGTTTTATTTATTTTTTAGCATATTTACATATGCTGTGGTGTAGCATCCCCCTTAGCCCCCAACCTCCCTGATCCCCCCCAAAACATCTCTCTAACCCTCCCTATCTGCCTTATTGGCGGCCATCTTAGGTACTGGCAACTGTCTGCTATTATTTCAGTCAAAAAAGTGTTTTTTTTTTTTTAAATGTACACTACTGTTACACCAAATATGAGTGGTGGCACTGGGCAAGTGGGCACAGTATACGCTGTGAGTCTGACACACACGCTGGCAGGCAAGCAACTGCAATTAGATTACACAGGAAAAAAAAAAAGCAGACTGATGTTCTAGCCCTAAAAAGGGCTTTTTGGGATGCTGTCCTTACAGCAGAGATCAGATGAGTCCTTCAGGACTGTAGTGGACACTGAATACACTAGCCTAGCTATCGATTTCCCTATTAAATCAGCAGCAGCTACACTGTCCCTCCTCTCACTAAGAATGCAGCTTCCAAAGGAATCTAAAATGGATGCTGTCCAGAAGGTGGGAGGGTCTGGGAGGGAGGGTCTGCTGCTGATTGGCTGTAATGTGTCTTCTGACTGTGAGGTACAGGGTCAAAGTTTACTCAATGATAAAGAATAGGGGATGGACCGAAAATCGCATATGTTCAGTCTGCGGCGAACATGCTATGTTCGCCGGGAACTATTCGCCGGCGAACTATTCGCGACATCACTATAACTAAATAATTCCTATTTAAAATTAAATACTTACCTGTAAAATAAACCTTAAAACTAATAGTTACATTGTAGCTATCTTAGGTATTTTTTTTTCACAGCTAATTTTGTATTTATTTTAACTAAGTAGAATAGTGAGTAATTAGTTATTAACTTTTTACTAACTACCTAGTTAAAACAAATACAAATTTACCTGTAAAATAAAACCTAACCTGAGTTACACTAACACCTAACCTTACACTACAATTAAATAAATAACATTAATTAAATACAATTAACTAAATTACAAAACAAAAAAAACACTAAATTACACAAAATAAAAAAGAAATTATCAAATATTTAAACTTATTACACCTAAACTAATAGCCCTGTCAAAATAAAAAGCCCCCCCCCCAAATAAAAAAAACGCTAGCCTAAACTGCCAATAGCCCTTAAAAGGGCCTTTTGCGGGGCATTGCCCCAAAGAAATCAGTTCTCTTACCTGAAAAAAAAAAAATACAAACAAACCCGCAACAGTAAAACCCACCACCCACAAAACCAAACCCCCCAAATAAAAACCTCTCTAAAAAACCTAAGCTCCCCATTGACCTGAAAAGGGCATTTGTATGGGCAATGCCCTTAAAAGGGCATTTAGCTCTTTTTCCGCCCAAAGTCCCTAACCTAAAAGTAAAATCCATCCAATAAACCCTTAAAAAACCTAACACTAACCCCCGAAGATCCACTTACAGTTTTTGAAGACCGGACATCCATCCTCAACGAAGCAGCAGAAGTCCTCAGCGAAGCCGGCAGAAGTCTTCATCCAAGCGGGTTCAAGTCTTCATCCAACCTGACAGAATTCTTCATCCAGATGGCATCTTCTATCTTGATCCATCCGGCGTGGAGCAGCTCCATATTCAAGACATCCGGCGCAGAGCATCCTCTTCTTACAATGGCGACTGAAGAATGCCCCTTGAATTCTGATTGGCTGATAGAATTCTATCAGCCAATCGGAATTAATGGTGAAAAAATCCTATTGGCTGATACAATCAGCCAATAGGATTGAACTTTAACGTCTAACCCTCTATATGCTAAATCCTCACTATCCTAACAATAAAAAATGTATTAACCCCTAAACCGCCGCTCCCGGACCCCGCTGCCACCTAATAAAGTTATTAACCCCTAAACTGCCGCTCCCGGACCTCCCGGGGGTAACTATTACCCCCTAATGTGAGCCCCTTACACCGCCGCCAGCTATATTAAAATTATGAACCCCTAATCTAATCCCCCTACTCCGCCGCCAGCTATATTAATTACATTAACCCCTAATTTAATCCCCCTACACCGCCGCCAGCTATATTAAATTAATTAACCCCTAACCTAATCCCCCTGCCCCGCCACAAGCTATATTAAATTAATTAACCCCTAATCTAATCCCCCTACCCTGCTGCCAGCTATATTAAAATTATTAGCCCCTAATTTAATCCCCCTACCCCACCGCCAGCTATATTAAAATTATTAACCCCTAATCTAATCCCCCTACACTGCCGCCAGCTATATTAATTACATTAATCCCTAATGTAATCCCCCTACACCGCTGCCAGCTATATTAAATGTATTAACCCCAATTTAATCCCCCTACACCGCCGCCAGCTATATTAAATTAATTAACCCCTAATCTAATCCCCCTATACCGCCGCCAGCTATATTAACTATATTAACCCTAATTATATATGGGTTAATATCGTTATTATATATATATATATATATATATATATATATATAAGTATAATAACCCTATCTAACTCTAACATCCCTAACTAAATTCTTATTAAAATAAATCTAATATTAATATTAATTAAAATATTCCTATTTAAATCTAAATACTTACCTATAAAATAAACCCTAAGATAGCTACAGTGTAATTAATAATTACATTGTAGCTATTTTAGGGTTTATATTTATTTTACAGGTAACTTGGTATTTATTTTAACTAGGTACTATAGCTATTAAATAGTTAATAACTATTTAATAGCTACCTAGTTAAAATAATTACCAATTTACCTGTAAAATAAATCCTAACCTAAGTTCCAAATACACCTACACTATCAATAAATTAAATAAACTACAAATATCTAAACTAAAATACAATAAAATAAAACTAAATTACAAAAAAAAACAAACACAATATTACAAAAAATAAAAAAGATTACAAGATTTTTAAGCTAATTACACCTATTCTAAGCCCCCTAATAAAATAATAAAGCCCCCCAAAATAAAAAAAATTCCCTACCCTATTCTAAATTAAAAAAGTTAACAGCTCTATTACCTTACCAGCCCTTAAAAGAACCTTTTGCGGGGCATGCCCCAAAGAAATCAGCTCTTTTGCCTGTAAAAAAAAACACAATAACACCCCCCAACATTACAACCCACCACCCACATACCCCTACTCTAACCCAAACCCCCTTAAATAAACCTAACACTACCCTCCCTACCTTGTCTTCACCCAGCCAGGCAGAACTCTTCATCCGATCTGGGCAATGTCTTCAATCAAGCGGCAGAGAAGGAGTCTTCCATCCGGTGATGTCTTCATCCAAGCGGCAAAGAAGAAGTCTTCCATCCGGCGATGTCTTCAATCAAGTTCTCTTCCAAGCGGCATCTTCAATCTTTTTTCTTCGCTCCTCTGACGCGGAACATCCATCCGGCACGACGACTTCCCGACGAATGAGGTTCCCTTAAATGACGTCATCCAAGATGGCGTCTGTCGAATTCTAATTGGCTGATAGGATTCTATCAGTCAATCGGAATTAAGGTAGAAAAATCTGATTGGCTGATTGAATCAGCCAATCAGATTCAAGTTCAATCCGATTGGCTGAACCAATCAGCCAATCGGATTGAACTTGAATCTGATTGGCTGATTCAATCAGCCAATCAGATTTTTCTACCTTAATTCCGATTGACTGATAGAATCCTATCAGCCAATCTGAATTTGACGGACGCCATCTTGGATGATGTCATTTAAAGGAACCTCATTCGTCGGGAAGTCGTCGTGCCGAATGGATGTTCCGTATCGGAGGAGCAAAGAAAGAAGATTGAAGATGCCGCTTGGAAGGAAACTTCGCCCCGATGGAGGACCTCTGCCGCTTGATTGAAGACATCGCCGGATGGAAGACTTCTTCTTTGCGGCTTGGATGAAGACATCGCCGGTTGGAATACTTCTTCTCTGCCGCTTGATTGAAGACATTGCCCAGATCGGATGAAGAGTTCTGCCTGGCTGGGTGAAGACAAGGTAGAGAGATCTTCAGGTGGGTAGTGTTAGGTTTATTTAAGGGGGGTTTGGGTTAGAGTAGGGGTATGTGGGTGGTGGGTTGTAATGTTGGGGGGTTGTATTGTGTTTTTTTACAGGCAAAAGAGCTGATTTCTTTGGGGCATGCCCAGCAAAAGGCCATTTTAAGGGCTGGTAAGGTAATAGAGCTGTTAACTTTTTAAATTTAGAATAGGGTAAGGAATTTTTTTTATTTTGGGGGCTTTATTATTTTATTAGGGGGATTAGAATAGGTGTAATTAGCTTAAAAATCTTGTAATCTTTTTTTTATTTTTTGTAATTTAGTTTAGTTTATTGTATTTTAGTTTAGATATTTGTAGTTTATTTAATTTATTGATAGTGTAGGTGTATTTGGAACTTAGGTTAGGATTTATTTTGCAGGTAAATTGGTAATTATTTTAACTAGGTAGCTATTAAATAGTTATTAACTATTTAATAGCTATTGTACCTAGTTAAAATAAATAGCAAGTTACCTGTAAAATAAATATAAACCCTAAAATAGCTACAATGTAATTAATAATTATATTGTAGCTATTTTAGGGTTTATTTTATAGGTAAGTATTTAGATTTAAATAGGAATATTTTAATTAATAATAATATTAATTAGATTTATTTTAATAAGAATTTAGTTAGGGATGTTAGAGTTAGATAGGGTTATTATATTTAATATATAAATATAATATAATAACGATATTAACTATATTAACCCTAATATAATTAGGGTTAATATAGTTAATATATATAATAAAATAACGATATTAACTATATTAACCCTAATATAATTAGGGTTAAAATAGTTAATATAGCTGGCAGCGGTGTAGGGGGATTAGATTAGGGGTTAATGTATTTAATATAGCTGGCGGCGGTATAGGGGGATTAGATTAGGGGTTAATTAATTTAATATAGCTGGCGGCGGTATAGGGGGATTAAATTAGGGGTTATTGTAATTAATATAGCTGGCGGCGGGGTAGGGGGATTAAATTAGGGGATAATAATTTTAATATAGCTGGCGGCGGGGTAGGAGCTCACATTAGGGGGTATGTAATATAGATTGCGGCGGTGTAAGGGGCTCACATTAGGGGTAGGTAATGTATATGGCGGCGGTGTAAGGGGCTCACATTAGGGGGTATGTAATGAAGCTGGCGACGGTGTAGAGGGATCACATTAGGGGGTTATACTTTTAATGTAGGTGGCGGCGGGGTCCGGGAGCAGCGGTTTAGGGGTTAAATACTTTATTAGGGATTGCGGCGGGGGATCGCGGTTGATAGGTAGATATACATTGCACATGCGTTAGGTGTTAGGTTTTATTTAGCAGATCGCGGTTGACAGGTAGATAGACATTGCGCATGCGTTAGGTGTTAGGTTTTATTTTGCAGGTAGTTTAGGGAGTTACGGGGCTTCAATAGACAGCGTAAGGCTTACTACGGCTGCATTTTATGGCGAGGTTAAAAATGGAGTAAGATTTCTCCATTTTCGCCAAGTAAGTCCTTACTCTGTATAATGGATACCAAGCTGTGCAGGTTTGGTATACCTGCCTATGGCCCAAAAAACTATGGCCGAAGGCAGAAATATACAAGCGTAACTTCTAGTTGACGCCGTATATAGGATACCAAACCCGCACAAAATTTGGCGTCGTCCTCTTTTGCGGGCGACGCTGCATATTGGATCGGGCCCCTTGACGGGATAGGCTGTACCGCTCACTTTTTGGCCTCCCAGGAAAAGCTAGTAATACCGGCGCTATGGAAGTCCCATAGAAAAAAGACTTTACGCAATTTGCATAAGTTGATTTGCGTAATTGTGCGATGCCCCTAAACCTGCAAGACTCGTAATAGCAGCGGTAGTAAAAAAGCAGCATTATGAGGCTTAATGCTGCTTTTTTACTCATAACGCAAGACTCGTAATCTAGCCGTAAGATAGCTACATTATAACTATTAGTTATATTGTAGCTATCTTAGGCCTAGATTTGGAGTTTGGCGGTAGAAGGGCTGTTAACGCTCCGCGGGCTTTTTTCTGGCCGCACCATAAATTTAACTCTGGTATCGAGAGTTCAAACAAATGCTGCGTTAGGCTCCAAAAAAGGAGCGTAGAGCATTTTTACCGCAAATGCAACTCTCGATACCAGAGTTGCTTACGGACGCGGCCAGCCTCAAAAACGTGCCTGTGCACGATTCTCCCATAGGAAACAATGGGACTGTTTGAGCTGAAAAAAAACCTGCAAAAAAGCAGCGTTCAGCTCCTAACGCAGCCCCATTGTTTCCTATGGGGAAACACTTCCTACGTCTGCACTTAACACTCTAACATGTACCCCGAGTCTAAACACCCCTAACCTTACACTTATTAACCCCTATTCTGCCGCCCCCGCTATCGCTGACCCCTGCATATTTTTTTTAACCCCTAATCTGCCGCTCCGTAAACCGCCGCAACCTATGTTATCCCTATGTACCCCTAACATCGCCGACCCCTATATTATATTTATTAACCCCTAATCTGCCCCCCTCAACGTCGCCGACACCTGCCTACACTTATTAACCCCTAATCTGCCGAGCGGACCTGAGCGCTACTATAATAAAGTTATTAACCCCTAATCCGCCTCACTAACCCTATCATAAATAGTATTAACCCCTAATCTGCCCTCCCTAACATCGCCGACACCTACCTTCAATTATTAACCCCTAATCTGCTGAGCGGACCTCACCGCTATTCTAATAAATGTATTAACCCCTAAAGCTAAGTCTAACCCTAACACTAACACCCCCCTAAGTTAAATATAATTTACATCTAACGAAATAAATTAACTCTTATTAAATAACTTATTCCTATTTAAAGCTAAATACTTACCTGTAAAATAAATCCTAATATAGCTACAATATAAATTATAATTATATTATAGCTATTTTAGGATTAATATTTATTTTACAGGCAACTTTGTAATTATTTTAACCAGGTACAATAGCTATTAAATAGTTAAGAACTATTTAATAGTTACCTAGTTAAAATAATAACAAATTTACCTGTAAAATAAATCCTAACCTAAGATATAATTAAACCTAACACTACCCTATCAATAAATTAATTAAATACAATTCCTACAAATAAATACAATTAAATAAACTAGCTAAAGTACAAAAAATAAAAAAGAACTAAGTTACAAAAAATAAAAAAATATTTACAAACATAAGAAAAATATTACAACAATTTTAAACTAATTACACCTACTCTAAGCCCCCTAATAAAATAACAAAGCCCCCCAAAATAAAAAATTCCCTACCCTATTCTAAATTTAAAAAGTTACAAGCTTTTACCTTACCAGCCCTGAACAGGGCCCTTTGCGGGGCATGCCCCAAGAATTTCAGCTCTTTTGCCTGTAAAAAAAACCATACAATACCCCCCCCCCCCAACATTACAACCCACCACCCACATACCCCTAATCTAACCCAAACCCCCCTTAAAGAAACCTAACACTAAGCCCCTGAAGATCATCCTACCTTGTCTTCACCATACCAGGTTCACCGATCCGTCCTGGCTCCAACATCTTCATCCAACCCAAGCGGGGGTTGGCGATCCATCATCCGGTGGCTGAAGAGGTCCAGAAGAGGCTCCAAAGTCTTCCTCCTATCCGGCAAGAAGAGGACATCCGGACCGGCAAACATCTTCTCCAAGCGGCATCTTCGATCTTCTTCCATCCGGTGCGGAGCGGGTTCATCTTGAAGCAGGCGACGCGGATCCATCCTCTTCTTCCGTTGTCTCCCGACTAATGACGGTTCCTTTAAGGGACGTCATCCAAGATGGCGTCCCTCGAATTCCGATTGGCTGATAGGATTCTATCAGCCAATCGGAATTAAGGTAGGAATTTTCTGATTGGCTGATGGAATCAGCCAATCAGAATCAAGTTCAATCCGATTGGCTGATCCAATCAGCCAATCAGATTGAGCTCGCATTCTATTGGCTGTTCCGATCAGCCAATAGAATGCGAGCTCAATCTGATTGGCTGATTGGATCAGCCAATCGGATTGAACTTGATTCTGATTGGCTGATTCCATCAGCCAATCAGAAAATTCCTACCTTAATTCCGATTGGCTGATAGAATCCTATCAGCCAATCGGAATTCGAGGGACGCCATCTTGGATGACGTCCCTTAAAGGAACCGTCATTAGTCGGGAGACAACGGAAGAAGAGGATGGATCCGTGTCGCCTGCTTCAAGATGGACCCGCTCCGCACCGGATGGAAGAAGATCGAAGATGCCGCTTGGAGAAGGTGTTTGCCGGTCCGGATGTCCTCTTCTTGCCGGATAGGAGGAAGACTTTGGAGCCTCTTCTGGACCTCTTCAGCCACCGGATGATGGATCGCCAACCCCCGCTTGGGTTGGATGAAGATGTTGGAGCCAGGACGGATCGGTGAACCTGGTATGGTGAAGACAAGGTAGGATGATCTTCATTGGCTTAGTGTTAGGTTTATTTAAGGGGGGTTTGGGTTAGATTAGGGGTATGTGGGTGGTGGGTTGTAATGTTGGGGGGGGGTATTGTATGTTTTTTTTTTACAGGCAAAAGAGCTGAAATTCTTGGGGCATGCCCCGCAAAGGGCCCTGTTCAGGGCTGGTAAGGTAAAAGAGCTTGTAACTTTTTTAATTTAGAATAGGGTAGGGAATTTTTTATTTTGGGGGGCTTTGTTATTTTATTAGGGGGCTTAGAGTAGGTGTAATTAGTTTAAAATTGTTGTAATATTTTTCTTATGTTTGTAAATATTTTTTTATTTTTTGTAACTTAGTTCTTTTTTATTTTTTGTACTTTAGCTAGTTTATTTAATTGTATTTATTTGTAGGAATTGTATTTAATTAATTTATTGATAGTGTAGTGTTAGGTTAATTGTAGGTAATTGTAGGTAGTTTATTTAATTAATGTATTGATAGGGTAGTGTTAGGTTTAATTATATCTTAGGTTAGGATTTATTTTACAGGTAAATTTGTTATTATTTTAACTAGGTAACTATTAAATAGTTCTTAACTATTTAATAGCTATTGTACCTGGTTAAAATAATTACAAAGTTGCCTGTAAAATAAATATTAATCCTAAAATAGCTATAATATAATTATAATTTATATTGTAGCTATATTAGGATGTATTTTACAGGTAAGTATTTAGCTTTAAATAGGAATAAGTTATTTAATAAGAGTTAATTAATTTCATTAGATGTAAATTATATTTAAGTTAGGGGGGTGTTAGTGTTAGGGTTAGACTTAGCTTTAGGGGTTAATCCATTTATTATAGTAGCGATGAGCTCCGGTCGTCAGATTAGGGGTTAATAATTGAAGGTAGGTGTCGGCGATGTTAGGGAGGGCAGATTAGGGGTTAATACTATTTATGATAGGGTTAGTGAGGCGGGTTAGGGGTTAATAACTTTATTATAGTAGCGGTGCGGTCCGCTCGGCAGATTAGGGGTTAATAAGTGTAGGCAGGTGGAGGCGACGTTGAGGGGGGCAGATTAGGGGTTAATAAATATAATATAGGGGTCGGCGGTGTTAGGGGCAGCAGATTAGGGGTACATAGGGATAACGTAGGTGGCGGCGCTTTGCGGTCGGCAGATTAGGGGTTAATTATTTTAAGTAGCTGGCGGCGACGTTGTGGGGGGCAGGTTAGGGGTTAATAAATGTAATACAGGGGTCGGCGGGGTTAGGGGCAGCAGATTAGGGGTACATAAGTATAACGTAGGTGGCGGTCGGCAGATTAGGGGTTAAAATATTTTAATCGAGTGGCGGCGATGTGGGGGGAGCTCGGTTTAGGGGTACATAGGTAGTTTATGGGTGTTAGTGTACTTTAGGGTACAGTAGTTAAGAGCTTTATGAACTGGCGTTAGCCAGAAAGCTCTTAACTCCTGCTATTTTCAGGCGGCTGGAGTTTTGTCGTTAGAGCTCTAACGCTCACTTCAGAAACGACTCTAAATACCGGCGTTAGAAAGATCCCATTGAAAAGATAGGATACGCAAATGGCGTAGGGGGATCTGCGGTATGGAAAAGTCGCGGCTGAAAAGTGAGCGTTAGACCCTTTAATCACTGACTCCAAATACCAGCGGGCGGCCAAAACCAGCGTTAGGAGCCTCTAACGCTGGTTTTGACGGCTACCGCCGAACTCCAAATCTAGGCCTTAGGGTTTCTTTTACAGGTATTTAGTTTTAAATAGGAATTATTTAGTTATTTATAGTAGGTTTTATTTAGATTTATTTTAATTACATTAAAGTTAGGGGGTGTTAGGGTTAGACATAGGGTAAGGTTTAGGGGTTAATAACTTTAGTATAGTGGTGGCGATTTTGGGGGCAGCAGATTAAGGGTTAATAACAGTAATGTAGGTTGCGGCGATGTTAGGGACAGCAGATTAGTGGTTAATAATATTTAACTAGTGTTTGCAATGAGGGAGTGCGGTGGTTTAGTGATTAATATGTTTATTATAGTGGCTGCGATGTCGGGAGCATCAAATAAGGGGTAAATTATTTTATTTTAGTGTTTGCGATGCGGGAGGGCCTTGGTTTATGGGTTAATATGTAGTTTATGGGTGTTAGTGTACTTTTTAGCACTTAAGTTATGAGCTTTATGTTACAGCTTTGTAGCGTTAAACTCATAACTACTGACTTTCAGTTTACGGTACGGATCTTGTAGTTATACTGTACTGCTCACTTTTTGGCTAGACAGGCAATCTCATAATACCGGCGCTATGGAAGTACCATTGAAAAAGGAATTTTTGAAAGCTGCGGTAGTTACGTTGCGTTACAGCCAAAAAAGTGTGCGGTACAGAAATACTTGCAAGACTCATAATACCAGAGGTAGTAAAAAAAGAGCCATAATGCTTTTTCACTCATTCTCTAGTTTTTTTGTGTGCTGCCCTAGGCATGGGTAAATTTACTGCCTCTGAACCTCTTAATCCACAGCAAGTTTTGGCTCATATTTGTCTTGCAACCAGTTTTCAGGGACACATAGTAGTAATAATCCCACACTAGACAACATGAAATATAACATTTTAAGGGCATAGCACTGGGAAGTCATTATTTATAACATTACCCCTCAAAATGTGCTACCCTATGACAAGGCCTAGTTGCCCTAGACCAAAATATCTCCCTAAATACAAATGCTGTGATGTGCCACAAATGAAAATATACTGGCCTAAAATTTTAACATCGCTAATGCACAATTCACTTTACAAGTCCAAAGTTTTTTTTTAACGCTTGAGCAATTGCTGGAGTGCTAAGCCAATAGTGTGCAAGTAGTGAAGTTCTTCATGTAGGTAGACCCTCTCCTGTCAAGACTCCTACCGCATTTAAAAGTCAGTAGTTAAGAGTGTTATGGGCTAACGCCGTAACATAAAATTCTTAACTAAAGTGCTAAAAAGTACACTAACACCCATAAACTACCTATTAACCCCTAAACCGAGCCCCCCTATCACATTTCTAACACTTAAATAAAGTTTTTAACCCCTAATCTGCCGACCAGACATCGCCGCCACTGTAATGAATATATTAACCCTTATGCCGTCACACTCCTGCCTCGCAAACACTACTTTAATTTTATTAACCCCTAATCTGCCGTCCCTAACATCACCAAAACCTATCTACATTAATTAACCCCTAATCTGCCGCCCCAATGTCGCCGCTACTATATTAAATTTATTAACCCCTAAACCTAAGTCTAACCCCCCCTAACTTAAATATAATTTAAATAAAATTACTACAATTAAATACATTAATCCTATTTAAAACTAAATACTTACCTATTAAATAAACCCTAAGATAGCTACAATATAACTAATAGTTACATTGTAGCTATCTTAGGGTTTATATTTATTTTACAGGCAACTTTGTATTTATTTTAACTAGGTACAATAGTTATTAAATAGTTATTAACTATTTAATAACTACCTAGCTAAAATAAGTACAAATTTACCTGTAAAATAAATCCTAACCTAAGTTACAATTACACCTAACACTACACTATCATTAAATTAATTTACTAAATTACCTACAATTAAATACAATTAAATTAAGTAAACTTAAGTACAAAAAAAAACACTAAATTACAGAAAATAAAAAAATAATTACAATTTTTTAAACTAATTACATCTAATCTAATCCCCCTAATAAAATAAAAAAGCCCCCCAAAATAATAAAATTCCCTACTCTATACTAAATTACAAATAGCCCTTGAAAGGGCCTTTTTGCGGGACATTGCCCCAAAGTAATCAGCTCTTTTACCTGTAAAAAAAATACAATACCCCCCAACATTAAAATCCACCACCCACACACCCAACCCTACTCTAAAGAGACAAAGAAAATAGAAAGCAGCGCTTCACATAAAACAAATATAACAGATAACAATATTACCACTGGTCTTATATACAGACTTATCCTCTATGAAACAAAGAGGGATACAGGTGTTTCCACCAACAGGTAATGTTCTTTGCAACTCGATCCTAGTGCAGCCGCTCTCGTCCTGTGTCTCTCTCCCCACACCGGATAATGACGTAATACAAAGAAGCTGTGAAATAAGAACAGCGCAGAAGGACCGAGATTCAAGGTAGTAGTTTTATTGGCACATAAACAAGACACTGTACAATTCCTACTTACAAACGGTAGGTTTTCAAAGAGCCTTTCACAATCTATGATGTGAACAACTCTTTAATCCAAGAGCAACGAAGATCACAGCTGACTTGTATGTCCCACTTTTCATCTGAGCATATACACACAGCTTAGGTCACAACAGGCAGCTTTCTCCAAACCCTTCTTAAAACATGTAGGTAGCTCGACGCGTTTCCCCCGGTGTACGCCTGGGCTTTATCAAGAGCAAGATAGTATGCTGTGTAAAGTGTTCATATTTAAGACCGGTGCTTCCACCTGATTGGATGCTGATACACACCAATCCGGATAGGTTCTGTATACACACCCTTATGAACAGTGGATTAACTATTTCTACCATAGAGGCAATTATTACATGTTGAATATTAAATCACAGGATAACAATTACTTCTACTCAGCGATACAATTGAACGCAAACTACATATATTTACAGAGGCCATTAGGGTTAAAAATTGATATTGAAACACACCATTAAAAATATATACATGCTAAAAAAATTACATAAAACGGTTGCATAGAAAACAAAAATATATGATAGTAGTTTAAAAACAATCCAAAATATTCCAAAATATTATTAAATACAAAAAAATTAAGTACAAACAAAAAATAGTAATACTAATAATAGATCAACATTTGAATATATCACAAATAAATTCAGATTTAAATTTAAAAATATTCACAGTATACTGAATATTGATGTGAATCCTGTAACGATAAAAAATGCACATAAGTAAATTCATGTTATACAAACAATATTACACATTTATTATAACTTAAAAACCCCAATTGTTCAGATAAAGGCCTGTACATCTAAATCAATGTTAAGACCTGAAGGATTCAAACTCTTTAACTTGTAAATTCATTAAGTTTCACGTTGTCTTAGGGTTCTCAATCTATTGGGATAACTGGGTGGTATCCAGTCTATTATTTGTACTTCCAAATCTCTCGGGTTACTGCCATGGACCAATAGAAAATGGTTAGGTACACTGTGTTTTTCAAACCCATTTTTAATCTTATAAAGATGTTCATTGAACCTTGTTCTAGTCTTTCTTTTGGTACGTACAATGTAAATCAAATCACAACTGCATCTTAACAGATAAACAGTGTATGTTGATTCACAGTTGCATCTGTGTTTGATTTCAAATTGTTCTGTACCATCAGAATTACTGAACTTATTACCTTTTCTGACAAAGGAGCACATGTTACACTTGCTCTTATTAAATTTGTAAGTACCAGCTGGAATAGATAACCAGTTACTGAGGGTATTTTTATTTTCATTAGTTATTGGGCCACTATTTTCCCCTTTTCTCAATTTACTGGGAGCTAGATGATTTTTCAGATTTCGATTTTTTTTCTAAAGGTAATGCAAGGTTTATCTGTTATAATTTGACTTAAGATTGGATCCGACTTAAGTATTCCCCAATGTTTATTCATTACCTTCTTTATTATATTCGCACCCTCATTAAAGGTGGTTATAAACCTTGTTTGGTTATTCATCTCCTCATTATTGGTTTTATTTTTATTATTATAAGTATTATTGAGGAGTCTGTTCCTATCTAGATTCCTAGCCCTTGACTTGGCTGATTTTAATAGCTCATTTTCATAGCCCTTCTCTAAGAATTTCTTATCTAATAATTCAGCTTCACTATCAAAATCTGTTATTTTCGAGCAGTTTCTTCTCACTCGAGTATATTGACTAAAAGGGATGTTGTTCTTCCAATTTTTAAGATGTCCACTCCTGGCATCAACAAAACTATTCCTATCTACTGTCTTTTTATGATTTTTCACTATGACTTTATTATCTGTAGGGTCCTTCATAAGATTAATATCTAAAAATACAATATTATCCTTAGAACTTGTACCACAAAATTCTAAATCAAAAGAATTGTCATTTATATATTTAGAAAATTCTGTCAGAGAAAGTGACGACCCTCTCCATAGTATAATCACGTCGTCAATATATCTAGCGTACTTCACAATATTACCTTTAAAGGGGTTATTATTCCAAATATACTCTCTCTCAAAATCATCCATGAAAATATTCGCCTAAGATGGGGCAAATGTTGTCCCCATCGCTGTTCCTTTGAGCTGCAAATAAAAAGAATCCTCAAATTCAAAATAATTATGAGAGAGAATAAATTAAATGGAATCCAAAATAAATTGCAGATGAACATCCGGAATATCATAATATAAAAAAGCTCTTTCAATAGCTCTAATACCTTTTTCATGTTTTATATTAGTATATAATGAGGTCACATCATAAGTGGCCCACCAAAAGTCTTCTTCCCATTCTATTCCCTTGAAAATTTTGATGACCTCAGTAGTGTCCTTTAAAAAGGCCCTAGTATTCCTGACTATAGGTTGAAGGTAATAGTCTACGTATTTCGAGAGATTATGGCACAAGGAATCAATCCCAGAAATTATGGGCCTTCCAGGGGGTTTGGATAGACACTTATGTACCTTGGGAAGGTGATAAAATAAAGGTATTTTAGGATTTTGTTGAATAATGAAGTTAACCTCATCTCGTGACAGAATATCATCCTCTTTTGCTTTCAAAACTAGAATATTTAAATCTTTTTGAAAAGTGGTAGTAGGATTATAATCCAATTTTTTGTATACCACTGTGTCACCCAATAGTCTGTTAGCTTCAGCTCGATAGTCAATTCTGTTTTGGACTACCAGTCCCCCTCCCTTATCGGCCGCTCTTAGAACAATATTCTTGTTATTCTTCAATAGCTCCAATGCATGCCTTTCATTAGGGCTTAAGTTATCATTTTGTTTATTTATTGTACATTTGGATAATACTCTCAAACCCACCCAATTCCCCCTTAAAAAAACCTAACACTGCCACCTTGAAGATCACCCTACCTTGAGACGTCTTCACCCAGCTGGGCACAAGTGGACCTCCAGACAGGCAGAAGTCTTCATCCGATCCGGGCAGAAGAAGTCCTCCAAGAAGTCTTCATCCAGACAGCATCTTCTATCTTCATCCATCTGGAGCGGAGCGGGTCCATCTTCAATCCAGTCGACGTGGAGCATCCTCTTCAAACGAAGTCCAAGTGACGAATAAAGGTTCCTTTAACCCCTTAAGGACAAGGCCATTTTCCAATTTCTTTCCTCAAGGACAGGGCTATTTTTACATTTCTGCGGGGTGTTTGTGTTTAGCTGTAATTCCCTCTTACTCATTTACTGTACCCCACAATATAATATACCATTTTCTCGCCATCAAATGGACTTTCTAAATATACTCATTATTTTTAATTATATCTTATAATTTACTATAAAAAATTATAAAATATAAGGAATAAATGAAAAAAACGCACTTTTTCTAAATTTGACCCCAAAATCTTACACATCTACAACCGCCAAAAAACACCCTTGCTAAATAGTTTCTAAATTTTGTCCTGAGTTTACCCAATGTTTACATGTTCTTTGCTTTTTTTGTCAAGTGATAGGGCCATAAATATAAGTAGCACTTTGGCTATTTCCAAACCACTTTTTTTTTTTTCAAAATTAGATCTAGTTACATTGGGACACTGATATCTTTTAGGAATCCCTGAATATCCCTTGACTTGTATATATTTTTTTTTTAGAAGACATCCCAAAGTATTGATCTAGGCCGATTTTGGTATATTTAATGCCACCATTTCACCGCCAAATGTGATCAAATTAAAAATATTGTTCACTTTTTTCATAAATTATTTCAAAACTTTAGGTTTCTCACTGAAATTATTGCAAACAATTTGTGCAATTATGGCACACATGGTTTTTAAATGTTTCTCTGGGATCCCCTTTGTTCAGAGATAGCCCGACATATATGGCTTTGGCGTTGCTTTTTGGTAATTAGACGCTAATAATGCCACTGCGCACCACACGTGTATTATGCCCAGCAGTGAAGGGGTTAATTAGGGAGCATCGTAGGGAGCTTCTAGGGTTAATTTTAGCTTTAAGGTAGTGTAGTAGACAACCCAAAGTATAGATCATAGGCCCATTTTGATATATTTCATGCCACCATTTCACCGCCATAATGCGATCACATATAAAAAATTGTTCACTTTTTCAGTAACTTTGGGTTCTCACTGAAATTATTGTCAAACAGCTTGTGCAATTATAGCACACATGGTTGTAAATGCTTCTCTGAGATCCCCTTTGTCAGAATAGCAGACATATATGGCTTTGGCATTACTTTTTGGTAATTAGAAGGCGCTAAATGGGCCTGTGCACCCACACCTTGTATTATGCCCAGCAGTGACGGGGTTAATTAGGTATCTTGTAGGGAGCTTGTAGGGTTAATATTAGCTTTAATGTAGAGATCAGCCTCCCACCTGACACATCCCCCCCCCCCCACGCCACAATTGTCCCCGCCATCTTAAGTACATGCAGAAAGTCTGCCAGTACTAAAATAAGTTTTTTTTTATTGATTTTATTTTTTTTATTTTTAAAAAAAAATCATATTCTGCTGTGTAGGATCCCCCCTTAGCCCCCAAACTCCCTGATCCCCACAAAAGAACTCTCTAACCCTCCGGGTACTGGCAGATAGCTGCCAGTATCCACTTTTGCAATAAAAACTTTTTTTTTATAAAAAAACCTCACTTTTTCTGTAGTGTAGCTGCTCCCCTCCATACCCTCCCCCTAAGATCGCTTTTTGATAGGAACCACCCTTCTCCTCTGCCACCCACCACCCTCTCTCCCACTGCACCAGCACTTTCAAATGTTTAATGGTTCTGTGCTAGATCACGGTGCGTGCGACGCGCAACGCGCCTGCGCGCCGCCCCCCGCCCCTCTCACCTCCCGCGTGCGCACCTGCGCGTACCCCGACATATCTTCTGGCCATGTTTCAAGTTCCCAAGCGATGGGCCACCCACCCACCTCCCTAAAATGGCTCCCACCCACCGATTGGCACCATCGCTGGCCCGATGCAGAGAGGGCCACAGAGTGGTCCTCTCTGCATCAGTGTGCCAAAAAAAGGTATTGCAGTGAGGCCTCAATATCGAGGCATCCACTGCAATAATACCTTGAAAGCGGCTGGAAGCGATCATGATCACTTCAGCCACTGAAACCCTCAAACGACGTACAGGTACGTCGCTGGTCTTTAAAGACCAGTTTATGTGTGACGTACCCTGTACGACATGCGTCGTTAAGGGTTAAATTGACGTCATCCCAAGATGGCGTCCTTGAATTCTGATTGGCTGATAGAATTCTATCAGCCAATCGGAATTATGGTAGGAACAATCCTATTGGCTGATCCAATCAACCAATAGGATTAAAGTTCAATCCTATTGGCTGATTAATTAATTAAATAAACCTAATTAATTCCATTACGTTTATGTAATTAATTTAATGATAGTGTAGTGTTAGGTGTAATTGTAATTTAGGTTAGGATTTATTTTACAGGTAAAATTTGTACTTATTTTAACTAGGTAGCTATAAATAGTTAATAACTTTTTAATAACTATTCTACCTAGTTAAAATAAATACAAAGTTGCCTGTAAAATAAATATAAATCCTAAGCTAGCTACAATGTAACTATAAGTTATATTGTAGCTAGCTTAGGGTTTATTTTATAGGTAAGTATTTATTTTAAATAGGAATAATTTATTTAATTGTAATTTTATTTAGATTTATTTAAATTATATTTAATTAGGGGGGTTAGGGTTAGACTTAGTTTAGGGGTTAATAACTTTATTATAGTGGTGGCGACGTTGGTGGCGGCAGATTAGGGGTTAATACGTGTAGGTAGGTTGCGGCGGACGTTGGGGCAGATTAGGGGGTTAATAAATATAATGTAGGGTTCAGCGATGTTGGGGGCAGCAGATTAGGGATTCATAGGGATAATGTAGGTGGTGGCGAGTGTTCGGATTGGCAGAGGAGGGGTTAATAATTATAATGTAGGTGGCGACGATGTCGGGGTCGGCAGATTAGGGGTTAATAAGTGTATGATTAATGGGTGTTTAGACTCGGGGTTCATGTTAGGGTGTTAGGTGTAGATATAAAATTCCTTTCCCCATAGGAATCAATGGGGCTGCGTTAGGAGCTGAACGCTGCTTTTTTTGCAGGTGTTAGGTTTTTTTTTTTCAGCTCAACTGCCCCCATTGTTTCCCATGGGGAAATTGTGCATGAGCACGTTTTTTAAGATGGCCGCGTCCGTAAGCAACGCTGGTATTGAGGTGAGAGCTAACTTTTGCTCTACGCTCACATTTTTGCGGCTAACGCCGGGTTTAAAAAAACCTGTAATACCAGCGTTGTCTTAAGGGAGCGGTTAAGAAAAAAGGCTCGTCAGCAACGCACCCCTGTTACGCAAAAACTCGTAATCTAGCCGATAGTTTCTAAAACAATTTTATCTTATTTCTTTGCAGAAAAATATTCTGCAAAGAACATGTGCTACCACATTACAGCGTTATATACTTACGAGTATTTTTTAAAAGTATTTTTTAATAAAGCTGGTAGAGGTACACAGAATTTCCAAACTTGATTAAAAATTATTATTTAAGATCTTATTAATCAAGAAAAATGTATAAACTGAAAGACACATACATGATACAGATGTATATTTATAAAAAGCAGGGAAAAGTCAATTTTTTCATTTAGACCAATTGGTGCCAGGGTATTTAATTTATACATCCACCTGCTCTCATGTTGCAGTAATAATTTATCAACATCACCTGCACGGAGGTGTTTGCTTAATTATGTTCAATCCCTGTAACCTTTAATATCGTAAAATCAGAGTTGTGTTCACTTTCAAAGTGTCTTGCTACAGGGCTGTCTTGGACCTTACCCATAATGTCATCCCTGACATTCAGATAGTGATCAGGAAAATCCCCACAATATTAGAAATGCAATAACAGATCAAACCCCTTTAGGAGAAAAACAAGGAGGGGAAGGAGGTGGTAAGAGAGAGAGCTGGTCGCTCTTTAATAGGAGGAGAAGGGGGGAGGTACAGGAACAGAGGAATAGAGAATGACGACCAAGGAATCAGAGGACTTAGAGCCCTCTGTATTACACCTAAAGGTGAGGATGATAACCTAAAGGTGGTACATTTGTCCTCTTTCCCTCTCTCCCTGTCACACATCATGCTACCGTAAAAAAGGGTTTGTCCTTCTGTACATCAGCAAGTTTGGATAAATTTGAATTTGTTAAAGATTTAAGCCTCTTTGACAGGAAACTGGTTTTGAAAAAAAACCAATGGAAGAGGAGCGAGTCTGGCCTCGCTGATGGACACTGGTGAGAAACAAAGTTTGGATGATTTGGTTTCCCTCTTGGAGGACCAAGAGGAAGGTGACTCTGTGAGTGCCCACCCTAGAGTATCGGGGTTTAAAACTCCTTTCAAAATGTATGCCCCCACCTTCTGCAGATTTGGGTATACAAAGTTTTGTAAAATTTGTGAAAAAAGAAATAGGCAGATGCTAGTGTTTTGGAGTAGTACAGGAAATGAAATTTAAGTAGGGTGGAACGCAAATCTCTTTCTGAATTATTAAATCAGGAAAACTTGATTTTTAAATCCTCGGATAAGGGATGAAACCCTGGTCGTCCTAGATGAAACAGACTATGTTGCTAAAGTATATAGGCAGCTACTAAATAAGGACCAATATGAATTGAGTAATAGAAGTGATTTTTTTTAAAGACATGTAATAATTTACAGTTTAGGCTTAACAATACACTTATAAATAAAAAAGAACATGAGTTTATGTATAAAAAGTATCCAATAGTTCCAACTTTTTATTGCATACCCAAACTCCATAAGAGTATGAGCAAGCTCCAGGGCCGGATTTACATCTCCAGGTGGCTGTAGGCACAAAAACCTGAAGCAAACGGTCTCCTGGGAGACCAATAATCTCAGGCATAGGAGGTCCAATGGAAGGAGGCAAGTCGTTATAGAGATCATTTTTTGAGACCCTTCTTAAGTTTATTGCCTTCCAATGTCCAAGACACGTCTGATGTATTAAGAAAAATTGACGGTGTTGAAATCAGTGATGACATGTTGCTAGTGACTCTAGATGTGGAGTCTTTGTACTCCTCTATTCCACATTCAGTAGGTATAAGGGAAGACAGATTTTATCTGGAACAGAGTGGCCATGATTATCAGGCACATACAGAATTTGTTATTTCACTATTAAAAACTGTAATATTTTTACATTTGATGGTAGGTTTTTCAGACAGTTACAGGGAACAGCCATGGGGGCCATGTGCGCTCCCACATATGCATGTCTACATCTTGGACTATGGGAAAACACAAGAGGGTTTTCCAAATTTTGAAAACCCTTGTGGAAGCGCACGTTGCCCCTATGCGTTTTGTCAATGTCATTTTTTTGCTTTGGAAAGGAAGTGAAGAACTTCTTAACTCCTTCATCAATACATTAAATACTGATAATGGTTATAATATATTTTTAACTAGAGAGATCAGTTGGGATGAAACAACTTTTTTATATCTAAAAATCTGGAGAGAAGGTAATAATTTTAAAAACCAAGGTATATAGAAAATTGACGGCCATAAATAGGCCTGTTACATGCCAGTAGCCATCACCCTAAAAGTTTGAAGCTTGTACACCTGTAGGAGAGTTCCTACATTTAAAGAGGAACTGCTCTAGATTTCAAGGAGCAAGCAAAAGAGATGTCATCAAGATTTCTAAAGAGGGGGGTACTCGAAACATCAAATTAAAAAAGCTTGGATTAGATCCAGACAGAGTTCTAGACAAGATCTTCTATACAATATGAAGAAAGAAATCAGGATGAGGGAAGATCAGGTTAATAATGAGATATAACTCACACTGGAAACAAATCAGAGACATTATGAGAAAGTATTGGCACAATTGATCCAGATTTGAAAGAACACGTAGGTGATTATCCCCTATTGACAGCACGTAGGGTGCAGAGCCTTAAGGATAGCTTGGTACATAGTGAATATACAAAGAAAGAAACTCCAAACACTTGGTTGAATAAAGGAAGGTGATGGCTTGGTTGTAGCCCTTGTGGCCACTGTGTGTATTGCAGGTTTTCCAAAAAACAAATCCATTCGGCCCTAACCCAGATAAAACAGTGTGATATAAAGCAATGGATAACCTGCAACACAACAGGTGTAATTTACCTCCTACACAGTTCATGTCCAAAATATTATGTAGGGAAAACCAAGAGACCTCAAAGATCGAGGGAGCACAGGGATGACATTAAGGGTAAGGTCCAAGACAGCCCTGTAGCAAGACACTTTGAAAGTGAACATAACTCTGATTTTATGATATTAAAGGTTCCTGGGATTGAACATATTAAGCAACACCACCGTGGAGGTGATGTAGATAAATTATTACTGCAACATGAGAGCAGGTGGATGTATAAATTAAATACCCTGGCACCAATTGGTCTAAATGAAAAAATTGACTTTTCCTGCTTTTTATAAATATACATCTGTAGCATGTATGTGTGTTTTAGGTTATACATTTTTCTTGATTAGTAAGATCTTAAATAATAATTTTTAGTCAAGTATGGAAATTGTGTGTACCTCTATCTGCTTTATTAAAAAAATACTTGTATTTATATAGCTGTCAGGGTTTTTTCCTTGCTTTGTTTGCCCATGTGCTGCTGGCAGCCATTTTACTCACCTCTCTTGCTGACTCTGGTGTATAGTGTGTGATGCTGCTCATTTCCTGCATGCCCTTTTATGGCCAGACTGGTATACATCATCCGTTTGAGACAGGTTGCCAGTCTCAGAATTGTGATGTCATCACTTATTATTTAAAGGGCCTCTGTTCAGAATGTTTTGCTCTTGTGTTGTCTCAGACCTGTTTGTGAGTTCCAGTGTATTACCTGGCTGTCTGACGTCCCTCCTGATTCCAGCTCGTCTGACTACTTGCTTTGGCTCCTGACTCGGCTCGTCTGACTACCAGCTCTGATTTTGACTCCTGGCTTGTTATTTGACTTGTGGACTTTTTATTATTTTGTGCTATTAATAAGGTTGTGATTATTTTTGCACTTCTCGTCTCAGTCTGATTCCTGGCACCCTGACATTACACCAAGGATCATGAATCCTGATGATGCTAATAATCCACCTTTACCTGCCATCATTTCCAGGATGGATGAACAGAATCACCGCTTGGATTAATTTGCACTAACGCTGCAAACCCTGCTGACTCGCACTGCACATTTGGACCAAAGTGTCCCACAAGTTATGGCTGCTCCTGTTTCCGCTGCTGCACCTAGTCCTACCAGGAGCATGTCCTGTTCTGCACCTCTACCTCAGCGATATGGAGGTGTTCCTAGTCAGTGAGGGAGGATTTTTGATCCAGGTGGGCATTTACTTTGAGATGTTACCTCAGGCGTTTCCCTCTGACAGAGCTAAGGTGGGATTTCTCACCTCGTTACTCTCTGACACAGCTCTTGCCTGGGCTAATCCCTTGTGGGAGACTAATAAACCTGTGATTACAAATTACCCCTGAATTTGTGGCCTCCTTTCGACAGGGAATTTGATGTTCTGGCTCGCTCTTCCTCTGCTGCTAAATGACTCATGTCCATTCAGCAAGGTACAAGATCCGTTGCTCAGTATGCCATGGAGTTCTGTACGCTTGCAGCAGAGGTAGGTTGGAAAAAATGAATCCCTTGTTGCTGCCTTCTTTCATGGGCTCTCTGTTGTGATTAAAGATGAAGTTGCTGCCAGAGATTTATCAGAGGATCTTTAGGCATTGGTGTCTTTTTTTTTTTTTTTTTTTTTTATCCTAATTGACATCAGACTCAGAGAGGCCTTCCTTCAAGGAGCATCTTAGAGAAGCCTCCTGTTCTGTTGTCTCCTACATGTTCATTCCCATCCATTCCTCCCTCTCCTCCCATGCCTCCTGGTCCCAAATCACCAGGTACTGCTGAGCCGATGCAGTTGGGATTCATGCCTCTTTCCGTGGTGGAGAGGGCCTTTAGGAGGAGGGAGGGGCTCTGCCTCTATTTTGGGTTACATGGCCACCTTTTGAAGTCTTGTCCTACACGGCCGGGAAACGCTCACACCTAAGGTCCTGTTGGGGGCAGACCTTGGGTGGTTTATCCTGATCCCCAGAGCCACTAAAGGAGAAACCTTTGGTCAAAGTTGTCCTTTCTTGGGTGGACTCCTCCATAGTCACCCAGGCTCTTGTTGACTCCGGTGCTGTGGGCTATTTCATTGACAGTGCTTTTGTATCAAAGCACTCCATTCCTGTTTTACCTTGGTCTGTTCCACCTGCTATTGAGGCCATTGATGGCAGGCCCCTTCAGCCCACACTCGTTACTCACAAAACTGCTCCGTTATCCATGGCTGTTAGGATCAAGGAGGGTCACAAATGGAAAACAGCATTTAACATCAGGAGCGGGCATTATGAGTATCTTGTAATGCCCTTTTGGCCTATGTAATGTTCCTGCTGTTTTCCAGGAATTTATTAATGATGTCCTACAAGATATGTTGCAACAGTTTGTTGTAGTGTACTTAGACAACATCCTCATACACTCAACCACACTTGAGGTTCTGATGTTACACATGTTCTTCGGAGATTACGTGAGAACGGTCTGTTTTATTAACTTGAGAAATGTGAGTTCCATCAGACTCAAGTAACCTTCCTAGGTTATGTTATCTCCATTGCAGGGTTCTCCATGGATCCTGAAAAGTTGTCTGCAGTTCTGCAGTGGCCTCGCCCAGTTGGTCTTCGGTCTATTCAACCTTTTCTTGGGGTTCACCAATTGGAAACTTTTCTTCCTTGGTCAAACCTATCAGACATGACCCCGTAAAGAGAATGATCAACTCCATTGGTCACGAACTGCAATTAAGGCCTTTGATAGTATTAAGACTGCCTTTGCTGCCACTCCAGTTCTGACTCCTAACCCTGTCCTGCCTTTTGTTCTTGATTTTGATGCGTCTGAGACTGGAGTAGGTGCCCTCTTGTCTCAACGTCCTATGCCTGACAGTTCCTTGCATCCGTGTGTTTTCTTCTCTAAGAAATTGTCTCCAGCAGAGTGCAATTATGAAATTGGGGACAGGGAATTACTGGCCATAATTTTGGTACTCAAGGAATTGAGGCATCTTCTTGAGGGTACTAGCGTACCAGTGCTCATTCTTACTGACCACAATAATTTAACTTATCTATCTGAAGCAAAACGTTTGTTGCCCCAACAGGCCAGATGGGCACTATTTTTGTATCAGTTTAATTATGTGGTCTCCTACCTGCCTGGTAGTAAGCCCTCTCTCTACAATTTTCGCCTCTGTCCAAGGAGGAGTCTGTACCTACTCCAGTTATACCTCCTGACCATATTTTGGCTACCATACGTACTAATTTGACTGCTCCCTTGGGGGAAGAGATCCTGGCTGCACAAACCAATGCACCTCCTGAGAAACCTAGTGGTAAGTGGTTTTTTGTTCCTAAGAATCTTAGAAGTAAACTTATGCACACTTACCACTATCCTAAAGCCACAGGTCACCCAGGCAAGAAACAAATGATTTGGTCTGTCACTCGACATTTCTGGTGGCCAGGTCTTCATTCTGATGTTGCTGCATCTGTTGCCTCCTGCTCAGTTTGTGCACAGAATAAGACTCCTCGACATCTTCCTGTGGGTCTTCTTCAACCTATTGCTAATGGTGAGCCTTGGACACATCTTTCCATGGACTTCATTGTCGAGCTCCCTGTTTCCAATGGCAATACTGTTATCCTTATCGTGGTTGACCGTTTTTCTAAAATGTCACATTGCATTCCCTTAAAGAAGTTGCCTACTGCTCAGGAGCTTGCTTCAAATTTTTGCCCGGGAGGTTTCCCATTTACATGGGTTAACCCAAGGAGATAGAGTCGGACCGAGGTAGCCAGTTTGTCTCCAGATTTTGGCCTTCCTTTTGTGTTCAAATGGGGATCCAGCTTTCCTTCTCCTCTGCATATCACCCTCAATCCAATGGGGCTGCGGAACGGTCTAATCAAGCTCTGGAACAGAGGTATGTCTCAGATCACCACAATACACATACACCAGATACACCATTGATCTCTTTAAAGTCCCACTCCTTGTCATATCCCATATCACTTCCCTTTATTCTGCTACAAAACTTTTTTCTTATTAAAAACAAAACATTTGTTTCATAAACATTGTCTAATTGAAATACAAAATTATTTCCGTTGCTTTTATTACTTTCTCTTTTGGATTGTGCTTATAAGCAACACTTAACTCACCACTTGTAATAAGAATATAATGAACCGGCAGATAGCTCTCCCTGTGTTATCCTTGAAAAATTATTGAGCATGCTATAGAGGCTCCTAACGCTGGTTTTAGGCTACCGCCAGTATTTGGAGTCACTCAAAATAGGGTCTAACGCTCACTTTTCAGCCGCGACTTTTCCATACCGCAGATCCCCTTACGTAAATTGCGTATCCTATCTTTTCAATGGGATCTTTCTAACTCCGGTATTTAGAGTCGTTTCTGAAGTGAGCGTTAGACATCTAACGACAAAAACTCCAGCCGCAGGAAAAAAGTCAGTAGTTAAGAGCTTTCTGGGCTAACGCCGGTTTATAAAGCTCTTAACTAGTGTACTTTAGAGTACAGTAGTTAACACCCATAAACTACCTATGTACCCCTAAACCGAGGTCCCCCCACTTCGCTGCAACTCAATTAAATTTTTTTAACCCCTAATCTGCTGACCGCCACCTACGTTATACTTATGTACCCCTAATCTGCTGCCCCTAACACCGCCGACCCCTATATTATATTTATTAACCCCTAACCTGCCCCCCACAACGTCGCCTCCACCTACCTACACTTATTAACCCCTAATCTGCCGACCGCAAAGCGCCGCCACCTACGTTATCCTTATGTACCCCTAATCTGCTGCCCCTAACACCGCCGACCCCTGTATTATATTTATTAACCCCTAACCTGCCCCCCACAACGTCGCCTCCACCTGCCTACACTTATTAACCCCTAATCTGCCGAGCGGACCTGAGCGCTACTATAATAGTTATTAACCCCTAATCCGCCTCACTAACCCTATCATAAATAATATTAACCCCTAATCTGCCCTCCCTAACATCGCCGACACCTAACTTCAATTATTAACCCCTAATTTGCCGACCGGAGCTCACCACTATTCTAATAAATGTATTAACCCCTAAAGCTAAGTCTAACCCTAACACTAACACCCCCCTAAGTTAAATATAATTTACATCTAACGAAATAAATTAACTCTTATTAAATAAATTATTCCTATTTTTAAAGCTAAATACTTACCTGTAAAATAAATCCTAATATAGCTACAATATAAATTATATTTATATTATAGCTATTTTAGGATTTATATTTATTTTACAGGTAACTTTGTATTTATTTTAACCAGGTACAATAGCTATTAAATAGTTAAGAACTATTTAATAGCTAAAATAGTTAAAATAATTACAAATTTACCTGTAAAATAAATCCTAATCTAAGTTACAATTAAAACTAACACTATACTATCAATAAATTAATTAAACTACCTACAATTAACCTAACACTACACTATCAATAAATTAAATAAATACAATTCCTACAAATAAATGCAATTAAATAAACTTGCTAAAGTACAAAAAATAAAAAAGAACTAAGGTACAAAAAAATAAAAAATATCTACAAACATAAGAAAAAAAATACAACAATTTTAAACTAATTACACCTACTCTAAGCCCCCTAATAAAACAACAAAGCCCCCCCAAAATAAAAATGCCCTACCCTATTCTAAATTACTAAAGTTAAAAGCTTTTACCTTACCAGCCCTGAACAGGGCCCTTTGCGGGGCATGCCCCAAGAAGTTCAGCTCTTTTGCCTGTAAAAAAAAACCATACAATACCCCCCCCAACATTACAACCCACCACCCACTTACCCCGAATCTAACCCAAACCCCTCTTAAATAAACCTAACACTAAGCCCCTGAAGATCATCCTACCTTGTCTTCACCTCACCAGGTATCACCGATCCATCCTGGCTCCAAAATCTTCATCCAACCCAAGCGGGGGTTGGCAATCCATCATCCGGTGCCTGAAGAGGTCCAGAAGAGGCTCCAAAGTCTTCATCCTATCTGGGAAGAAGAGGCGATTCGGACCGGCAACCATCTTGATCCAAGCGGCATCTTCTATCTTCATCCGATGACGACCGGCTCCATCCTGAAGACCTCCACCGCGGACCCATCTTCTTCTGGCGACGTCCATCTGCAGAATGACGGTTCCTTTAAGGGATGTCATCCAATATGGCGTCCCTCGAATTCCGATTGGCTGATAGGATTCTATCAGCCAATCGGAATTAAGGTAGGAATATTCTGATTGGCTGATGGAATCAGCCAATCAGAATCAAGTTCAATCCGATTGGCTGATCCAATCAGCCAATCAGATTGAGCTTGCATTCTATTGGCTGTTCCGATCAGCCAATAGAATGCGAGCTAAATCTGATTGGATCAGCCAATCGGATTGAACTTGATTCTGATTGGCTGATTCCATCAGCCAATCAGAATATTCCTACCTTAATTCCGATTGGCTGATAGAA
Organism: Bombina bombina; assembly: GCF_027579735.1. Lineage (NCBI taxonomy): Eukaryota > Metazoa > Chordata > Amphibia > Anura > Bombinatoridae > Bombina > Bombina bombina. Next base: position 880,053,487 of record NC_069501.1, on the reverse strand, counting down.
TCCTATCAGCCAATCGGAATTCGAGGGACGCCATATTGGATGACGTCCCTTAAAGGAACTGTCATTCTGCAGTTGGACGTCGCCGGAAGAAGATGGGTCCGCGGTGGAGGTCTTCAGGATGGAGCCGGTCGTCATCGGATGAAGATAGAAGATGCCGCTTGGATCAAGATGGTTGCCGGTCCGGATTGCCTCTTCTTCCCGGATAGGATGAAGACTTTGGAGCCTCTTCTGGACCTCTTCAGGCACCGGATGATGGATTGCCAACCCCTGCTTGGGTTGGATGAAGATTTTGGAGCCAGGATGGATCGGGTGATACCTGGTGAGGTGAAGACAAGGTAGGATGATCTTCAGGGGCTTAGTGTTAGGTTTATTTAAGGGGGGTTTGGGTTAGATTAGGGGTATGTGGGTGGTGGGTTGTAATGTTGGGGGGGGGGGTATTGTATGTTTTTTTTTTTACAGGCAAAAGAGCTGAACTTCTTGGGGCATGCCCCACAAAGGGCCCTGTTCAGGGCTGGTAAGGTAAAAGAGCTTTTAACTTTAGTAATTTAGAATAGGGTAAGGCATGTTTTATTTTGGGGGGCTTTGTTGTTTTATTAGGGGGGCTTAGAGTAGGTGTAATTAGTTTAAAATTGTTGTAATTTTTTTCTTATGTTTGTAGATATTTTTTTATTTTTTGTAACTTAGTTCTTTTTTATTTTTTGTACTTTAGCTAGTTTATTTAATTGTATTTATTTGTAGGAATTGTATTTAATTAATTTATTGATAGTGTAGTGTTAGGTTAATTGTAGGTAGTTTATTTAATTAATTTATTGATAGTGTAGTGTTAGGTTAATTGTAGGTAGTTTATTTAACTAATTTATTGATAGTATAGTGTTAGGTTTAATTGTAACTTAGGTTAGGATTTATTTTACAGGTAAATTTGTAATTATTTTAACTATTTTAGCTATTAAATAGTTCTTAACTATTTAATAGCTATTGTACCTGGTTAAAATAAATACAAAGTTACCTGTAAAATAAATATAAATCCTAAAATAGCTATAATATAAATATAATTTATATTGTAGCTATATTAGGATTTATTTTACAGGTAAGTATTTAGCTTTAAATAGGAATAATTTATTTAATAAGAGTTAATTAATTTCGTTAGATGTAAATTATATTTAACTTAGGGGGGTGTTAGTGTTAGGGTTAGACTTAGCTTTAGGGGTTAATACATTTATTAGAATAGTGGTGAGCTCCGGTCGGCAGATTAGGGGTTAATAATTGAAGTTAGGTGTTGGCGATGTTAGGGAGGGCAGATTAGGGGTTAATACTATTTATGATAGGGTTAGTGAGGCGGATTAGGGGTTAATAATAATATGCAGGGGTCAGCGATAGCGGGGGCGGCAGATTAGGGGTTAATAAGTGTAAGGTTAGGGGTGTTTAGACTCGGGGTACATGTTAGAGTGTTAAGTGCAGACGTAGGTAGGGTTACCGCATAGCAAACAATGGGGCTGCGTTAGGAGCTGAACGCTGCTTTTTTGCAGGTGTTAGGTTTTTTTTCAGCTCAAACAGCCCCATTGTTTCCTATGGGGGAATCGTGCACGAGCACGTTTTTGAGGCTGGCCGCGTCCGTAAGCAACTCTGGTATCGAGAGTTGAAGCTGCGTTAAAAATGCTCTACGCTCCTTTTTTGGAGCCTAACGCAGCCTTTATGTGGACTCTCAATACCAGAGTTATTTTTATGGTGCGGCCAGAAAAAAGCTGGCGTTAGTTTTTCGGGTCGTTACCGACAAAACTTCAAATCTAGCCGTAAAGGAAGCTAGTTTCAGGAGCAAGTTTCCAAGTAAGGTCCAGTTCCTTCAGATCAGAAACAATTGGTAACTTCATCAAAGTTCTCTGAAACTGTAAAAGTGAGCAGTGGCATTGATAGGGTAAACAAAAGAAAGTCCAGTAGCTTTGCAGGATCAGGGTCCTTTAAGCAGTCAAAATGTTCAAAAGTACAAGGAGTACACAGGAGTCAAACCATTAATATTACCAGTCAGACAACTTTAAAGGGACACTGAACCCAATTTTTTTTCTTTTGTGATTCAGATAGAGCATGCAATTTTAAGCAACTTTCTAATTTACTCCTATTATCAAATTATTTTCATTCTCTTTATATGAAATGCAAGAATGTAAGTTTAGATGCCGGCCCATTTTTGGTGAACACACTGTTGTTCTTGCTGATTGGTGGGTAAATTCACCTACCGGTAAACAAGTGCTTTCCATGGTCCTGAACCAAAAAAATAGCTTAGATGCCTTTTTCAAATAAAGAAAGCAAGAGAACGAAGAAAAATTGACAATAGGAGTAAATTAGAAAGTTGTTTAAAATTGCATGCTCTATCTGAATCACAAAAGAAAAAAATTGGGTTCAGTGTCCCTTTAAGCATTCTGACTGCAAAAGTACAGCAAGGAGCACACAGGAGACAACTCAGAGTATGAGAACATATTTTAAATAATCCTTCACAATTAGATGCATAAATATTTACTTGGAATAATACCTTTGTTGCAAATATACAAACTAGTATTTTTTTTTCTTGGCATTTCGTTTTACTGAGCAATATATACAAATATTATTCTTTCTGTTTCAGCAATATGTTGCTAAATGAGGTACAATTATGCTATGTATTATTTATTTGATAATGTATTCTTCCAAAAATATACAGGTTTTATAAAATTGCATCTTAAAAGAGATACTGTCTATAAATATAGCTATAAACTATGGATTTTGTAAGCTAAAATGTTCTTCAATTTATTATCATATGGAGGCTGCTTGGAAACAATCAGACTGCATTGCATACTAATCAAGTACTTACTATAAATAAAGAGTAAATATTATGACGTTTTGGAATATCACTTAGTAATATGACTTCTTGTGTTTAGCAACAGCTTGTTCTGATTGTTTAAATGTGTTCCAAACTTAAAAAAATAAAACCAAATGTATTCTCAGAATTGAAATCTATATATACGTTATCATGCAGATTTTATATATACAGTATCTCACAAAAGTGAGTACACCCCTCAGATTTTTGTAAAGTTTTTATTATATCTTTTCATGGGACAACACTGAAGAATTGACACTTTGCTACAATGTAAAGTAGTGAGTGTACAGCCTGTATAACAGTGTAAATTTGCTGTCCCCTCAAAATAACTCAACACACAGCCATTAATGTCTAAAATGTTGGCAACAACATAAAGATATAAACCCCTAAAGCTAACCCTAACGTAACCGTAAGCATAAGTCTAACCCTAACACTAACACCCCCTAACTTAAATATATTGTAGCTATCATGTTTTATTTTTATTTCACAGGTAACTTTGTATTTATTTTAACTAGGTAGACTAGTTAGTAAATAGTTCTTAACTATTTACTAACTACCTAGTTAAAATAAATGCAAAGATACCTGTAAAATAAAACCTAACCTACCTTACAAACCTAACATTACAATAAAATAAAATAAATTAAATTAATAAAAAACAATTATCTAAATTACAAAAAAATAAACACTAAATTACGAAAAATAAAAAAAGAAATTATTAAAAATAAAAATGAATTACTCCTAATCTAATAGCCCAATCAAAATATCAAAATTTATCAAATGAAAAAAGCCCCCACAAAATAAAAAAAAAAATCCTAGCCTACACTAAACTTCCAATAATTTTTTTACAGTTTAACAAGCTGATTTCTTTGGGGCAATGCCCCACAAAAAGCCCTTTTAACCCTTTGAGTGCTAATGATGGCTCTGAGCCATCACAGAGTTTCTCACTCTGGTGCTAATGACGGCTCAGAGCCATCATGAGCACTCTCCCACCTTGAGGGAGATCTGGGGGCTCCTTGCTGCTCCTACCCCGGCAATCATGCCTGTTGAGTGACAGGCATCGCCGGGGCTTCACGTGATGCGCGGTGACTTCACACGCAATTACGTGATGACGTCACTGTGCAACTTTATTTATACTTAACAATGTTAAGTATAGGAGGCAGGGGCATGCTGCTTAGAAGCCTGTATCTCAGGCATATAAGCAGCTACAGACCCCCAAGATCCATTGTTGGTCTGTAAAAAAAATAAAAAATTTAAAAAATAAAGTTTTCAAAAATTGCAAAAATAACAATTAAAAAAAATATTAGCACCCAGGTGGAAAATGGCTTAGCAGCCAAAGGGTTAAGGGTCATTGGCAGTTTACTGTAGGCTAGGGTTTTTTATTTGGGAGGGGGGCTTTTTTAATTTTTTTATTTTGTGTAATTTAGTGTTTATTTTTTTGTAATTTAGATAATTGTATTTTATTAATTTAATTTATATTATTGTAATGTTAGGTTTTAGTGTAAGCAGGTTAGGTTTTATTTTACAGGTAACTTTGTATTTATTTGAACTAGGTAGCTAGTAAATAGTTAATAACTATTTACTAACTAGTCTAACTAATTAAAATAAATACAAAGTTACCTGTGAAATAAAAATAAAACCTAAGATAGCTACAATATTATAATTATTAGTTATTTTGTAGCTAGCTTAGGTTTTATTCTATAGGTTAGTATGTATTTAGTTTTAAATAGGAATTATTTAGGTAATAATTGTAAGGTTTATTTAGATTTATTTTAATTATATTTGTTAGGGGGTGTTTGGGTTAGGGTTATGTTAGGGTTAGGTTTAGGGGTTAATATATTTATGTAGTGATAGTGATGTGGGAGGTCAGATGTTTTGGGGTTAATAACTTTAGTATAGTGGCGGCGACATTTGGGGCGGCAGATTAGGGGCTAATAAGTGTAGGTAGGTGGCGGCAATGTTAGGGCCAGCAGATTAGGGGTTAATAAATGTATGTAGGTGGCGGCGATGTTGGTGCGGCAAGATTAGGGGTCAATAACTGTAATGTAGGTGGCGGCGATGTTAGGTGTGGCAGATTGGGGGTTAATAACATTATGTAGGTTGCAGCGATGTTAGGGGTGGCAGATTAGGGGTTAATAACATTATGTAGGTTGCAGCGATGTCAGGGGCAGTAGATTAGGGGTGTTTAGACCTGTTTTTTATGTTTGGGTGTTAGGTTTAAACATAACTTTTTCTTTCCCCATAGACATCAATGGGGCTGCGTTACGGAGCTTTTGTTTCCGCGATCGCAGGTGCTTTATTTTTGCCGGCTCTCCCCATTGATGTCTATGGAGAAATTGTGCATGAGCATGTCAAAGCAGCGCTTGTATTTGGGAATTGGGTGAGGTATGGAGCTCAACGCCACCATATCGCCCGCACAAGCCGGGTTTTTTAAAAACTGTAAGAGTAGCGCTATAGGGAGGTAAAATACAGCCGCTTTTGTGGCGGTCATTAATTTTTCTAAAGCGCTGAAAACTCATAATCTAGTTGAATGCAAGTGTTTCACTTTATAAATTAATTGTTATATGTAATATGTGTTGCTGGCCCAGGTATAGGACTAGTTGGAGTTTTGTTCCTATTTAAATATCAATATGTATTTACATATAAAAATATAATGAATCTACAGTAGATTGTAAGTTCCCACAGGTATAGGGCCCTCAATTCCCCCTGTATCTGCCTGTAAAATTTTGTCTTAATGTATTGTTTCTCCGTTGTACTTCTATTCTTGTACCCATGGGCAGCACTGCAGAATCTGTTGGCGCTTTATAAATAAAGAATAATAATAAATAATAATAATAATGAAGCACATATCTCCATAATTCCAACTAAACCTATGCCTAGTGCATCAATAAATATTACATATATCAATACATTTTTCATTTTTTTGCTAAGAATAGTGCACAATATGGTATACTAGTAAATGGTAAAAAAAAACTTTTTTTTAGAAAGCCCTATACTTTCAATAGATATGTGGGTTGTGCAACATATAATTGTAAGTGCAACACATAATTGCACTGTGAAATTTAGCACAACTAAAGACCTAAAGTAAAGTGTTAGGGTTAGAATTTATGCATAACAAAATACATGTATAATATATTAAAATAAAGTATTTCACACACATTCACACACATATATATATAAATATAAAATGTAAAATATGTTTTTTATTAAAATAAATCAGTTCAAGGCAATTGACACGGAGTTATATATATCTTACCACATAAAATTTGTTAATGATAAAAACAGGGTGCTAGTTCCAAGACCTTTTCCCCATTGGCCCACGCATCAAGTCACAATGATGGAGCTGCACACCAATTCAAGCAGAATGTGACACTATTATTAACTTTCCAGAGCAACGTTTCAGGGCACCTGGCCCTTTATCAAGGTAACATAATTGAAACACAAAGGGCTCCATGTACTAAAGCGTCAATTTTCTCGCCGACAACGTGTCTGGCCGGCTCGCTCGAATTCGCAGCTAGCGAGATGCTGCCCGCCCGCCATATGTACTAAAAAAACAGCCTAAAAAATCTTGCGTCTAATCCACATTGAGCGCCAGCGAATGATTCATACATCTGACGCCTCACTAGTTGCGAATGTACTATTATAACTTGTCAGTCATGTTTGTCCCACGTGACTGTAGGTGTCAGAAATGTCACATTTGTCGCGGGAACTTGTTGCAGCACTATATAAAGTCCAATTTATCTATTTTGTCAAACTTGATAATTCCTAAACCTGAAGCGTTTCAAGCCTATATATTTTTTTTTTTTATAAATTAAGTATGGCAACTTCTGGATTGGATTCACAGACAAACAAATCCAAGAATCCACACTTCTCACACCAGCAGAACCTGGTTCTTGTTGATATGGTACTTGACTCTTATGATTATTCGGTTGTCGTTAGAAGAAAACTTCCAGTCACCGAAAAAAGAGTATCTGGACTTGTATCAGCGATGCTGTCAGTGCTCAGGGACCTGGAAAAAAGGATATTGACCAGATAAAGAAAAGGTACAATGACATTAAAAGATTTGCCAAAGCGAAAAAAATTCTTCCCGTGCTACCAGAGGTGGACCAGCTTATGTCGCAGCACTGACCGATTACGAGTAGAGACTTGTGCAGCGTTTAGGCCGCAAAGTAATTGTTGGGATTACAGTTGATTGTGATAGCGACATAAGAGGTACAAAATTTATTAAGTCTAAATTTTAAGTAAATTAATTGAATGTTAATCGTATTCTAATTATCTAGTAGAGTAGGTTTATCAGAAATTTTATTACTTAAATATATTTGCAAATCAATTTGTTTTTTTGCGACAATTTTGAATATGTAAGATATAGGCCTATTCTGGCTTCATTTTTGGTCAATATTTATATTTCTATCATTTGACCAATAGTAGAATTAGCTAATTCCTCTTAAAGGGATAGTTTAATTTATTATTTAAGGTATAAAATACAATATTATATTTATAGGTTTTTTTTCCATTTAAAATAAATTTAAAAAAATTTGATTCATTTTTAAAAAAAAACAACATTTAAAAATTCAAAAGAGGGCCCCCCTTGCGTTAAAAATCTGAAATGGGGTGGGCTGGAGCGTGGGAAGGGGGTCTTAAAAAATAAGAAGAAGAAAGTAATATAACTGAAATTCTAAATGAAGTAATATCTTTTAAAACTCTTTAGGCAGCAAATTAAACCCAGCTCAAACAACTAGTATAGCTATGTGAGCTCTTTGCAGAGACAGTGTTAAATATGTTTATCTTAATTGGACATTTAATAATAGATTGTATAAAACTGATGTCTGCTTTCTTCATTAATATTCTAGATTTTGGCCTTTAAAGTTAGCAAAAATGCACAGTAACACACTACATAGCATACACTTACCCATGCAGATACACACACTACATAGCATACACTTACACATGCAGACACACACACACTACATAGTATACACTTATAAATGCAGATATACATACTTCATAGCTTACATTTATACATGTAGACGCACACTACATAGCACACATGCAGATACATACACACTACATAGTATACACTTATACATGCAGATACACACACACACTTATACATACAGATACACACACACACACACACACACACACACACACTAAAATCGGGACTGTCCCACGAAAATATAGACAGTTTGGAGGTATCAATGTTTTTATTTTTTTTTTCAATTTCAAGTATTATTATATTATCAAATATTCTTTGCTCATATTATAAAACTTTATTATTTTTTTTTTTTTTTTTTAAATAAGCAAATACATATTACATTTTATTTTTATTTTATTTTTTTTATTTAATATTTTTTTCATTTTTATTTAATCTCATGAAAGTGGTTTTACAGGGGATTAATCAGTGGTTGTCTACAATGCTTCTCTGGCCTAAGTATTTAAATAACAGTCTAGTCTGTAGGGGCTTAGATCAAAGAATACCCCTGAGTTAATGTAATCTTTTTAAAAAAATTGTCTATGGAATTCTGTTTTTAAATTGTTATGTAATTAGCACAGAAGCAGACCACTCTTTCTTTTTCAATTAATCCTAATAAGGGAATAAATTAAATTATGTGTCAACAAGCTGTTATAAATCTTTACAATATGACATCCTTCATTTTAATAGTGAATTATAACAATTTTTAATGTGTTTTTTATTTATAAATAGTTAAGTATTTGCACAATGCTTATGTGCAAAACATGAGATTAAAAATTCTCAAAATTTTCAAAAATGTATATATGGAAATTACTGAGTTTTTGGCTTCATGGCTTACACTAAGAAATCCATTTTTTTCACTATCTATGATTATTAATTTTTTTTTTATAACCCTTAAATTCACGTTCATGAGATAAATAATATCTATATAGAAGACAAGAACAAACACCCTCAAGTGTGTTAAAAATTTAAAAATGTTTTTTACTAAAATGCGGACTTCAAGGTGGAAAATATTAACATATTAACCTTGAATATTTATGTTCCAAATAAGCATAACAAGGTAGAACAAAGCAAAATCTATGTTTAAAGTCAATAGTATGCTTGTTGTTGTTAATTATCTTTCTTCTACCAGGAGATTGTGTGTGCTAGACTGTCCCTTTAAATAACCTATCAAAATAATTATCACTTTATTTCTAGTGTATTATTCTTGTACTTATAGAAACATGAATTACATATAATTTTATTTTATATTTATCTTTTAACAGCTGGACCACAATTGGTGACGTCTAGGGGTGGGGGATGAGCAAGCTTCCAGCATTCCGTCAACATCTTCAGCAACGTTGATGCCAACTGGTGGTGTCCTACATGGACAATTTATTTGCAGCACCTCAACATCTAGCCATACCATATTATCAGCTGATACACTTCCAGATATAAGGACCAGCACTCCGGAAACCAGTGTTGGTAGAGGTACAGGTAAAAAACTTTATTATAAAATGTATTATTATTTTTTGATCATATTTGTAATTTGATAACTCGAGAGACATGAATTATCTAAAGAATGTATGTGTATATATGTGTGTGTGTATGTATATATGTGTATATATATATATATATATATATATATATATATATATATATATATACATTAAATCATAAAAGTGAGTATTCCACTCAAAATTTTGTTAATATTTAATAATATTTTTCCATGTGACAGAAATAAAGCAATGATAATTTTCAGTAATGAAAAGTAGTGAGTGTACAGACTGTATGAAAGTTTACATTTGCTGTCCCCTCAAAATAACTTACAGCCATTAATGTCTGAACCTTTGGCAACAAAAGTGGTTAAACCCAAAAGTGGAAATGTACAAATTTGGCAAACAAATTTCAATATTTTATGTGTACAACATTAATTATCAATTGTGCCTAATTTTTTGATTTCCAATTAGTGCACAATTTGTACATTTCCCCTTATGGGTATACTTACTTTTGTTGGAAATAGTTTAGACATTAATGGCTGTATGTTAAATTATTTTGAGAGAACAGCAAATTGACACTGTTATACAGGCTGTACAGACTTTACTTTAGATTGCAGCAAAGTCTAATTTATTCATTCTTGTCACATGAAAAGATATAATAAAATATTTACAAATATTTGAGGGATGATCTCAATTTTTGCAGACACTGTATGTATACCTTACTTTATTTACCATGCATTATCTATATTACCAAAATCAAGATGCCAAAGATGTGTGTGCGGTTATATATACTAAAAATTGAAAATAGGAGTAAAATAGAGATTTGATTTCTATTAAATGCTGTATCCAAATTATTAAATAAAAAAAGTGTTCATTTTATCCTTTATTGTCAATCCGATTTCATACAATTTGTGTATGTTAAAATAAAAAATTGTAAAATATATTTTATTTCTGTTATTCACAGCTGAACCGTGACAGCTTTTTAGTAGCATGACTGGAAGTCCTCCACGGTTGTTTCATGGTGAGTATGTGTACTTGTAATAGATATGAATAATATGCATTTAAAACACATATTTATTATTTCAAATGACAAATTTTATTGTTTAAATAAAGACACAATTGCTTAAACTGTAATATACTTTGTCTACCAGTTTATTAATATTGCTGTGTCTCAATATTATCCAATTATTTTAAGTTCCTGAATTTCTAAATCTCTATGTACACCTATGCCAAAGGTTTTTTTGGTAGGCATCTATATCGACAATTCATATGGTTGTTGAAATAGTGACATATGATACTGATATTGGTTAATTATGAAAACAGTGATATGGCCAACAATGAAACATATTGAAATATATATATATATATATATATATATATATATATTCATTCATTTGTATATTGCGAAATACATATCTCTATACATATTTTTCAATACATAGAATACAAATATTATTATACTAGTATGTTTATAGAAGATCAACATTATTAAATATTTGAAAGAGTTGATCTTCATCAGTTAATAACTAAATTATTATACACTTTTCTAAATTATATTTTATTTATTTTAAATGTGTAAATTTAAAATGTATTATAATTTCACAGATTCTGAAGAATCATCAAGGCAAGTTATATTAAATATGGTCCCTGTACAACCAGAATTAATGGCAGTGGGGGAACATCGAAACAGGGATTGCGGAAGTGAGACCCCTGAATATTTGGATGATATGTTGGATGCACAACCAATGGAAATCCATGAACCTGTTCATATTGAATCTCAAGTTCAGGAATCTACAGTTAATGAAACTGCACAGCCAGCTCCACAACAAGAACAGGTTAGCCCAGTGGTACCTGGCAATACAGAAATAGATGGACGGCTTGATGTGTGTCTCAATGAAATGATCTCACTTGCTAGACAATATAGGGTGGATCATAGAGAGTTACAAAATGTAATAATTACACACATGGACCGAAGTTTCTTATTAGCTGATAGATAATTACAATTAGACAGAGAGAGGTTTGAGTGGCCGAAGTGAATGGATGAATAATGCAATGAACAGATCAATCAATCTTTATGCCTCGCAGAACACAGTCAATGCTCTTCTGTCCATTATTAGGGAAAGAGAGGGACCTTTGTTGTTTTTGACTTCCATTAATATATATTCAAATTTTAGAAATTTTTATTACCAGCATTGTAATAAAAATTTTTATTACATTTTAAAAAATCAAGGAATGTAAGTAGTTTTTTTTTAAATTAAACTTCTCTTTTATTAGTTGTAAAACAAAAATGTTTACTTTTTTTTTTCAAAAATACATTCCACAATTTTTTGTATAAATATATATATATATATTTTTTAAGGTTCATAAAGTCAAACATTTTATCAACATATAAAATATTATTTAAAACATTATTTGAATAAAATGCTTTTAAATGATATATTTTTGGTACAGAAAATCAACTTGTTCCATCAACATTCCCATTGTGGTCCTTATTTTTGCCGTTTTAATTTTAAAATTATCCTCCAGAAAAGTTTGGGTGCTTTCATTTTTTTTTTTTTTAGAAACACATTCCATACCTAGAAATAAAATCAAAAAATAATTTGAATTCAATTTAAATATTAATCAAATTACAAAATAGAAAAAATATATAAACTTTATAGAGATATCTGTGTATATATACTTTTTTTTTCAGGTATGATATCCATATATTTTTCAGTCTGTACATTTTTATCCTCTAATATGTAAATATCGTTGAACCAGAGGCTATAGAACAATTTTAAAATTATGTTAAAATTTATCAATAATAGCTTGGAAATAATTTTGATTTTTGACAATGGTAAATAAATAAAATACGATGGGGCGGAGCTAACCGCCACAGAGGAAAGCTGCACTGTGATAGAGCTCCAGCACAAAAGTGGAAAAAAACCTTCTTAAACCTCATATTATTGACTGTGGATAGAGGTAAACAGCAGTAGGCTCAGGCAGGACGCAGGCTCAAACAGCATAGGACTGGAATTTGACTTCCAGAGCCGAAAAGAAATCATCCGGTGCAGGCACTTGCAGAGCTTAATCAGGAAAGACCGCTGCTGCGGCCTACATCGGAACCTGAGGTAGAAGCTAAACAATTTATAAAAACATAAGATAGAAGAGCACACCCCGGACTATAGTACACACAAAACAGGAGTTTTTGAACATACTGGGGAGACTGAGCCTGCAGGGCAAGAGAGGTGGGAAATCGCCATCTTTAAATACAAATATACTAAAATACTCCAGCAGGGATCACCGCACACACGAAAGATCTGCAGCGCTTACATCTACCTCCTAAGCGCTTATTTGTGCTGCTCTTGGCTCCGGAGGGTCGGGGATCCGCTCCGGAGCCCAATTCACCTACATCGCTAAAGACTCTGCATACTTTCAAGGCGGCAGGGAAGAAAATCCTCCGGTCCGGAGGGACCGCCACAACAAGTGTGAGTAACGGTCAGGTGGGCACCAATTGCTATTTCTTCAGCCCATAAGGTGTATATAACTGTTTACAGGGCAATAAGGCCAGGGGAGGACAAACGTGGGATACCTGCTCCATTAACTTCTAAGGGCTTGAGACTGTGGCGGGAAAATCGCCATCTTTAAAATAATACAAGAACTGTATATCAGCTCATACAGGGTCCCACAATAAGAATTTTCTAGAGCCTCATATCAGTATTAAGGGACAAAGGCTAAATATATGTAAAGGGAATTGGGGGATTGTTTGAAAGAACAGAGAGGAGAGACCTTAGAGGCGGACAGCAGTAACCGGAAGGTCGGGGTTCAGCTCCGGCGGCTGAGAGTAGAGCTAGCTGAGAAACATCCGAAGCCTAAGCCTAAGCCTTCGTTCACTAAGCAGACTCACTACCCAGCGAAGCCATCAAGTGCAATCAGCACAGTACTCTCATTACTTCATAATACTGCTAGGATCTAGAAAAACAACATTCACAGCTGTCAGTTGGTAGTATACAATGCATTTATTATAAAAGTTATAGCCCAAGGGAGGCAGGGGTGTTCAGCAGAGTGAACAGGTGTGTTTACATATAGCTCTGTAACAGATATTACTCATAAAAAGCATAACTAACTACCCACTCTCCTCACTAAGAGGATACTGCTACATCAGGGACAAGGGGACTTTTCAGCTGCTGTAAACACCGCAGACCAGTCAATCCAGCCTAGCCAGAGCAGATTCCTGTTTGCCTCTTCTGCTTAGCTGAGCTCTGGCATACACATTAAGTTAACCCACTCTGAAACCTGATGGCCATGTAAAGAACACACAGCCTTTTCAACCCCTGCATCACATATTGCTTTTCTGTGCTCTGAATACAATTCAGCCCCCCAGGCAACCCCAAAGCATAAGGGCAGGCTTTGCTCATGATAATAGGAGCCTCTCCATATAACAGAAAGCAACTGCATATGCCTGTGATAAGGCCTTCAAATTTCCATATATAGAAACTTTTTACCAAGACCCTAATTTATCAGTGGAGGGGCACTTTATCCATCAACTCATAAAGTTTGTAGTCTCAACCTGCAGCCAGGAAGTTTCCACTAGCAAACTAACAAGGGAATCTGTTTGCACAAATATCTGCCACCCAGCTGATTTGAAAAAGGCTTCAGAGTGTCTCTCCTCCCCTTTCCTGCTCCCTGTACTGGAGCGGGTCATACCCCCTCTCCCTTTCCCGGCTGGACCCAGTGGTGGTAATATCCCTGAGGAGGGGCACACTTCCAAGACTACTAAACACTGAAGTACACTTCCAGCAAAACCAAGGTCCCACGCTACTCATGCTGCACCTGTAAATGATAAATAAGCTAGCTCATTGAGGTCCTTCTTAGCTCTACAGAGCTTATGCCTGCTTGATTTCTATTTCAAGACTTTATAACTAATCGCACTATGGCAGGCTAACTGGTCTGGCGCCCACTCCCTGCCGGCGCAATCTTACTGTGATCCCCACCAGAGTATTCCCGCTAAACCTCATAGACCTGCTTACCTGAGCTGGGCGATCCAGGACCTGACCTGAATTGCCAAAATGTCACAGCAAGCGAAAAGAAAGCAGAAATTGAGCCAATCTTCAAAACACACAGTTAGAGATCACTTCCTACCCATCAGAGATAATCACCCTGGACTCTCAGATGACGAGAGATCGATATCTCCTGCTCCATCTGAGGATAGACCTACTTCGAGATACTCACCTCCAGTACGCTCACAAAATGACATCCTTACAGTGGACTCTATGAAACACCTGCTGGATAGGCAGAGTCAGTCCTTTGATAAAAGATTTGATAAACTGGAAAAGTCTTTTGAGGACCTCAGAAAAGACATAAATGCTGTTAACGAACGTACAGATATAATTGAAAGAAAACAAGAGGACTTATTAGTGGACCATACCAACTGGGTAAGCTACACACAAAACTTGTCTGATCAGGTGTCTTCCCTGGAGGCAAAACTTGCAGACCTGGAGGACCGCTCCCGGCGGAACAATGTAAGGATTAGGGGCATCCCTGAATCTGTCGGCCCCCAAGAATTGGAAAAATATGCTCAGGCCCTGTTCCAGGTGGTGTTGGGGTCTCCAGGAGGAGAAGATGCCAGAATTGATCGCATTCACAGAACGGCTAGACCCAAAAACCTCCCTATGGACAAGCCGCGAGATACAATAGCTCGATTGCATTATTACACCTATAAAGAAAAGATCCTACGAGCATCAGTGAGACAACCTCACCTCTCAGAGCAATTTAAGGATGTCTCACTTTATCCAGACTTGTCAGCACACACGCTCCAGCAAAGAAGAACCTTCCAGGAGACCACTAAAGTATTGAGACTTCACCAGATCCGATATCGCTGGGGGTTCCCCACAAGGTTAATAATCACTAAAGACGGCTCCCAGCATACTGCCCTGTCCCCTAGACAGGCCCAGGATCTTTTGAGAGGATGGAACCTGCCGGTTGGAGATGAAGAACCCCCTAACGGACCCCCGCGCCGGGGTGCCCCGCTGAGGGCGGGAGCCCCGGAGTGGGAGCATGAGGGATAAGTCCTTGTTTGCTGTCTCTTCCTCCTATGCTTGAACAATCTTGGTCTGTCCACTGCGGGCAGGCAGGAACCTAGCTTCTGACGACACTATCACCAGCTGAGGGATGGTAACGTATGAGAAAGACACTTATGCTATTATATCTGACAGACTCAAGTTGATGTTCCAGCATCTGTTTATTACTAATCATTAGTTTGTCCTTTCAGTGGTGTACCTTGCCATTATAATCTTGACTGTTCTGTTTATTATGCACTGATTGATGTTCCTTAATTCACTTGAGCTCAGGAAAGCCTAATTCATCCTGAACCTAGTTAATGTAATTTCAATGTCTAGAGCTTTCTTTAAATGTGTACTTATTTGCTTAAATTATATGTCAATTCTTGCTAACAAGATGCTACGTCTCTTTCCTGAAACTTCAAGTATGCAATAGAGTCCATATGGTAGCTACCAGTGATCGGGGTACATTGGAGGCGGGGGGGCCCCGGCCAATCTTGCCGCTTGTGGGCCCTACCCTGCCCCATGGCTGCTCCGTTCCTTGGCATCTTATCATGACATCCAGAGGCTGTGCCCTGCTTGGGTTTGGTCCTATATTAGTTTTGCTACGTTATCACTCATTTTGAAAGGTTGAGTGTTGCACTCTCATTCATGATAGCCAAATCCAGTCTGATACTAGCTAACATAACCTTAAACTTCAATATTCCCCTCACTGCCCACCTACTTCCTTTGTTGAAATGTTATACCCAGCCAACAGGAAACTATGTCTATATCCTCTTGTTCAAATGTTATGTCGTGGCGTACATGGTGGTTGTCAGCGGTCGGTGCACGCTGGGGCCGGGGGCCTCCTAGTCCCTCTAGTTGCCTTGTCAGCTTTTCCTGACCCATTGCTGCGCCGTCTTTTGACTCCCTATCATGGCACGCAGAGATTGTATTTTAAATGTGTCAGGGCCCTCAGCTCTGCGAGAATATCTGCTGCACTATGAGGCGAGGTGAGGTGTGGGACGGGGTTTATTGTAAGCTTCTAAATTGAATAGACCCTACTCTCTCTGGAAGGGTTGAAAAGCGATACCCCCCTCGTGTTAGGTAACCACCTTAATCTAAAAAAAAAAAAAAAAAAAAAAAAAAAAAAAAAGCTGATCAGTGCTCGTGTTAAGTTACATACCGCCCCCATGCTCACACTAATGCCCACGGTAAAGCTATAGCTGTGAGTGCCCTCTTTACTAGTTTATTACTCTGCCAATGATGGCGCCCATTCCCTTAAGAACCGTGGTCTGCAATACTCCACATAATTCGCTACCATCAGTTTACACTAGTTTATACCCCAACAATGAAGCCATACTTGTACAATGCTCTGTGGTTGCCCTCACCTTGCCTCGTGTAGCCTATAATTGCTATGCCCCCCTTATTCTTGTCAGGTGCTGGGTGCTTTACTTAACCAAAATGACTGATATCACTTAATGTATTTTGAGATGGGAATCTTCTTGTCACAATTTTGCGTATTGTATTGACATATGGTTAAAGTTGATCACAGTTCTCTATCTGTTTTACTGTTCCTTTTTCAATATGCCGGCAGCGGAAGGTGCTGCTGCCTCTGCTTCTTTCCGAATCCTCCGCCCCCCCCACTTACTCCTGTGCAGCTAGGGATATTCTGTTATCCTCTGCATCATACTTTTTTGGCAGAGTTGCGTAGCCTCTGCTCAGTCCGAGGAACTGGTTTAGTGAATTATTTCCCCCTTCCCCCCCCCACTTTTTTTTTTTTTTTTTTTTTTTTCTCCTCCCCTCTCTTCTCTTTCTCTCTCGCCCTTCCTTCCCCCTTCTCCTTTACCTCTCCCCCACTATCCTCCCCCTCTCACCCCCCTCTCTGATCTCAAGCTCCTCGGGTCCCTTCCCATACCTTCCCCTACATCTATACAGCCATGAAAATAGGCACACTTAACGTAAGGGGCCTAAACTCCCCCACAAAACGGAGTCTTCTTCTCCGTTTCCTCTCAGCACACCAACTGGGAGTGGTTTTTCTTCAAGAAACCCACTGGGTAGAGGATAGAGCAGCAATGTTTAAGCCTAAGGACTACCCTGTCTGTATATCCTCAACGTTCCATAAAAAAGCAAGAGGGGTCTCAGTACTAGTCAGCAGACACCTTTCCTATGACCCTATCCACATAGATGTTGACCCAGTAGGGCGATATGTTATCGCCGTTGCCCGCATAAACAATGTTCCTTGTACCCTCGTAGCTTTGTATTCACCGAATATTAACCAAACCAGTTTTCTTCGGAAACTTCTACACAGGGTCGACAGGCTCAAACAGGGCCATGTGTTTATTGGGGGTGACTGCAACCTGGTCTGGGACCCAAGCAGAGACAGAAAATCGAAAAACAAAAATTCCCCCATGACAGGAGAGGAACATTATTCAAAACATTTCAGAAACCTAATTTCACAATACACCCTTCAAGATGTTTGGAGGGCTTTGCATCCTGATGATACCGACTACACTTTCTATTCGGCCTCATCACAGTCCTTTTCAAGATTAGACTACTTTTTCTGCTCTTCCCGGACTTTGGGAGAGATTACCAAAGCGTCCATTATGCCTTGCGTCTGGTCAGATCATGACGCGGTTATTTTGGAGGTCGCCTTTTCGCACTCGGGTGGCACTAGAGGTTCCTGGAGATTGCAGGAGTACCTGCTCTCTGAACCCCAGATCCCTATTTGGGAGAGGGAAATAGAACATTTCCTGCTCACAAATGACAGGGAGGGCACTTCTTCTCTAACCTTATGGGCGTCACTTAAAGCCTATTTGAGAGGCCTGTTTATCCAGCAGACTGGTCAGGACAACAGATCTAGGGGAGCTTCGCTGGCCCAACTGTATAGTGACTATGCTAACCTAAGAGACCAGCTGAAGAAGGGAAGACCAAGTGCCCTAGTTTGTAGACTGCAAACAGTTAAAAAACAAATTGCACAATTGGAGCTACAAAAAATCCAGCGAACCCTCTCTGCTCTTAAGCAGAAATACTACCACAAAGGCGATAAGGCCGACAGATTGCTGGCGCATAAGCTCAGGCAGAGATCCCTCCTAAATAAGATACCGTATATACGGAAGGGTGACCATAGAGTTTATGCCCCGAATGCCATAGGTGAGGCCTTTGCTCAATATTACAGCCAGCTCTACCAGATTGCAGATCAGGACCATCCTCATTGCGCCCCTAAGTCGAAGATTATTGAATTCCTGGCGGATTTGCAATTGTCGCATGTCCCCGAAAAATGCATTGACCCCTTATCTGCGACTATCACCACGGCAGAAGTTTGCTCTACCATTAAGGGCCTCAAACTCCATAAATCCCCAGGGCCAGATGGATATGGCGCCCTCTTTTATAAGAGGTTCCTGACTCTTCTCGCCCCTCTTCTGACTAGAGTTTTCAATATGGCCGCAAGCTCGGGAGGTTTTCCCCAGGAATTTCTGGAGGCTTCTATTGTTACAATCCCTAAACCGGGAAAGGATATCACCCTCTGTGAAGGCTACCGACCAATCTCCCTCATAAACGGAGACGTGAAAATATACGCGAAAATATTGGCGACAAGGCTTAACCGAGTCCTCCCTTACTTGATCCACCCGGATCAGGTGGGATTTACCCCTGGGCGCCAAGGTACAGATAACACTAGGAGACTTCTAAATATTTTTTCTGAAGTAGCATCACTCGAGATCCCATTGGTAACCCTATCTTTAGATGCTGAAAAGGCATTTGATAGGGTCCGATGGGATTACATGACAGAGGTGCTTCGGGCTTTCCACTTCCCCGATAAATTTATCTCTGCAGTCATGGCACTGTACACAAACCCAACGGCGAAGGTGAGAGGACTGGGGTTCGTCTCTAGGCCTTTCAATATCAAAAATGGCACCAGACAGGGCTGCCCCCTGTCGCCATTACTTTTCACCCTGGTTGTCGAACCCTTAGCATGTCGGCTCAGGACTTCGCAGACCATCCATAGCTTGATACTCTATGACACCCCTCACTCATTGGCGCTCTTTGCCGATGATCTTACGGTGTTTCTCTCAGAGCCGGAAGATTCCCTCCCGGAATTATTTAAGCTCTTGGCAGAGTTCTCGGCAGTATCCTACTATAAACTAAATTACACCAAAACAGAGGCGTACGCTTTGGGGCTGACAGCCCGCAGGCTGGAACTTCTGAAAGAACGGTACCCCTTTAAATGGTCCACAGACAGCTTGAGACACTTGGGTGTAGAGCTATCCCACGACCTTAAAGTCACTATAAAGAAAAACTATGAACCCCTCTTGCAGGAGTTCAGAAGGACCACAGCAAACTGGAATGGGCTGGAGGTGTCCTGGACGGGCCGCATTGTTGCCCTAAAGATGATGCTACTTCCTAAACTGACATACTTCTTTCGTTGCTTACCAGTAGCAGTCCCTACCTATTTACTCAATCACTTCCAGTCAGTTTTTACCAGGTTTATCTGGAGAGGCCACTCTCCCAGAATCTCCCTATCACAATTACAGAAGCCGAAAGAATGCGGAGGACTCTCTGTACCAAACGTATCCCTCTATTATAAAGGAGCCATGTTATCGCACATTGCAGCCTGGGGAGTAAGGCCTAATACCTCACAGTGGTACCAGATCGAGCAGGCATCATTGCCTGCAGGGATTGAGCTGGCCGACCTGATTTGGATCCCCGACCACGCTGATGTTCTCAAAGGAATCTATAGCCCCATCATAAAAACATGCCTGAAAAACTGGAGAGAACTTCGCTCACACAAATCGATAGCACCTCACCCTTCACCTATTCATTCTATGAAGGCCATGCTGCAATGCCTCCCGGATTCAAGACCTAGACGCTGGGAAAACCTAGAAATTAAGCAGATCTCTGACCTTTATAGAGGAGACCGCCTCATGTTACCGCCATCCAGCTTCCCAGTGGACGACTTCCCTAGGGATCTGCAATTTGAATACTTGAGAGTGACCTCTTTACTTCTCTCCTGGGGATTCCCCAAGGCGCGACCACGGACTCTCACACTTTGGGAGAGACGCTGGATGGCGGGCAGAGCTTTCAAGGGCTCTCTGTCCTTTCACTATAAGCTTCTCTTAGATTCCCCCCACTTTGTCAAACCAGGGGCAGTGAGGGCCTGGGAGAGGGACTTGGGGGTGGTACATCGGGATGTAGCCTGGCAACGAGCCTTCCGAGATGTAAAAATGGCAGTCCGCTGCTCAAATCTCTTTGAGCTATACATAAAATTAACCCTGCGCTGGTACTGGGTCCCAACTAGGTTGCATAGGGTGTTCCCCCTCAGGAGTGCAGATTGTTGGAGAGGGTGCGGGCAGAGGGGCACCCACCTCCATGTGTGGTGGGACTGCCCCAAATTGCATGTTTTTTGGAATTCTGTCGCGGATCTGCTCCGCCAACTTCAACTGTTGCAACAGTTGTCTGGAGAAGTTGCGCTCTTTCACCTAGGGCTCCACACACTCCAAAAACCCTCTAGAATCTTATGTAACATTATTTTGCTTTCGGCCAAACTAACCATAGCTAGACAATGGGCTAGGGACTCCCCTTTAACTCTGACTCCGGTCCTAGAAACAATAGACTATTTGCAAAAGATGGAAGAATACTCCCTGAGAGCGGAGGCACGATCTGATTTTTATTCCTCAGTCTGGTGCCAGTGGGATGAGTATCGGAGAACTAACTCATAACTGGAAGGCAGTCACTCTGATATTCAAGGCATATACATTACCCCGGGGCGAATTAGTAGATCTCCCAACCTCATACAACAGTCCTCTACCCAAGGCCCCTTCCCTACTTCCCTCTCCCCCCCCCTTCCACCCCTTTTTTCCCACACTTTACCTTCCCCCTCCCACCTCTCTCTTTTTTTTTTTTTTTTTTTTTTTTTTTTTTTCTCTCTTCCCCTTACCCCCTCTTCTTCTCTTCACCTCTACCACACTTGATGGCTTATAGAGAGGCTCCTCGGACCCTGCAACCAGTAACACTTTCTATGTGTTTACATTAAATGCAAAATCACACATATCTCCCCTCCCCTTTTTTCTCTTTTTTTTCTTTTTTTTACATTCTGCGATTCCTAAATCCCATAACCAACATACCGTTGTGCTTTGGGAGGCAACTATTTTGCTTCTCTATGCACACTTGATAATTCTATATGTATATCCTGAAATGTATATTTGATTTCAAATAAGTTCTTATTCGTCTTGTGATGATTGTTAAGTTGTTTGCCCATTGCATTGCAAATTGTGCCTTTTGACTTCCTTCTTATTCCCATGGAGGTCTTGGTCCCACTGATGGATCTGTTTAGCATAGAGGTCAATGCGAATTCAATAATAACAAAATGAGGTGTTTCAAATTGTTCACACATGTCAGCCTGTCGTATATTGTACCGTGATTAGTTTCTTACTATGTTAGCCCTGCTTGTACCTGTAACGCACTGTATGTCGACTGATGTGTATTGTTTCTGTTATTGTTTACCACCTCAATAAAAACAACCTTTAAAAAAAAAAAAAAAAAAAAAAAAAAATAAATAAAATACCGTTGTCTATCATATATTTTATAGGATGGACCATATTTTGTTCCGTCAAATTACTTTTTGGTGATACCATGCCATCCAATTCTATTTCAACTTGGACACCGTTGTCACATAATTCCCCTTTTACAAAATTTGGAAAATGTGAAAATTAATATTACATTATTGGAGGAATTTTGATTATCTTAAAAAAACGCTAAAAATAATAAATATCTAATACCTTGGGATAAAAAATATATTATTGGATTTTGATCTCTTCCATAATTAGTATCATCTTCGTTTGGACATCTGTCATCTACATCAAGATCAAAGTAATAAGGTTTTCCAATTCAAAGCGAAGGATTATCCTCCTAAAAACATCCAGAAATATCTACATGTGCATTAGATTCAGAAATAGAACAGATTAAATTATTTTTTTATTTATTATTTTGATTCAATTATTGATTTATTACTTCTTTGATTTTCAGTTTGTAATCCTTAGTTGACATTTCTTGTACTAGTAATGTACCTTTGTGAGTGTTGACAGACAATGTTTTCACTCCTCTTCTGGTTTTTGGAGATATAGGTATGTCCATAAGTGTCAAAGGAAGGGGTGCCTACTATTTGGAGTTTCAATCCTTATTTCTCTTAAATAATGTGGAATTTTTTTGGACTTTGATTTTGTTCTTTCATATCTATTTGTAAAATTTAATTTATTTTTTATTATTTTATAGAATACGTTATTTTTCATTTAATTTGTAGAAATTAAAGGGATACTAAACACAAATATTTTATTGAATGATTAAGATAAATTACATTTTAGGATTAAATCGTTTATTTAATCCTATTATCAATTTATATTTGCTCTCGTGATATCTTTATTTAAAAATCATTAATTTAAAGCTTAGTAGACAGTCCATTTTCAGTTTATCGACAAGTATATCACTTGCTTATTGGTGGATACATTTAGCAAAACAATAAGCTAGCATAACCCAGGTTATCAAAAATAAATGGACAGGCTCTTAAGCTTTTAATTACTGATTTTAAAAAAGATATAAAGAGAATGATTGAAAATTGATAATAGGAGTAAATTATAAAGTTGATACAAATATGCTATAACTAAAGCATTAAATAAAAAAAATTGGGATTAGTGTCCCTTTAAGTGTTTGCTATCCCTTTAAAATTTAATTTTCTTGTGCATGATTACTAACATTCGGCTAGATTAAGAGTTGTGCGTTAGGCTTAAAAAGCAGCGTTGGCTGGTCCCAACGCTGCTTTTTAACGCCCGCTAGTATTAAGAGTCTTGCAGGTACAGGTGTTCCGCTCACTTTTTTGGCCAGACTTGGAAATACCACAAATCCACTTACGTAAATTGCGTATCCTATTTTTTCAATGGGACTTGCATAGCGCCGGTATTACGAGTCTGCAAAAAACTGAGCAGTAAACCCTCTCCTGTCAAGACTGGTACCGCATTTTAAAGTCAGTAGTTAAGAGTTTTACACTACAATGCTGTAGCATAAAACTCTTAACTAAAGTGCTAAAAAGTACACTAACACCCATAAACTACCTATTAACCCCTAAACCGAGGCCCCCCCACATTGCAAACACTAAAATAAATGTTTTAACCCCTAATCTGCCGAACTTGACATCGCCGCCACTATAATAAATATGTTAACCCCAAAACTGATTTACTCCTGCCTCACAAACATTAGTTAAATACTATTAACCCCTAATCTGCCCGCCCTAACATCAACGCCACCTACCTACATTTATTAACCCCTAATCTGCCGCCCCAATGTCGCCGTCACTATATTAAAGTTATTAACCCCTAAACCTAAGTCTAACCCTAACCCCCCCTAACTTAAATATAATTTAAATAAATCTAAATAAAATTACTATCATTAACTAAATTATTCCTATTTAAAACCAAATACTTACCTATAAAATAAACCATAAGATAGCTACAATATAACTTATAGTTACACTGTAGCTAGCTTAGGGTTTATTTTTATTTTACAGGCAAGTTTGTATTTAGTTTAACTAGGTAGAATAGTTATTAAATAGTTATTAACTATTTAATAACTACCTAGTTAAAATAAAGACAAAAGTACCTGTAAAATAAAACCTAACTTAGGTTACACTAACACCTAACACTACACAATAATTAAATTAATTTCCTAAATTAAATACAATTAAATAAAATTAGCAAAAATAAAACACTAAATTACAGAAAATCATAAACAAATTACAAGATTTTTAAACTAATTACACCTAATCTAATTCCCCTAACAAAATAAAAAAGCCCCCCAAAATAAAAAAGCCCCACCCTACACTAAATTACAAATAGCCCTTAAAAGGCTTTATGCGGGGCATTGCCCCAAAGTAATCAGCTCTTTTACCTGTAAAAAAAAAAAATTACAAATCCCCCCCCCACATTAAAATCCACCACCCACACAACCAACCCTATTCTAAAACCCACCCAATCCCTCCTTAAAAAAACCTAACACTAACCCCTTGAAGATCACCTTACCGGGAGAAGTCTTCATCCAACTGGGCAGAAGTGGTCATCCAGACAGGCAAAAGTCTTCATCCAACCGGGCAGAAGTGGTTCTCCAGATGGGCAGAAGTCTTCATCCATCCGGCACAGAGCAGGTCCATCTTCAAGACATCCAACATGGAGCATACTCTTCTTCAAACAGATATGACTGAATGAAGGTACCTTTAAGTGACATCATCCAAGATGGCGTCCCTTCAATTCCGATTGGCTGATAGAATTATATCAGCCAATCAAAATTAAGGTAGAAAAAATCCTATTGGCTGATTGGATCCGCCAATAGGATTGAGCTGGCAATTATTTTCTACAATTAGGAAATATTTATTAACAATCACCTAGATTACGAGTTTTACGTTAGAGGCTATGCGTTGTAAGTGAGCATAAACTGCTCATTAGCAACGCATAGCCTCTAACCCAAAACTCGTAATCTAGGTAATTGTTAATAAATATTTCCTAATTGTAGAAAATAATTGTCTCACATTTATCCATAATGGACTCATCAGAGTTTTAATAAAGGGAGAAAAGTAAAACCTGTCGCAGTTATTTAGAATACTATAAATAACGATTAATAGTTATACTTAAAGGTTCTTATTAGATGTTTAATAGAATTATAATATTTAGGCTCCCTACGCCTCAAATCGCTGTACTTGCGTAGGCATTGACGTCTGGTACTTTTTATCTTTTATACTCTGTACATCCTTCTTATAATTTCATATGATATGATCACGACTGTCCTGCTTTACCAATCTAACTCCTACCATACAATGAGGAGAATAGCGTTTCATAGCATATACCAGGATGACTATTTCTCCAGCAATGAAAGGCTCCTGTAGCAACATTTTTGTATAGGACGTCACAACTATACTTTCAATCAAATTGATGTGTGACTATTTTTATTAGTATATTTCAATATTTTTTTTTTTAATTAGAGTTTTTTAGAATAGCTTTAAAATTAAGAATATTGTTTATCCAACTAACCATTACTAACAACAATTTAATAAGTTTTTTTGTACATATTTGTATTTATAATATAATTTAAAAAAATAAAAGGATCAACAATCTTGGATCTACACTGGTTCAAAAAATAAATTTTGCATGATGCCTGAGCACATGTAAAATGCTTAATCGTCATGGGAAATTGAGTTCTAAAATATCTGTAGAGCCAAGGTTGGTGACCACACCTAACACTACTAATACAGATATTAAACAATTTGTAATTTATTTAAACTTCATTCCCTTACTATGTTACAAAATGACTCGTTAAATGAAGAATAGTATGACTAATATCTAACTGTTCAATTTTTTTTATATACATTGTATCTATTTCCATATGATTATTATTAGGATAAAATGTTTCTAAATCATATTATTTTTTACTTTAAATAAATAGTTAATCAATAAATGGTAAGAAAAGGAACCTCTGTTTGATTTCATTTTTTGTTTGATGTGATCAATGCAAATACTGTTAACTATGATGTTTATAAAATGGAATAAAAAAAATAAAGATGAGTTCTTAAAAATATTTTAATTCACAAAAAACATAACATAAAGACGTAACAGCTTACATAATTTGCATGTAAGTAAAAAAGTTTTTAATGACATGAAAATATTTTTTTTTTATAAAAATCAATTATCAAAATATTGGTTAGAAACCATGTCTCTTGTGGCCATGTCACATCTGTTTGTGTTCTCCCTGCAAATTTCCTCAGGAAAATCATTGAAAGACATGTGAATATCTTCAACAATATGACATCCTCTTTTTGTGGCAATATTATGCAAAACACAGCAAACTAATATTATTCTAGCTACTTTTTCAGTAGAATACGGCATTACACCACCAGATCTGTCCAGACATTGGAACCTAATTTTCAATAATCCGTAAATCCTTTCAATGACACCCCTTGTGGTCTTGTGTGCATCATTAAACTGGATATGTTTCCTGAGTTGAGGGTTATTATAGGGTGTCAGAAGCCATTTTTATATTTTAATAAACAATTAGACATTTTTCTAGTAATTTTAGATGATAGCGTCAAATTAGTATCAATTAATAATCACAATATATATTTTTGGTCACAATTGTTTAGTAAGCAATTAGATTAATACATAAATTATAAATGTTTAGATGGATATTATAGTGATGTATTTGCAATCGGTTACATGTGGAAAAAATTATAGAATATACAATAATATATTAAATAAAGACTTATTTGGTGCCAGTTAAGCTTACCTAATAACCATCCCTCTGGCATCTCTCCATTCTCAAATTTTTTATACAGTCCAGTCTGCCTACTGATATAAGCATCATGACAGGAGCCAGTGTAATTGGATCTTACGCTTATAATCCTCATTTTCGGGTCACACACCATCTGTACATTCAGAGAATGGCAAGACTTTCGGTTACGATAAATCTCCTTCTGTAAACGGGGCGTTCTAACTGCAATATGGGTATAGTCTATTGGCCCAAGGACATTTGGCATTCCAGATACACTATAGAATTGAGACTTTATCGATTGCCACTCTTCTGTGGTAGATGGTTCGCTCGACACTTAAAAATTAAAAATTTTCAATGAATTTGGGGCATAGTACATACGGTTATTGATCCGCATGCAGAAATTTAGACGGAAATACTCAAAGACCTCGCAGACAGCTTAGTACATGGAGCCCAAAGTGCATTTTAAATCAACACCAATAAAAAGTGGTCCAATCAACTGCTAGACATGGGGGAAGCTAATGACATTAGCTCAAACAAATCTTTATTTTACAAGTAACTCTTAACCTCACATTCTTAAAGTGATTGACCAAGCATTAAAAACAAAGTAGAAGAAGTAGTTAGCAGCACATATCAATACATATACACAAAATCATCATATATTCAATGTATCAAAGGTTAAATGCCTTAAATTATATAAATGGATTGAGATCAAATTCCCTGTTAAGGCCTTTTGGATGTAAACTATTCATAGCCCAAATCCATTTAGCCTCCCTGTAAAAGAGATCTTTTTGTTTATCTCCCCCTACAATTTGAATATTCCTAGTCAATTGCCATGAAACTCAAATGATTTGCTTGATGGCCCATATTTTGAAAATGGACGGGCACTGCAAAGTGTGCAATTTTGGAATTACAAATAGTGGATTTATGTTGGCTTATTCTGTCTTTTATTTTTAGGATTATTTCAACTATGTAGAGCAATCTACAGAGGCATTTGGGGGCATAAACTAAATCACAAGTAAAATATTAAATTTCTGGCCAGTATAGGGTTGGGAGATAGTATCAACCTTGATAATACTGTGACATTCTGCACAGTTAAAACAGGGATATGTTCCACTTTTGGGTTTCCCAAAGAAAGGGTTGCCCTGTATAGTTTTAGGTTTATTAGCCTTAACTAGTCTCCTGCCATTAGTATAACCTTTTGCTGTAAGCTGCCATAGGCACGTTTTAAAATTCCTAAAGTGAAGGTCCATTTTGATGAATTAGTATTAAAAAACGGGCACTAATTCATCAAAATGGACCTTCACTTTAATATCTGTACATGACTTCTTTTTAATATATTGTATAGTTTGTCACTAAGGGTACTGCTTTAAGTGCTAACAAAGGACAACATTTTATTATACTTAGGCCTACTTTTTATGATGTAAATTTTATTTCACATGATTCATATCATCCATTGTATAACCTCTATTGAGGAATGTTTGTATAATTTAATTTGTTCTAATCTCCTTTTTCTGTAGATCTGCAATAATTTTATTGATAAGTAGCAGTTGGGATTTGGGTACACTGTTAAACATATGTGGTGGGGGAAAAGTATCCCTGCTTAGTAGGGTATTCCTATCTGTGGCCTTAACATACAGATCAGATGCCAGTATACAAATATGTTTGTAAATCAATGTATCCAAAAATTAAATTTGCTGGTAGTGATATTTTGCGGTAAACTTAAAAAAGAAGCTCCACTCTCAATATCCTGCTGTAAAGTTTTGCCCAGTGCCACCACTCATATCTGGTGTAACAGTAGTGTACATTTAAAAAACAAACAAACTTTTTTTAATTTGAAATAATAGCAGTCAGTTTCCTTCACATGTTTGCATTTCAGGTCCTGCCAGGGCACAGTGTGACACCAGTGCAAGTCATATCTGCTAAAAAAAAAAGTAGTGTACATTTAAAATAAAAAAAAAAAACTTTTTTTAATTTTGAAATAATAGCAATCATTTTCCTTCACACGTGTGCTTTTGAGGTCCTGCCAGGGCACAGTGTGACACCAGTGCAAGTCATATCTGCTAAAACAGTAGTGTACATTTAAAAAAAAAAAAAAGCCTTTTTTTAATTTGAAATAATAGCAGTCAGTTTCCTTCACACGTGTGCGTTTCAGGTCCTGCCAGGGCACAGTGTCACACCAGTGCAAGTCATATCTGCTAAAACAGTAGTGTACATTTAAAAAAAAAAAAAAAACTTACACTACCTGAACGATGTTACCAGATGTTTTAAAGCACGTTATTCCAAACAATTTAGGAATGTTAGGTGATTTATGCCCTTTATGGATTGAAACCAGATTCTGCATCAACTATGTAATTTTCCATGGGAGTTTGCCATGGATCCCTCTCCGGCATACCACAGTCTAGGTGTTAGTCCCCTTGAAACAACTTTTCCATCACTTTTGTGGCCAGAAAGAGTCCCTGTGGGTTTTAAAATTCGCCTGCCTATTGAAGTCTATGGCGGTTCGCCGGTTTGCAAACTTTTGCGGAAGTTCGCGTTCGCCATTCACGAACGCAAAATTTTAGGTTTTTGACATCACTATTTGACAGGTGGGATCAAACTCTATTTTTTCTTTATACACTATTATCCTGTAGTTGTCTCTTTACCTCAGCATTATAATCAGATGTGTCTGTCACCACCACTGGATCACCCGGCTGGCTTTTTTTTTTATCCTTTATTTATATTGAAAAAAGGTGGAACAATAGCAACTGAAGTATCAATTTCACACCTCGCAGGGTGTATGGAAAGGATACCCAACTGAAGAAAAGCAAAAACAAAAAATATCAAAACAGAGATTTGCAACAACAATTTAAGCAGATATTGGTGTAACCTACTCAAGATATAATTATATTTTCTTCTACCATCAATGTTGGTGTTATATAATTATACTAAAACAACAACAAAAATATTGTACAATACTTTGAATGAAAGTTTGCGAATAATCTAAGTGCCCCGATTACTGTAACTATTTATTATTCGCATGGTATAAAAAATAAAAAATAAAATAAAGAGAAACAACAAAAAAAAACGGGAAAAAAAAAAACAGGAGCCCAATCCCCCCGGCCCGTACCTCTAGAACCC
Organism: Bombina bombina; assembly: GCF_027579735.1. Lineage (NCBI taxonomy): Eukaryota > Metazoa > Chordata > Amphibia > Anura > Bombinatoridae > Bombina > Bombina bombina. The sequence goes on along the minus strand of NC_069501.1, from coordinate 880,023,763 downwards.
TCCCCCCCACTTCAAGGCTTTTCAATTTTAAATTTACTATATTTAATATGGCTCTCTATATCACAAGATCCAGGAAACCAGAAATGTGTCTAAAGGAATACATTCTGTAAAGCTCTCCCAGTAGAAAGGGAAAAAGTATATGTTTTTGGATATATAGAGAATATAATTTTATTATTGGGAGCATTCTCAAAACAAATTTTTTAATTTTATTTTCTGTTGCCGCTTGAGTATGGAAAGATTAAAAAATTATTTGATTTTGAACTTCTTTGCAGATAAATGACAATGTGGGTGCCGAGCTAGCCTTCCAATTTTTGACTATAAGATGTCTAGTTAGCAGGATTAACGTATTCACTGTTTCTACCTGTAATCCAGAGTCTGCTATTTGAGAAAAAAGATCTAGCTTAATAACTGTAGCATAATGTTTTTTGTCCAGAAGTTAATTTTTTTCCACAGTTGTAAAATCTTAGGACAATCCCAAAACATATGGCACATGACTGCTTTAGTGTATGCATAGTGTGGACAACTAAAACATTGAGAGGGAAACATTCTTGACAGTCTAAAGGGTGTAATATAGTAATTATTAATACATTTCCAATGTGATTCCTTCCAGCTCATTGATATCTGACATTTATTCATTGCTTTAAAACTAGATATATTTTTTTTCAGTATCCAAGGTTGGAAAATGTGGGATCCATGCATTACATATCTTAAGGGATAATAAGCTTTGCTTAGTGAGCATAATATCCTATAATAACAAAATCGATGCAAGACCTGCCTTGAATCTTTGGATGCATATCTGGATATCAGACCATGCAACACATATATTAATTTCCTAAGAAGTAAGCAAATTATTTCTAGGAAGTTCAAATTTTTGCGAGAGAGTCTGAAAAGTAGCAATATGCCCATTCTCTGAGAGTGTTTGCTAAATATATTTGAGACCTTTTTCTGCCCATAATTTAAAGACCAAATGACTAATCCCTGGAGTGAACTCAGCGTTACCTATTATTGGTAAGAATTCAGAAAACAGAATGATCCATTTCTAAAAGAGCACAACTTTTGCCAGGCTTTAATGATATTTTCTATAGAGAGAAGGCAATCTATATTAGTGGGTAGATTTTTATATGAGCTATTTAATATTGCTTTAAGAGAGAAAGGATATATGAGATAATTTTCAATATCTGAAGATGAGAATTGATTAGAATCTACAAGCCAATTCACTGCTTTTTTAGCTAAAGCAGGAATATTATATAGAGTGACATTCGGGATTTTAGATGAATCTAGCAAACAGGATATTTAGATTACGAGTGTCTGATAAGGTAATAAATAGGGTTCGTGTGGAGATATATGCCCAGATATGTAAGCAAATCCTCTACTTTAAAGGGATAGCTAGTTCAGCTGAGTCTGGATTTATGTATCCACATAAGTTCACTTTTGTCCAAGTTTATTTTATACACCGAGAATGAACTAAAGGGGGCCTAATTATCATAGTGCGAGCTGACATGATCCAATAAATGCAGAAAGCATAGACTCTCTGCATTTATCATTGCACCAGTACTTCTTGTGAACTACTGGTGCAATGCCGTCCCCTGCAGATTTGCGGCCAATCAACTGCTAGCAGGAAGTGTCAGTCAACCCAATCGTATTCGATCAGGGTGATTTCTGGCAATGTCTGTCCGCCGCTTCAGACCGCTCCTTCATAACTTCTGTTTCTGGTGAGCCTGAAGGCTTGCCAGAAACACGGGGCATCAAGCTCCGTACGGAGCTTGATAAATATGCCCCAAGGTATTTAAGCAATGTAAGATTAGAGGTATTGTATTTATGGTATTGTCCAAGAAGATTAAAAGATTGTCAGCGTATAAAATAATTTTTAGACTGTTTCCCTAGCCTTATCCCTTCTAGATTATCCCTTAGCCAGATTGCTAGAGGCTAGAGAGCTATATTGGAAAGGAGAGGGGATAAAGGACATACCTGTCTCGTGCCTCTTCCTCATACTATTTTTGGGGTGAGATTCCCGTTAATTAGTAAATATAATATTGGATAATTATATATATTATGAATAAAGAGATGAAAATGGTCCTTGAATCCAAATTCAGAAAGTGATCTGAATAAATGTTCCCACGCAATCAATTCAAAGGCCTTCTCAGCATAAAGAGTGATAATTGCTAAATCTTTTCTGCCTTGAATATAACTATCTCTGCCTATATTCCATATATGGTCCAGAAATGTTATAACCTTACGAATATTTTTAGAGGAGTTCCTTGCTTGCATAAAGTCTGTTTGATCTGAGTGTATGATGTTATCTAAACACATAGTAAGTCTGGCCGCAATAATTTATAATCAGCGTTCAGGACCAAAATTGGTCTATAAGAGGCAGGATCCTCACTAGTTTTACATTTTTAAGTATGACAGATATATTGGCAGCAGAGAAGTATTTCGACGTTGGATTATTGAGTAGGAAATAATTATTAAAACGTTTTTCCAGTGAAGCTTTAATATCATCAATTAATATTTTAAGATACTCTACTGGTAGACCATCTGGTCCTGTGGCTTTGTTTAATTTAGCCCTCTCTATCACCTTTGTTATCTCGCCGTTTGTAATAGGCATATTTAACGCTATAAGTTCATCCTCTGAATTCTTAGGGATTTTAATTTTGGACCAAAAATCTTCTTGATTAAGCTTGATTGTATTTAACCCCGTGTATAATTGCTAATAATATGTGTAAAATACTTTACTTATATCTTTTTAATCAGTGTGTCTATTATTTCCTTCTATAATAGCTAGAATAAAGTTTTTATTTTTTCTATTTTTGACTAATTTGGCTAAGTACTTTGCAGAACATCTGTGAAAACCTCTATAATGAAGATTGATCTTTGATTCTTGTTCTTGGCATTTTTGTTTAAAAAAATAGATCCCTATCTTGTCTAGCTTTAATATATTTGTTCCAATTATCCTGACTATGCTCCATGGAATATTTCCTGTATGCGTTTCTGATTTGATTAGCAAGCTGAATTTCCCTAGCCTTGGCTTTTTTATTCCTAGTGTATATATATAATTTAATCTCACCTCAATACCATTATGTCATTTATTTGGGGTTCTATTTTTAAAATGGATAAAGATTCAGATATCAATAGATAATCTAGTAAGATTGTCTGTTTAAGTATTATAGTTAGCTAACAAAGCTAATTCATAAATATTTTGCTTTGCAAGGGTTGCATTTTATAAAACAAAATAACTGTTGGTTTGTATCTTAACACTTTTTTTTTTTTTTTGTTTTTTATTGTTTCCTGTGTGGATAATTAGGGGTGGGATTTTTTTCAGCTGTTTGGGCCTAGCTAGATTATACATTTAGCACATTTACTCTGGGTTGCTGTATTGATTCTCTGTTAAAGTAAGATTGCCTGTTTAAGTATTATAGTTAGCTAACCAAGGTAGTTAGGCAAACAAGGTTTTGAGGTAACCAAGGGGAAATATATTTTATACTTTTAAGTTAAAACTTTTATTAAGAATGTGTGAGAATCTCATTCAGTGTACAGCTTGCCACATGTTTGCATCACTGGAGCAGCCGCTTCTGGGATTATATGTTTGTGGCAAGTGTGAGCATATTGTCTCTTTAGAAACTCGTATTGGGGATCTGGAGGAACGAATTGCAACACTACATGAAATTCAGACACTTGAAAGGGAAATGGATAGGACTGAGCTGGTTGTTAATGGTTCCAGCAGTGGGAATGGGGAGGATTCAGATGAGGAGACTCAAGGATGTAGCTGGGTCACAGTCAGAGGGCGAAGTAAAGGTAAGCGGAAGAGACAGGCCAGTTCTGAGCTGGTACACCCCAATAGATTTGCCAGATTAAGTGAAGATGTTGGGGATATCAGTTCAGGGGTGGCAGTGTCAGAGAGGGCTGTGTTGCCTAGTATAGTGAACAGTCCTTTAGCTGTGGAAGAGGAGCATACTATGGTGGGCAGTCCTTCATTCATGGAAGAGGGGCATACAAGTCAGGGCCAGAGGCAGATGTTGGTGGTAGGAGACTCTATTATTTGGAAGGTTGATAGGGTAATTTGTCATCCAGACCCTTTACATAGAACAGTTTGCTGTCTTCCAGGGGCTCGTGTTAGGCATATTGTGGAGCGTATTGATAGATTGTTAGAGGGATGTGGGTCTGATCCTGCAGTCATGGTGCATATTGGTACTAATGAAGGAATCGGTGGGAGATGGAGAGTCCTAAAAAATTACTTCAGGGAGTTAGGTAGCAAGCTTAAAGCAAGGACCTCCAAAGTAATATTTTCTTAGATATTACCAGTGCCGTGTGCTAATTCAGTAAGGCAGAAGGAGTTAAGGTCTGTTAATTCATGGCTAAAAACATGGTGTAAAAATGAGGGGTTTGACTTTTTAGAACACTGGGCTGATTTTTCACTAGGGTACAATTTGTACAGTAAGGATGGATTGCACCTGAATGACATGGGTGCAGGTGTGTTGGGGGAAAGGATGGTAGCACGTTTAGAGAACCTTTTAAACTAGGCAAAGGGGGGAGGGTCAGTTAGAACAAAATAGAACAGAGAGATCAGTCTGTGAATATGACAATCCCTTAATATCTCAAGGAAGGGATGACTTAAGAAATGTCACATTAGAAAATATAGAGGAAAGCACACCAAGTAGCAGCAGAAAGCACATGAAAATTAAATGTATGACAACAAATGCAAGAAGCATGACAGGTAAAATGGGGGAGCTGACGCTCTTAGTTGCAGAAGAGGACTATGATGTTATCAGTATAACTGAAACTTGGTGGGATGATTCACATGACTGGGCAGTTAACTTAGAGGGGTATACATTATTTAGGAGGGACAGGAATAATAAAAGGGGTGGAGGAATCTGCATGTATATTAAACCTAGCCTTCAACCTACAATAATGGAAGATATTTATGATACAAGTGACAATGTAGAGACCCTGTGGGTTGAAATAAAGAGTGGGGGGAAAAATCCTAAAAAAATATTACTAGGAACATGCTACAAGCCTCCCAACATTAGTGACCCGGAGGAAACTCAACTACTTATCCAAATAGGTAAGGCTGCTAATAACAGTGCTGTAATTATGGGAGATTTTAACTACCCTGATATAAACTGGGCCAATGAAACTTGTAATTCAGCTAAGGGGGATAGATTTTTAAATGTTCTCAGGGATAACTTCTTGTCACAATTAATAGAGCAGCCAACTAGGAGTAAAGCTATATTGGATTTAGTGCTATCAAACAATACAGATATAATATCAAACATAGAAGTTAAAGAACATTTGGGTAACAGTGATCATAACATGGTCACATTTGAAATCTATTTTCAAATGCAGTGTTTTAAAGGCTTAACTAAGACTTTTAATTTCAAGAAAGCAAAATTCAACGATTTAAGGAAATAATTAAATAATATAAATTGGGACAATGTATTTTCTAATAAAAATACAGAGAATAAATGGATAATATTTAAAAATGTGTTAAATAAATATACATATCAAAACATACCATATGGTTATAAAAATAAAAATAAAAAAACAAAGCCGTTATGGCTAAATAAAAATGTGTTAAGAGAAATTAGGAAAAAACGTAGGGCATTTAAATTATTAAAAGAAAATAGTACAGACTCAGCATACAATATTTATAAGGAATGTAACAAAGCATGCAAAAAAACAATCAAATTAGCCAAAATTGAAAATGAAAAATTAATTGCCAAGGATTCTAAGTCTAACCCTAAAAGGTTCTTTAAGTACATAAATAGCAAAAAATCTAAGAAGGATAATATAGGTACATTAAAATTCGTGGAGGGTAGCATGATAAATAATGACAGGGAGAAGGCTGAGGTACTAAACCAGTTTTTTTCTTCAGTATACACAAGAGAGGAACCATTGAATGATACTTTGGAACAGAATAGAACATGCCAGTCCATATCACTAACTGGGTTTTGTTTAGAGAATATCAGGAAAAAAATGGAAAATATTAAGGTAAATAAAACTCCAGGCCCAGATGGAATACACCCAAGGGTGTTAAGGGAACTTAGCACTGTTATAGACAAACCTTTACTCTTAATTTTTCAAGACTCATTATCCTCAGGCATGGTACCCCAGGATTGGCGTAAAGCTGATGTGGTGCCACTCTTCAAAAAGGGAAGCAGGGATGATCCAGGAAGCTATAGACCAGTTAGTCTGACATCAATAGTGGGGAAGATATTTGAAGGGATTATAAAGGATTATATTGATGAGCATATTCGTGTAAACAAGATTATGAGTTCTAATCAGCATGGCTTTAGGAGAAATAGATCATGTCAAACTAATCTAATTAGATTCTACGAGGAAGTAAGTAAAAATATAGATAAAGGGGAATCAGTTGATGTGATATACTTAGATTTTGCAAAGGCATTTGATACAGTGCCACATGAGAGATTAATGCACAAAATTAAGGGACTGGGAATAGCTGAAAATGTTAGCTCATGGATAAATAACTGGATAAAAGATAGGGAGCAACGAGTAGTAGTAAATGGATCATACTCAGATTGGACAAAGGTAATCAGTGGTGTCCCCCAGGGATCAGTACTGGGCCCTGTTCTTTTTAATATTTTTATAAATGACTTGGAGCAAGGATTAAATAGCGACATCTCTATTTTTGCAGATGATACTAAGTTAAGTAAGGTCATAAGGTCAGAGCAGGACGAACTCTCTTTACAAAGGGATTTGCTAAAATTAGAACTATGGGCAAGTGAATGGAAAATGAGATTTAATACGGAAAAATGCAAGGTTCTACATTTTGGAAGTAAAAATAAGCAGGCTACGTATTTTTTAAATGGGACAAGACTTAGCCAAACACAGGAGGAAAGGGATTTGGGAGTAGTAATAGATAACAAGCTAAAGATGGGTGCACAATGCAGGGCAGCTGCTTCAAAGGCTAATAAGATACTAGCATGTATTAAAAGAGGCATTGATTCAAGGGAGGAAAGCATAATTCTGTCATTATATAAAGCCCTGGTAAGACCTTACCTTGAGTTTGGAGTGCAGTTCTGGGGACCAATTGCTAAAAAAGATATTGCAGAACTAGAAAAAGTTCAGAGAAGGGCCACAAAGCTAATAAGGGGATTGGAGAAATTAACCTATGAGGAGAGGCTAGCCAAACTGGGTCTGTTTTCTTTAGAAAAAAGGCGCTTGAGAGGTGACATGATTACTTTATATAAATATATTCAAGGCCCATATACAGAGATGGCAGAAGCTCTGTTTATTCCAAGAAAATTGTTTCTGACAAGAGGTCCTAATTTAAGGTTGGAGGAAAGGAGATTTAATCTCCTGCAACGGAAACGTTTTTTCACTGTAAGAGCAATAAAATTGTGGAACTCATTACCAAAGGAGGTAGTGAATGCCAATACCATAGATACATTTAAAAATAGTCTGGGTAAATTTCTGTATATAAACAAAATTCATGGATATGATTGCTAGTATTAAATGGGTCACATTTTAATGGGGTTATTTAAGCTTAACTGGAGCTTTTTATAAGTAGTTTAGATTTGTATAGGTTTTTTCAACCTTATCTACTATGTTACTATGTATTCTGGAGAAGGTGTTGTGCGATTTGAATTCACACCTAAATGTACACATATCGGGATTTTTGTTCCTCCAGATATCTATTCATTTCAGTTTGTTACAAAAATGTTTAAAATACTTAGCATACTTATTATACTCTCTCCTATCTTTTTTAACCCCTTAATGACCGAGGACATGCAGGGTACGTCCTCAAAAAAAAAGGCAGTTAACGCCTGAGGACGTACCCTGCACGTCCTCGGTGTGGAAAGCAGCTGGAAGCGATCCTGCTCGCTTCCAGCTGCTTTCCGGTTATTGCAGTGATGCCTCGATATCGAGGCATCCTGCAATAACCATTTTTAGCCATCCGGTGCAGAGAGAGGCACTCTGTGGCCCTCTCTGCACCGGACATTAACGGCTACGTTCGTTGGTGGGTGGGAGCCGGTGTGGGAGGTGGGTGGCGGCCATCGATGGCCTTTGTGATGCGGAGGGGGGCGGGATCGGGGGCAGGGACGACCGGGGGGACGCGCACGGACGCGCGCACGTGCATGGGGAGGCCGGGCGGGCGCGTGCACGGGGAGGGAGCGGGTTGGAACCACTACGCTACAGAAAGTTTTTTGTTAGAAGTGGGGATCAAAGGGGTTAATATATTTATTTGGTGATCGTTTTGGCTGGTGGGGTATTGGACTGTGGGGGGGAAGCTACACTACAGAAACAAATAAAAAAAAAATAATAAAAAAAAAACATTTTTATTTGCAAACTGGGTACTGGCAGACAGCTGCCAGTACCCAAGATGGCCCCAATAAGGCAGAGGGGGAGGGTTAGGGAGCTATTTTGGGAGGATCAGGGCGGTTGGGGGCTAAGGGGGGACCCTACATAGCAGCATATGTAAATATGCTAAAAAAAATTATTATTTTTTTTAATACCTTTTTATTTTAGTACTGGCAGACTTTCTGCCAGTACTTAAGATGGCGGGGACAATTGTGGGGTGGGGGAGGGAAGAGAGCTGTTTGGGAGGGATCAGGGGGTGGGATGTGTCAGGTGGGAGTCTGATCTCCACACTAAAGCTAAAATTAACCCTGCAAGCTCCCTACAAACTACCTAATTAACCCCTTCACTGCTGGCCATAATACACATGTGATGCGCAGCAGCATTTAGCGGCCTTATAATTACCAAAAAGCAACGCCAAAGCCATATATGTCTGCTATTTCTGAACAAAGGGGATCCCAGAAAAGCATTTAAAACCATTTGTGCCATAATTGCACAAGCTGTTTTTAAATAATTTTAGTGAGAAACCTAAAGTTTGAAAAAGTGAACAATTTTTTTTTATTTGATTGCTTTTGGCGGTGAAATGGTGGCATGAAATATACCAAAATGGGCCTAGATCAATACTTGGGGTTGTCTACTACACTACACTAGAGCTAAAATTAACACTAGAAGCTCCCTACATGCTCCCTAATTAACCCATTCACTGCTGGGCATAATACACGTGTGGTGCGCAGTGGCATTTAGCAGCCTTCTAATTACCAAAAAGCAAAGCCAAAGCCATATATGTCTGCTATTTATGAACAAAGGGGATCCCAGAGAAGACTTTACAACCATTTATTCCATAATTTCATGAGTTGTTTGTAAATAATTTCAGTGAGAAACCTAAAGTTTGTGAAAAAATTTGTGAAAAAGTAAAAAAAATTTTTTATTTGATCGCATTCTGCGGTGAAATGGTGGCATGAAATATACCAAAATGGGCCTAGATCAATACTTTGGGATGTCTTCTAAAAAAAATTTATATACATGTCAATGGATATTCAGAGATTCCTGAAAGATATTAGTGTCCCAATGTAACTAGCGCTAATTTTGAAAAATAGTGGTTTGGAAATGGCAAAGTGCTACTTGTATTTATGGCCCTATAACTTGCAAAAAAAGCAAAGAACATGTAAACATTGGGTATTTATAAACTCAGGACAAAATTTAGAAACTATTTAGCATGGGTGTTTTTTGGTGGTTGTAGATGTGTAACAGATTTTGGGGGTCAAAGTTAGAAAACATAATTTATGCTTACCTGATAAATTCCTTTCTCCTGTAGTGTAGTCAGTCCATGGGTCATCCATTACTTATGGGATTATATCTCCTCCCTAACAGGAAGTGCAAGAGGATCACCCAAGCAGAGCTGCTACATAGCTCCTCCCCTCTACGTCATACCCAGTCATTCGACCGAAACCAAACGAGAAAGGAGAAACTATAGGGTGCAGTGGTGACTGGAGTTTAATTTAAAATTTAGACCTGCCGTAAAAACAGGGCGGGCCGTGGACTGACTACACTACAGGAGAAAGGAATTTATCAGGTAAGCATAAATTATGTTTTCTCCTGTTAAGTGTAGTCAGTCCACGGGTCATCCATTACTTATGGGATACCAATACCAAAGCTAAAAGTACACGGATGACGGGAGGGACAGGCAGGATCTTTACACAGAAGGAACCACTGCCTGTAGAACCTTTCTCCCAAAAACAGCCTCCGAAGAAGCAAAAGTGTCAAATTTGTAAAATTTCGAAAAAGTGTGAAGTGAAGACCAAGTTGCAGCCTTGCAAATCTGTTCAACAGAGGCCTCGTTTTTAAAGGCCCAAGTGGAAGCCACAGCTCTAGTAGAATGAGCTGTAATTCTTTCAGGAGGCTGCTGTCCAGCAGTCTCATAGGCTAAACGTATTATGCTACGAAGCCAGAAAGAGAGAGGGGTAGCCGAAGCTTTTTGACCTCTCCTCTGTCCAGAATAAATGACAAACAGGGAAGAAGTTTGGCGAAAATCTTTAGTTGCCTGCAAATAAAATTTCAAGGCATGGACGACGTCCAGATTGTGCAGAAGTCGTTCCTTCTTTGAAGAAGGGTTAGGGCACAATGATGGAACAACAATCTCTTGATTGATATTCCTGTTAGTGACTACCTTAGGTAAGAACCCAGGTTTAGTACGCAGAACTACCTTGTCTGAATGAAAAATCAGATAAGGAGAATCACAATGTAAGGCCGATAACTCAGAGACTCTTTGAGCCGAGGAAATAGCCATTAAAAACAGAACTTTCCAAGATAACAGCTTGATATCAATGGAATGAAGGGGTTCAAACGGAACACCATGCAAAACGTTAAGAACTAAGTTTAAGCTCCACGGTGGAGCAACAGTCTTAAACACAGGTTTAATCCTGGCCAAAGCCTGACAAAAAGCCTGAACATCTGGAACTTCTGACAGACGTTTGTGTAAAAGGATAGACAGAACTGAGATCTGTCCCTTTAACGAACTAGCAGATAAACCCTTTTCTAAACCTTCTTGTAGAAAAGACAATATCCTAGGAATCCTAACCTTACTCCATGAGTAACTCTTGGATTCGCACCAATGTAAGTATTTACGCCATATTTTATGGTAAATTTTCCTGGTAACAGGTTTCCTAGCCTGTATTAAGGTATCAATCACTGACTCCGAGAATCCCCGCTTTGATAGAATCAAGCGTTCAATCTCCATGCAGTCAGTCTCAGAGAAATTAGATTTGGATGTTTGAAAGGACCCTGAATCAGAAGGTCCTGTCTCAGAGGTAGAGACCAAGGTGGACAGGATGACATGTCCACTAGATCTGCATACCAGGTCCTGCATGGCCACGCAGGCGCTATTAGAATTATCGATGCTCTCTCCTGTTTGATCCTGGCAATCAATCGAGGAAGCATCGGGAAGGGTGGAAACACATAAGCCATGTTGAAAACCCAAGGTGCTGTCAGAGCATCTATCAGTACCGCTCCCGGGTCCCTGGACCTGGATCCGTAACAAGGAATTTTGGCGTTCTGGCGAGACGCCATGAGATCCAGATCTGGTTTGCCCCAACGCTGAAGCAGTTGGGCAAACACCTCCGGATGAAGTTCCCACTCCCCCGGATGAAAAGTCTGGCGACTTAGGAAATCCGCCTCCCAGTTCTCCACGCCTGGGATGTGGATCGCTGACAGGTGGCAAGAGTGAGACTCTGCCCAGCGAATTATCTTTGAGACTTCCATCATCGCTAGGGAACTCCTTGTCCCTCCCTGATGGTTGATGTAAGCCACAGTCGTGATGTTGTCCGACTGAAACCTGATGAACCTCAGAGTTGCTAACTGAGGCCAAGCCAGAAGGGCATTGAAAACTGCTCTTAATTCCAGAATGTTTATTGGAAGGAGTCTCTCCTCCTGAGTCCATGATCTCAGAGCCTTCAGGGAATTCCAGACAGCGCCCCAACCTAGCAGGCTGGCGTCTGTTGTTACAATCGTCCAATCTGGCCTGCTGAAGGGCATCCCCCTGGACAGATGTGGCCGAGAAAGCCACCATAGAAGAGAATCTCTGGTCTCTTGATCCAGATTCAGCATAGGGGACAAATCTGAGTAATCCCCATTCCACTGACTTAGCATGCACATTTGCAGTGGTCTGAGATGCAGGCGTGCAAAAGTTACTATGTCCATTGCCGCTACCATTAAGCCGATTACCTCCATGCATTGAGCCACTGACGGGTGTTGAATGGAATGAAGGACACGGCAAGCATTTAGAAGTTTTGTTAACCTGTCCTCTCAGGTAAATTTTCATTTCTACAGGGAACTCTTGTGAGTGGCAATAGAGAACTATTTTCTACGTTCACCTTCCACCCATGCGACCTTAGAAATGCCAGAACTAACTCTGTATGAGACTTGGCAGTTTGGAAACTTGACGCTTGTATCAGAATGTCGTCTAGGTACGGAGCTACCGATATTCCTCGCGGTCTTAGTACCGCCAGAAGAGAGCCCAGAACCTTTGTAAAGATTCTTGGAGCCGTAGCTAACCCGAAGGGAAGAGCTACAAACTGGTAATGCCTGTTTAGGAAGGCAAACCTTAGGTACCGATAATGATTCTTGTGAATCGGTATGTGAAGGTAGGCATCCTTTAAATCCACTGTGGTCATGTACTGACCCTTTTGGATCATAGGTAAGATTGTCCGAATAGTTTCCTTTTTGAACGATGGAACTCTTAGGAATTTGTTTAGGATCTTTAAGTCCAAGATTGGTCTGAAGGTTCCCTCTTTTTTGGGAACCACAAACAGATTTGAGTAAAACCCGTGTCAGTGTTCCGACCGCGGAACTGGGTGGATCACTCCCATTAGTAAAAGGTCTTGTACACAGCGTAGAAACGCCTCTTTCTTTATCTGGTTTGCTGACAACCTTGAAAGATGAAATCTCCCTTTTGGAGGAGAAGCTTTGAAGTCCAGAAGATATCCTTGAGATATGATCTCTAATGCCCAGGGATCCTGGACATCTCTTGCCCAAGCCTGGGCGAAGAGAGAAAGTCTGCCCCCCACTAGATCCGTTTCCGGATCGGGGGCCCTCACTTCATGCTGTCTTAGGGGCAGCAGCAGGCTTTCTGGCCTGCTTGCCCTTGTTCCAGGACTGGTTAGGTTTCCAGCCCTGTCTGTAGCGAGCAACAGTTCCTTCCTGTTTTGGAAGTTGATGCTGCTCCTGCCTTGAAGTTACGAAAGGCACGAAAATTAGACTGTTTAGCCCTTGGTTTGGCTCTGTCTTGAGGCAGGGCATGGCCCTTACCTCCAGTAATGTCAGCGATAATTTCTTTCAAACTGGGCCCGAATAATGTCTGCCCTTTGAAAGGTATGTTAAGCAATTTAGATTTAGAAGTCACATCGGCTGACCAGGATTTAAGCCACAGCGCTCTGCGCGCTTGAATGGCGAATCCGGAGTTCTTAGCCGTAAGCTTAGTTAAGTGTACTACGGCATCAGAAATAAATGAATTAGCTAGCTTAAGGACTTTAAGTTTGTCTATAATCTCATCCAATGGAGCTGAGCTAATGGTCTCTTCCAGAGACTCAAACCAGAATGCCGCCGCAGCCGTGACAGGCGCAATGCATGCAAGGGGTTGTAATATAAAACCTTGTTGAACAAACATTTTCTTAAGGTAACCCTCTAACTTTTTATCCATTGGATCTGAAAAAGCACAGCTATCCTCCACCGGGATAGTGGTGCGCTTAGCCAGAGTAGAAACTGCTCCCTCCACCTTAGGATATAGGAGGGGGTGAAAAAGGCACACCGGGTCTATCCCACTCCTTATTAACAATTTCTGTAAGCCTTTTAGGTATAGGAAAAACGTCAGTACACGTCGGTACCGCAAAATATTTATCCAGCCTACATATTTTCTCTGGAATTGCAACCGTGTTACAATCATTCAGAGCCGCTAATACCTCCCCTAGTAATACACGGAGGTTCTCAAGCTTAAATTTAAAATTTGAAATGTCTGAGTCCAGTTTACTTGGATCAGATCCGTCACCCACAGAATGAAGCTCTCTGTCCTCATGTTCTGCAAATTGTGACGCAGTATCAGACATGGCTCTATTATTATCAGCGCACTCTGTTCTTACCCCAGAGTGATCGCGTTTACCCCTAAATTCTGGCAATTTAGATAGTACTTCAGTCATAACATTAGCCATGTCTTGCAAAGTGATTTGTATGGGCCGCCCTGATGTACTTGGCGCCACAATATCACGCACCTCCTGAGCGGGAGGCGAATGTACTGACACGTGAGGAGAGTTAGTCGGCATAACTTCCCCCTCGTTGTCTGGTGAAATTTTCTTTACATGTACAGATTGGCTTTTATTTAAAGTAGCATCAATGCAATTAGTACACAAATTTCTATTGGGCTCCACATTGGCCTTTAAACATATTGCACAAAGAGATTAATCTGTGCCAGACATGTTTAAACAAACTAGCAATGAGACTAGCAAGCTTGGAAAATACTTTTCAAATAAATTTACAAGCAATATAAAAAACGTTACTGTGCCTTTAAGAAGCACAAAAAAATGTCACAGTTGAAATAACAATGAAGCAAATTAGTTATAGCAACCAAATTTTCACAGTAAATGCATTAAGTTAGCAAAGGATTGCACCCACCAGCAAATGGATGATTAACCCCTTAGTACCCAAAAACGGATAACAATTTAATATAAACGTTTTTATCACAGTCAAAACACAGTCTCACAGGTCTGCTGTGAGTGATTACCTCCCTCAAAACTAGTTTTGGAGACCCCTGGGCTCTGTAGAGACGTCCTGGATCATGGAGGAAGAAATAGGAAGACTGTGACTGAATTTTTACTGCGCAATAAAGCGCTAAAATAGGCCCCTCCCACTCATAATACAACAGTGGGGAAGCTCAGTAAACTGATTTTATTCATAAACAAACGACAGCCATGTGGTAAAAATCATGCCCATAAAGTTTTATCACCAAGTACCTCAGAAAAAAACGATTAACATGCCAGTAAACGTTTAAAAATAAAATTATGAAATGTTATTAATAAGCCTGCTGCTAGTCGCTTTCACTGCAGTGGAGGCTCAAATATAACTTAAATGTATACAGTATTTTCTTAGTGAAGTTCCATTCCCTAGAAATACCTCAGTGTAAACATACATACATATCAGCCTGATACCAGTCGCTACTACTGCATTTAAGGCTGCACTTACATTACATCGGTATTAGCAGTATTTTCTCAGTCAATTCCATTCCTTAGAAAATAATATACTGCAACATACCTCCTTGCAGGTGAACCCTGCCTGCTGTCCCCTGTTCTGAAGTTACCTCACTCCTCAGAATGGCCGAGAACAGCAAATGGATCTTAGTTACGACCGCTAAGATCATACACAAACTCAGGTAGATTCTTCTTCTAATGCTGCCTGAGAAAAAACAACACACTCCGGTGCTGTTTAAAATAACAAACTTTTGATTGAAGAAATAAAAACTAAGTTTAACAACCACAGTCCTCTCACACGTCCTATCTATTAGTTAGGTGCAAGAGAATGACTGGGTATGACGTAGAGGGGAGGAGCTATATAGCAACTCTGCTTGGGTGATCCTCTTGCACTTCCTGTTAGGGAGGAAATATAATCCCATAAGTAATGGATGACCCGTGGACTGACTACACTTAACAGGAGGAAAAGTGTGTTTTTTTCCATTTTTTCCTCATATTTTATAATATTTTTTTATAGTAAATTATAAGATATGATGAAAATAATGGTATATTTTGAAAGTCCATTTAATGGCGAGAAAAACGGTATATAATATGTGTGGGTACAGTAAATGAGTAAGAGGAAAATTACAGCTAAACACAAACACCGCAAAAATGTAAAAATAGCCTTGGTCCCAAACGGACAGAAAATGGAAAAGTGCTGTGGTCATTAAGGGGTTAACAAATCTATCTAGCTTGGAGCATAGCGATATATTAAAATCGCTTCCCACAATAAGATTTTGGTTAATGAAAAGAAAGAGTTTAGCCTTAATTTTTTTCCACATAATTAAGAGGAAATTTTATTTGGTGCATATATATTACAAATTATGAATGTTATATCATTGACCTGTATTTGTAATAAGATATATCTTGCTTCTACATCTTTGTCTACGCTAATATTCTTATATGTTAATTTTTTGTTAATTAAAATAGCTACTCCACACTTTCTATTTATGCAGGGTGTAGCAATAACTTCACCTACCCATTTGGTTTTTAGTTTAGAGATTTTTATATCTTTAAGGTATGTTTCTTGAATAAGGGCAACACTTGGATCAAGTTTGCCTAGTTTTTAAATCATGAGTTTTCCTTTTATTGGGGATGATATTCCTCCAAATATTCCAGAAAGTGATTTTAACATTTTCACTCATCGTTGCCATAGACAAAATCGTGTTTTATTTAAAATTAGGCCTTTTATTAAAACAGCGTGAGGTAGGAGCAAAGGGCAGGGGAATCGAAGAGGGGCAGGAGGGGGGATAGAGTGAAGAAAGAAAAAAAAAAGGTGGGGGGAATAAAGAATAAAAATAAGTCGTAGACATATGTGCATTACAGTGAACAATCCAATCATCCGGGATGTTATACACATTTCTTAATATACATATATAACGCATTTATATCTAAATTATAGGGGGAGTCAAAGAAAATATATTTCAACTATGATGTGGTTTTATATACCGGTGATATATTCTTTGGCTTCCGCTATAGTGTTTAGAACTGACCTGTTGCCGTTTTTTTCCACTACGATTCTAGCTGGGTACATTTAAACGTTTATCATTTGAGTGCAATAGGAGGCCATATTTTTTCTCTTTAGGGAGATCTCATTTGAGAAGTCCTGGAATAGTAAAATTGTATTATTTGCGATAGTGAATATTTGAAATTTTTTAAATAATTTTAGCATTTCAAGCTTATCTTGGAATCTGAGAAGTTTAAAGATACACATTTTACTTTTTGTCGTGCCATCTTCATTGAGTTTCCCGGGGCCTACTCTGTGTGCCCTTTCTACTGTCTAAGGGAAGCTGATGGGGAGGAAATCCTAGGGCTTGGAGGAGTAACGTAGAGGTAAAACTAAATACATTTTCATATTCCAAGGTTTCTGGAAGGCCTACAATTCTAATATTGTTATGCCTGGAACGATCTTCCAGGTCTTCCAGGCAAAGTTGTAAATTTTGAATTTTAGATTCTTGTTTAGCAAGCATGTTTTCTTATGTGTTTACTAAATCTTCTTACAATCTTGGGGCAAATTGTTTAACCTCAAATCAACTTTTTTTTTATTTTTTATCTTTTGGTTTAGGAAGCATTATGGATGAATTCTGTTTCACCTGAGTGACAAATCCTTCTATTAAGGTAAGTGCATAAAAGAATTCTGTGTATATAGTGAACATCAAATAAACAGAAAAAAGAAACAAAAAACAATCCTGCCAATGGTGCTGGCTTCTGGGTAAGATACAGATAAGTGTGATTCCCTTTTTTTTTTTTTTTTTTTTTTTTTAAATCTATAGGTGAGAGAGTGAATATAAGACTGAGAGTGTGACCTAATAAAACAGAAAAATAATTATAAGAGCCTGCGATAAATTGGAAATTGATATTATTACTAAAGTAGCCCCAGTATAAAAGAAATGACCTTATTTCTTATCCGGAAAGATATATTTCCCCAGAAATCAATATTTACTTAACAGAGCTTTATCTCAGTTCACCTTATCAATCTAACAAAGTTACAGAGCCAGTTTCTCTTTTTATAGAGGTTTTTAAATATAGTGAAAACGTTATCAGGGTCTAAAGAGCCTAATAATACTGAGAATCTGTAGATGTGATAAACATTGCAGTACAGATAATTTTTAGTACATTATTAGGGCACTGAAAGTGTCCTGCGCCAAATATAGGAAAATATTTTATTACCACATAAGGATAGCAAGGTAAACTTATGACGAGAGAAAAACGTAAAATTGCATACTTGTATGGCGTGCAAAGGCTACCCTTTTTAAACTTAAAGGAATAAAAAAAGGGGGCTTTTTTACAATACACAATAGCTTATCTAAATAGTAAATGTATATCTGAGGCATCCCAACAATCTACCATAAACTCAGAAGAGTAGTATAATGTTTATACATTGCATTACTCTGAAAAAAAAAAAAAGAAAAAGAAAAACAAAAGCATCTCCAAACAGTTAGTTAGAATATGCGAGTCAAAGCACAACTGTGGATTCGGGCTCTGTGTAGATAATGTAGAAATACAAATTGGAAGCAATTGGACTTGGCTTTATGTATGGAGCGTGTATTTTTTTCTGTCTTCCCAAGTTATTTTTTAAATACTACAGCCAATGAGTTTTTGAGGGTAACATTTGGTCGCGGTCAGGCCGCAAGCCCTTTTCTGGGTATATACATCATAGCAAGGATTTCCATGTCTTTACTGCCAATCTGCAAATTTGCCCTGTAGAAAGGTAGTAAATTACTTGTTTTTATCACCCCACAGAGGTTGTGAGGATATTGAGGTATGCAGCTCCATGGTAAGTGCACAATCAGTGCTTCCATGTTAAGACCCATTCTGGTTCAGCTGGGATTTGTGGAACCTCTATAAGATTGGCATCTCCGTCAGGAACTGGCTGGACCAGTCAGCCACACTTTATTCTCTTTGTCTCTAATGCACGAAGCAACTCCGGTGGATATTGGCTGGACCAGGGAGCCACTCTTGATCCTCTGCAGGTAAGGGTTCCAGCTATGCATGAAGCAGAAGGTGTGAGCCTCTGTGATAGCAGATGGGGATTCTTCTTGTGGCCAAATACGGCCTTTGGACCTCTGATGCTTGCAGGCTGCCGCCTGCTGCCTCAGTGTACCCCTAACTGGTAGAGGCTAGATGGCTTGTGGCAAGGGTGAACAATATTCCTAGCCTTCAAACTGGATGCCGATGCTGAGCTAGGTGTCTGTGTAACTCCATAACTGTCTAGTTCTTATTGGCTGGCTTGATGGTAATTGACACATCGTGTTCCAGACCACACACAAACATATTCATTTTTGAGCCTTTCCAAGTTCATCTCCTTATCATATACCATATTCCTTTAAATCACAGTTAAATCTTTTTTTCAATAATAAACATATATTACTGTAAAGAAATAAAACAGGAAGGTGATCCAATGGCACAGTATATCATGTAATCGTCACCCACACCAAGACCAATAAACTCTCACACCATAGAGATATACTCACAATTGTAATGCACTAACAGCTGGATATATTAAAGCCCCCCAGCTGGCTTCCTCCAGTAGTCAGGAGCACAGGTCCAGAGACATAAATAAAGTACTCCACAGCAAGTTAAAATAAATAAATCCCCTAAATAGATAGAGTAAGTTTATTCTAATAAAAACAATTAAAATCAACACATCTGCAACACATTTCTCAGTGCTACCGGCATGGTTTCCTCAGGAAGTATAATAAAAAATTGTCAACTACATCATTATATATACCAATACCGAGTGCACACCTTTTATTTTGATTGGGCAAACATTTAAATGAAGTTCCCTATAATACAGGGCTATCATAATGTTCATCATACCATTAATCCAATCACACAATAAATACAGCTTAACACATTGGTAAAACCATAGTGATCCATGAGATTATTGGATGGCAAGTGTTTGGCCGGCGGTGGAGCGGGTCTTGGTCTGGATGTTGCTGATGATGTCACATATGTGTGACCCAACACATGGTGAGGTGGCGGTGGTGTGCTGCACAGGACGAAATGGATTCCATTGCAAAGGTTTTTTGGGGGGCCATATTGTATGCTGGACTTGATACATGAAGGGTGAAGGAGATATATTACCAATGTGTTAAGATGTATTTAATGTGTATTGGGATTAATGGTATGATGAACATTATGATAGCTCTGTATTGTTGTTCAATTGATTTAAATGTATGCCCAATCAAAATAAGAGGTGTCCACTCAATATGGGTATAAACAATTATGTAGTTTGACATGTTTTTATTATACTACCTTTGGAAACAGTGTAGCACTGAAAAATATGTTGCAGTTGTGTTGATATCAAATTTTTTATTAGAATAAACTTCCCTTCTCTATTTAGGATATGTATTTCTTTTAACTTGCTGTGGAGTTCTTTATTTGAACATTACTGGCCCTATATGTCTCTGGACCTGTGCTCTTGACTACCAGAGGAAACCAGCTGTAGGGCTTTAATACATCCAGCTTGTGTGGATCGCATTATCTGTTAGTGCATTACACTTGTGAGTACATCTCTATAGTGTGAGAGTTTCTGGGTCTTTGTGTGGGAGACGATTACATGATATACAGTGCCATTAAACCGCCTTCTTGTTTTATTCCTTTACATTAATCTGAGTGTTCATTTGTGGAAGAGTCAAGAGTCAAAAAGAGCCTTTTTGGACCGTTCATGTGAGACATTGGGGGGTAGTTATCAACGTGTCAACTTTCCTGCCTTCGCTGGCCCAATACGCCCGCCTAAGCTCGCCTCACATCGCCGCCGCGGACCTGAAAAAATTTGCCTAAGTTATCGAGTAAAGCAGTCAAAAAGCCGCGGGGCGATGAGCAGCGGACTGTGAGAGTTATCACTCATCCGATCTCGCTGCTCTTTGGCTGTTTGACAGCTTTCTTGCTAGCCTGTCTCTAAGCACTCACACTAAACTACACTGTTCTACCCCCTATACCGGCGCCCCTGGAGCCCCCCACAACTAAATAAAGTTACTAACCCCTAAACCACCGCTCCTAGACCCCGCCGCAAGTCTTATAAATGTATTAACCCCTAAACCGCTGCTCCCGGACACCGCTGCCACCTACATTATACCTAGTAACCCCTATCCTGCCCCCCCTATACCGTCGCCCTCTATAATAAAGTTATTAACCCCTATCCTGCTGATCCCGCACCTCGCCGCAAATAAATAAATAGTTTAACCCCTAAACCGCCGCTCCCTGAACCCGCCGCAACCTATATTAAATTTATTAACCCCTATCTTGCCCCCCCTACACCGTCGCCACCTATAATAAATTTATTAACCCCTATCCTGCCCCCCACTACACTGCAATAAAATTATTAACCCCTAAACCTAAGTCTAACACTAACCCTAACACCCCCTAACTTAAATATTAATTAAATAAATCTAAATAATATTTCTATTATTAACTAAGTTAATCCTATTTAAAACTAAATACTTACCTATAAAATAAACCCTAATATAGCTACAATATAAATAATAATTATATTGTAGCTATCTTAGAATTTATTTTTATTTTACAGGTACCTTTCAATTTATTTTAACTAGGTATAATAGCTATTAAATAGTTATTAACTATTTAATAGCTTACCTAGCTAAAATAAAGAGAAATGTACCTGTAAACTAAAAACTAACCTAAGTTACAATTACACCTAACACTACACTATACTTTTAATACATTATTCCTATTTAAAACTAAATACTTACCTGTAAAATAAACCCTAAGATACCTACAATATAATTAATAATTACATTGTATCTATCTTAGGATTTATATTTATTTTACAGGTAACTTTGTATTTATTTTTGCTAGTTAGAATAGTTATTAAATAGTTATTAACTATTTAATAACTACCTAGCTAAAAGAAATACAAAATTACCTGTAAAATAAATCCTAACCTAAGTTACAATTAAACCTAACACTACACTATCATTACATTAATTAAATAAATTAACTACAAATAACTACAATTAAATACAATTACATAAACTAAAGTACAAAAAAATAAAAAAAGCTAAGTTACAAAAAATAAAAAAAATAAGTTACAAACATTTAGAAAAATATTACAACAATTTTAAGCTACTTACACCTAATCTAAGCCCCCTAATAAAATAACAAACCCCCCAAAATAAAAAATGCCCTACCCTATTCTACATTAAAGTTCAAAGCTCTTTTACCTTACAGCCAATAGAATGCGAGCTCAATCTGATTGGCTGACTGGATCAGCCAATCGGATTGAACTTGAATCTGATTGGCTGATGGAAGATTTCTTCAGTGCCCCTTGGATGATCACTTCTGCCACTCCGGATGTCCTCTTTGTTTCCATCGCTGCTCGGTTGAGTGAAGACGACTCAAGGTAGGATGATCTTCAGGGGATTAGTGTTAGGTTATTTTAAGGGGGGTTTGGGTTAGATTAGGGGTATGTGGGTGGTGGGTTTTAATTTGGGGGGGGTTGTATTTTTCTTTTACAGGCAAAAGAGCTGAATTCTTTGGGGCATGCCCCCACAAAAGGCCCTTTTAAGGGCTGGTAAGGTAAAAGAGCTTTGAACTTTTTTAATGTAGAATAGGGTAGGGCATTTTTTTATTTTGGGGGGGGGTTTGTCCTCTTTGTTTCCATCGCTGCTCGGTTGAGTGAAGACGACTCAAGGTAGGATGATCTTCAGGGGATTAGTGTTAGGTTATTTTAAGGGGGGTTTGGGTTAGATTAGGGGTATGTGGGTGGTGGGTTTTAATTTGGGGGGGGTTGTATTTTTCTTTTACAGGCAAAAGAGCTGAATTCTTTGGGGCATGCCCCCACAAAAGGCCCTTTTAAGGGCTGGTAAGGTAAAAGAGCTTTGAACTTTTTTAATGTAGAATAGGGTAGGGCATTTTTTTATTTGGGGGGGGGGTTTGTTATTTTATTAGGGGGCTTAGATTAGGTGTAAGTACCTTAAAATTGTTGTAATATTTTTTTAAATGTTTGTAACTTATTTTTTTATTTTTTGTACTTTAGTTAGTTTATGTAATTTTATTTAATTGTAGTTATTTGTAGTTAATTTATTTAATTAATGTAATGATAGTGTAGTGTTAGGTTTAATTGTAACTTAGGTTAGGATTTATTTTACAGGTAATTTTGTATTTCTTTTAGCCAGGTAGTTATTAAATAATTAACTATTTAATAACTATTCTAACTAGCAAAAATAAATACAAAGTTACCTGTAAAATAAATATAAATCCTAAGATAGCTACAATGTAAATATTAATTATATTGTAGGTATCTTAGGGTTTATTTTACAGGTAAGTATTTAGTTTTAAATAGGAATAATTTATTAAAGTATAGTGTAGGGTTAGGTGTAATTGTAACTTAGGTTACTTTTTAGTTTACAGGTACATTTCTCTTTATTTTAGCTAGGTAAGCTATTAACCTCTTAATGACAACTGACGTACCAGGTACGTCATGCATTAACAACCAGTTAATGACAATAGACGTACGTCAGTTGTCTAAGAGAGTGCTGGAAGCGATTGCAATCGCTTCCAGCAGCTCTCAGGGTATTGCAGTGATGCCTCCATATGGAGGCATCCTGCAATACCTTTTCAGAAGACTCCGATGCAGAGAGAGCCACTCTGTGGCCCTCTCTGCACCAGTAGCGATGGTGCCGTTTCGTTGGTGGGTGGGAGCATAACAGGGAGGCGGGTGGGCGGCCCATCGCTACCCGGCATCCGGTTCCTGTAAGTGCAATGTGCACGCCGGGTGCCGGGGGCGCGCGTGCGCGCGATTAGCTGGCCACTGACACCAATGAGCAGGGAAGAGGGGGGAAAAAAGAATTAAAAAAATAAATATATAAGGATCTGGGAGGGGGAGGGGGTTGGGGTATTGTGGGGGGCTGCTACACTACAGAAAACATTAAAAAATTGCAAAAAAGATAAAAAAAACACTTGTTTTTGGGGCAAATTGGGTACTGGCAGACAGCTGCCAGTACCCAAGATGGCGGCAATTAGGTAGGGGAGAGGGTTAGAGAGCTGGGGGGGGGGATCATGGAGGTTGGGGCTAAGGCAGGGGTCCATCACAGCTAAAACATTTTATTTTTTTTTTATTAAAAAAAAGAAAAACTCCTTTTATTTAGTACTGGCAGACTTTCTGCCAGTACTTAAGATGGCGGGGACAATTGTGGGGTGGGGGAGGAAGAGAACTGTTTGGGAGGGATCAGGGGGTGGGATGTGTCAGGTGGGAGGCTGATCTCTACCCTAAAGCTAAAATTAACCCTGCAAGCTCCCTACAACCTACCTAATTAACCCCTTCACTTCTGGGCATAATTTATGTGTGGTGCGCAGCAGCATTTAGTGGCCTTCTAATTACCAAAAAGCAATGCCAAAGCCATATAAGTCTGCTATTTCTGAACAAAGGGGATCCCAAAGAAGCATTTACAACCATTTGTGCCTTAATTGCAGAAGCTGTTTGTAAATAATTTCAGTGGGAAACCTAAAGTTTGTGACAAAATTTGTGAAAAAGTGAACTTTTTTTTTATTTGATGACATTTGGCGGTGAAATGGTGGCATGAAATATACCAAAATGGGCCTAGATCAATACTTTGGGTTTTCTTCTAAAAAAAAATATATACATGTCAAGGGATATTCAGGTATTCCTGACAGATATCAGGGTTCCAATGTAACTAGCGCTAATTTTGAAAAAAAGTTGTTACTTGTATTTATGGCCCTATAACTTGCAAAAAAAGTAAAGAACATGTAAACATTGTGTATTTCTAAACTCAGGACAAAATTTAGAAACTATTTAGCATAGGTGTTTTTTGGTGATTGTAGATGTGTAACAGATTTTGGGGGTCAAAGTTAGAAAAAGTGTGTGTGTTTTTCAATTTTTTCCTCATATTTTATATTTTTTTTATAGGAAATTATAAGATATGATGAAAATAATGGTATCCTTAGAAAGTCCATTTAATGGCAAGAAAAACGGTATATAATATGTGTGGGTACAGTAAATGAGTAAGAGGGAAATTACAGCTAAACACAAACACCGCAGAAATGTAAAAATAACCATTGTCATTAAGGGTAAGAAAATTGAAAAATGGTCCGGTCATTAAGGGGTTAAATAGTTAATAACTTTGATGATCAGAATATAATCTATATACCGTCTCCAAAAGACGAGATGTTCATCCCTATAGCCCTCTTCATTGTATATTATAGATTCTTCAAGGTAACCCATATATAGGTTAGCAAAATTCGGTGCAAATTTTGTCCCAATTGCGGTGCCATTTGTTTGCAAATAAAACTTATTCTGGAAAAGAAAATAATTCTTCTACAGAACAAATTTAATAGAATTGAGAATTAAAGATCTCTGCTCATCTTGGGATTGAGCCTGTCTTTCCAAAAAATACTTTACTGACTCAATGCCACCTCCATGGGGAATAGAAGTATACAGTGCAGACACATCCAAGGTTGCCCATTTGTAACTGGGTTTCCAATGAATATTCTTTACTATTTCTAAAAGTTGGGGAGTGTCCCTCAGGTATGATTTTTAGATCTAAAACCATAGGCTTCAAGAATACATCCACATATTCTGATAATCTTGCCATTAGGGAATCTATGCCCGATATTATCGGCATACCTGGGGGTCATATTGGATCCTTGTGGATTTTAGGCAAATGATAGAAAACAGCTTTGCTGGGTTCCTCATTTGCCAAAAATCTCCATTCTTTCATGTTCAGTACTTTGTTGTGTAGCCCTTGATTGATCAGGTCTGCATATGCCCTTAGGAAAGGAGTGGTTGGATCGCCATCCAGAATTCTATAAGTATTCGTGTCAGAGAGCAAATTATATGCCTCCCTCAAATTATCCTCTTTATCCTAGATGACGATCCCGCCACCCTTATCTGGTCAGAGTTCACAAAGATACTCAATTCAAATATCCTTAATTTAAAATTCACTTAAAATATAAATGAAAAGGAAATCAACTTTTTCTATGTAGTGCTATTTCATCTTGATGGGACTTTATGCACAAAAGTTTTCTGTTAAGAAACAGACACGAATGGCTTTCTAGATGCTAGAAGTGGTCATCATCCTAGATTGATTAAGAATATCCCATATGGCCAGTTTCAGGCGATAAAAAGAAATTGCACCCTTCCACAAGATTTTGAGGAGGAGTCCAATATTCTGAAGGAGTGTTTTAAAGCCAAACATTTTCCTGAAAAAAACAGTGGAAGAAGCATATAACAGAGCCAAAAACCTAAATAGGGACACATTAATAACTGGAAAAACAGAGAATAGTCAAGCCAACCAACAACAAAGAACAAAGTCTTGACAAAACTATAATAATAAAAAGAAGGGTTTAAGTTTTGTCACTACTTACAATAAAGGTTACTCCAATACCAGGAATATTTTGAGCAAACATTGGTGTATACTAATGAAGGATCCACTTCTGAAAGATATAATAGGGAAGAAACCGGATGTTATTTTCAGAAAAAAATTAAAATACAAACAAAAACGTAATAGTCCCAAGTATAATCAAGCAGAAGAAAAAAGAAAAGTAATGGTTTGGTGCATGCTACAGTCCTAACTGAGTTTTTTAAGTGTTATGGGAAAAACTGTGTGTGTTGTGAACACACTCACAATTGAAAAGTGTACAATAAGGACATTGGCAGAGATATGAGGGGGAAAGATTACAAAATAAAATGAAAACTGAACTCTAATTCAGAGTATGTAGTCTATATGTTAGATTGTAAATGTGAGACTCCGCTTAGGTATATAGGGACAACGAAACTAGGTATAGTTAGTTGTAGTAGGTGGCGCAAAACAAGTTGCTATTCCCAATGTGTCTTACTGTAAATATGTGTGATAATATGTGGGCTCAATATATGTTAATGTTTTGATGAGTCCTAATTTTATATTCTCTTTTGGAAAAAATGGATGTCGAAACTATTTAAGAAATAAATATGATCCTTTATTTGATTTACTATATTTTTACAATACCCACTATCTGGTTATTGTAGCCCACAGATAACAAATAGAAACATTCAAACTAGAGTCAAAATATTCACTTAAATTTATATTCTCTTTTGGCCCATCTAACTTTTATTTCACTAAATTCTAATTTCACCATTGGCCCCGTTTTAACTATATTTTATGGTTAAAATATCCATACAGATAAGTATAGACAAATTATTTCACTCTAATATTACGCTCTAATTACAGAAACCTTTTAAAAATATCCATGGTTTCATAAAGTGACTAAAATATACACTCTAAAAGTAATTGGCATTAAGATATATAATATCTTTCTCTATTTTAAAAGTAATCATATAAAATGTTTATCGCTACATAAAAACACCCAACTATATTATAATTAAGACCCAAGGATACGTATGTTATATAATAAAACAGCATTTTATAATTGTTCCTGATTTTTTTTATTTTATGTATATCATCAATTAGTGATTTATTGCTAAATTAGAGAGGCTTTAAATAGCCTTTGAATCCCCACATCTGGTATCTTGAAAAAGGCTGTCCAGCCGAAACATGTTGATACCAGAGCACACCTGCACAGGATTTGAGAAGACAAAGTGAATACCAGCTATACCCAGTTGAAATATTCAAGTTCCCACTGAGCGGCATATATTTAACCGCAAAGATCACATTGATAACTAGAAATCCTTTTTCTACTTATCCTACAAACTTTCTACTTATCCCAACAACCACATTTCAGCACCCAGATCGGTCACTGACCGACATCTAAGAAACCTTGGAACAACAGACCGGAAAGGCACGCAAAAATTCCACATCAGGAGGTTATCCAACAACCATACCATTGTGATCGGTCACTGACCGACAGACAAGCCACAGAATAGAAAAACCGGAGATACTTTAAAAACATCAGCAAACGGTTAGCACTTAACCGCAACGAAGATCCCACCAAGAAACCCTTAAGAGCGCGATCGGTCACTGACCGACAAAGGATAAGGTAACTGAGCGGCCACGACAACTACCCAAACACTAATATAAAAGTGAATTTTCTCGCAGCAAACAGATAAGCCCACCTAATAAGAGGAAACCAAAGCGGCATTTATTTAACCGCCAGCAGCTCATATTGAACTGCCACCAGCTTGATCTTGAAACTTAATCAAAACACTGGCATAGCGGCGTTTATTTAACCGCAATTATCTCACAAAAGTGATATCAAACAGATACACTTCAAGGTACTAATTTGTATACTTATATTATAGTGTGATAAAAATCGCACCAACATACCTCTACATTTGATATATAGTTGCCTAAGATAAGATCTCAATTGCATAGCTGAACTTGAAACAAAGTATCCTATATGAACTATACAGCAACTATTGTTTTATCCACTATAAAATTGTATCTACAAACATTCTGTTATAATTTATACAGTTTTGGGTTTATCACAAGTTGTAATTTCTAAGATTTCAACGTTATTATTTTAATTTAATTTATTTTTTATATATTATGTACATTTTTATACATAGAGACACCGGTGTCATTTTTTAAACTTTGAAGGAATTGTAATAATTTTTGTTTAACTGTACTTTTAGCATCACTACTATTGGGTAAATTTACCATAATCAAATAAAGGATCATATTTATTTCTTAAATAGTTTCGACATCCATTTTTTCCAAAAGAGAATATAAAATTAGGACTCATCAAAACATTAACATATATTGAGCCCACATATTATCACACATATTTACAGTAAGACACATTGGGAATAGCAACTTGTTTTGCGCCACCTACTACAACTAACTATAACTCTTTAAACTTTGGGATAAAGTTTACTTCAGGTGTGCTAGATTCCCCACCAGCTAGACAGTCTAAACCTACCAAACAACGAAACTAGGTGTTTGGAACATATAAAAAATATTGAAGCTGGAGTATTGAAAAATCCACTAGTTAGACATTTCAAAGATAACCACAGTAGTGACCCTCAAGTTTTTATATCAAGGCAATTGAACAAGTACAAGTGGGTCCTAGGGCAGGTAGTAGACTGCTCGAACTTAGCAAAAGTGAGACCTTTTGGATCCACACTTTAGACAGTCTGAGTCCGTTTGGTCTCAAGGATATTGATCTTGCTGCCTTTCAATAGGAACTTATATAACTGTAAATGTTTAGATCATGTTTAAACACATAGATAAAGTGGAAAATTATTGTTCTAGGTTCTAAATTTTTTGAGCATTTCTATACAAAAATATGGAGTATAGAGTATATTGAGTTATAGGAAATAGCTCAATGCATGTGTACTTTTCATATATACTCTATTTTTAATATTTTTTTTAATAATTTTTGTCTTTTTATGAGTATTTTACAACAGTTTTAGTTTTTTAATGTAAACAATCCTGTTTTCAATGTAATAATTTCCATTATGTTTTTAGGTTTTAGATGTTTACAGATGTTTATAGAAGTATAGATTAATAGATACACCCACTGCTAGTAACATAAACTTGTGAGCTTTTAATAGTGTATATTAAGTAATTTTCAGCCAGATCGAAGTGTTTGGATTCTTCTATTTATTGGCCAGGATAAATAGAATACGGCCAATAAGGGTAAAGACACAAATGGGTTTAATCAATTTTAGTTTTAGTTTTTGAGATATAAACTTGCTTCTAATGAGACATGAGTATTTTAAATGTTTTAATTATTTATTTAAAATAACGTTCTCGTTTTACAATAATATGTTTGCAAATTTAAATGAAATGGGGGATTCCTGTGCCCATAACAAAGATGGATTCGTAAGTAAACAGTGTGTAGCAGTGCTCTATTTTCTTTGTTATTTTGAGTGCTGTGTTTTTAAGAGTGTGATTTGTATTTTGATTTGTTTTGAGACAAATAAATTTGTGTATATCTCTTTCATCCGGTCACTATGATATATATATATATATATATATATATATATATATATATATATATTCTTTAATAGTATAGAAGTTCAGAACCCTAATACCTTGCCCTAGAGACTCTAGCTTGCACACAAGTGTTTTTACAAGGAAGGTGACCTGGGCTGAAGCGAAAAAGAGATATATACACAAATCTCACCAAGATATGATATAAGTAAGATATTGAGTGTGGGACAAATTTTGGAGGACAAGTTTTGGAAGGCCTTAACCTGGGCTGTGTATGTAGCAAGGTTTGCTTTGAAAAGTCAACAGGGTGCATTTCAATTTCTAAGAAATAGAACTTTAAGGGACTTTAAGTAGCCAGTCAGGAGGCATGCCTCAGGACTTGTAAGGCAGTGTGCATCTGGCATGTGCAGCACAATTACTTTATTTCCCTCTTAAGTTGAAGGAAATTTACTATGAAATATTGAGAGATTGATGATGGTGAACTACTCATTGCAGACCCCCTTGCTGACAGATCTCTGCACTGCAGCTACATTAGAATACATTAGCCATGTCAGCTGTAGAACTGGACACAAATCCAAATTATAAGCCTATTGATCTAGCAAAAGCCAGTACACAAAAAACCTTATGTAAACATATGACGTAAAGTCCATGCTAGATTTCACAAAGGAGTGTGGTATTGGACTTCCTAAATATAAAAATAGAGAAAATCATTAAATAAAAATGAACATCAAGTTAGAATTGTTACAGAGATTGTTTATATTGACCCCATAGCACTTAAAATCATATCTGCAATTATTGTTTCATACATCACATACTTTGTAGGGAAAAACTATAATATATTTGAAAATATAGCTTGCATTAAAAAACAAAATAAAGTACTTTAAAATAAAAAAGAAGATTAAAAGAAATTTAAATATAAAAACAAACTGGTGAGTCCAAGACTTGATACCAAACATCAATCAACTCAATCCAATAAGGCATTTCTATAATTAAAAAAAGCACAATATGGGTAATTATCCTCATTACAGTGTGTTACATAAGTCAAAAAGATCCCTATCAATCACCTATCTGTGACTATTACATTTATACAAAGG
Source organism: Bombina bombina (assembly GCF_027579735.1). Lineage (NCBI taxonomy): Eukaryota > Metazoa > Chordata > Amphibia > Anura > Bombinatoridae > Bombina > Bombina bombina. The sequence goes on along the minus strand of NC_069501.1, from coordinate 879,993,232 downwards.
AGGAAAATGAACTGGCAATCTGCTAATATCTCATCCCACTGTAATTATTTAAAAAGATTGGGTATGCCCATGCTATCTCTCTTACTCAAAACAAATATACCATCAAATAAAAATAAGTGTATATACCCATTAATTCATCCAAAAGAGCATTGGCAGGTAGAAGACTCACCGGAAATTCCTGACACACATTTTGCAAAACAGCTTTGTCAAAGGCAAAGTACAAGCATGAATCCAGACTATATACTGTATTATGTAATCCAGCCAATAAACATAAGCATCAGAAGTAACCAATCCAACTATCCAATTCAAATTGACACAATCAAAATCATTGTATCAAATACATGTACAAAGCACTGGTCCATCATTGTTTAATTACACAAGAAACCATGTATAGTGCTGGTCATATGATTTTAACCATTCACCAATGGGACATCACTGTTTGCAAAATAGGCAACCAATATGCCAGGGGCCATAAACAGCTTGTTCCTGTTAGTTTTATACATCCACTTTAACCACTGACACGATCATTCACACTAAGACGGATCAGACAAATCAGAAAGCCAGATAGCAAGGCCCACGTGGGAAATGTAAACAATAATCTTATGTATCGTCCTACAATACAAAGTAACAAAAGCAAGGTATGGATACTTCCCAAAAGTAAACATGCAATATTGCAGCAGTTACTGCCATAACTAGTGCAACAGATATCAATAAAGGTGAACAATAAATAGTTAGTGTTTCCCTCAACATTCAATTTAAAAGAGTTACATCCCCCAGCCTGATCAAAGTTCAAAAGAAATGTACCTTTTAAAAATAAATCTACAAATACCATCACATGTTCGCAGGATATTGCAATGTTAAAATATATTGCTACCCTCTATAAAAATATATGTTTAGACTTCTTATCTCCTTTTGATATAAACTTAAATCTTATCAACTAATCCCCCACAAACACAATTAAAATAAAACTGCCCGATGAAATGGCCCATGTGGGGAATGTAAATAATGGACTTATGTCTCAACCCACAGAACATAATAACGATGACAGGGTATAGATATTTTAAAAAAATAAACATACAGATATCAGTTAGGCAATTTCAAGGTACACACTGTGGTTCTTATTACAACTGTTGTGACCATCCTGCATGAAATATAAGGAAACACCTTTCTCAGCCTAATCAAATAACCTGAAAATATCACACTTCTAAATAAATCAATGTGCCCATTCACATATATCCAGACTTCACAACCATAAAACATTTCCTTATTTTGTATAAATGAATAAAAGGTTTTACTTTTACTAAAAATATTCAAATCTCTTAATACATCTAGATTTTAGAAAAGTTTAGCCTTGTTTTTTTTTTTGGATTGGGACATCAATAGGGAACAACACATTCTTGATTCATGATATAAGAAGATTCTACTTTAAGTAGAGAACAATATTGAGTTAATAATATAGTCTTATCCTAGCAGAAGATATTAACAAAAGAAATACTATGTCAAAATTGAATGTCAATAGAATGCATGGGTTCAAAAAAAGGAGGAGACTTCCAAGACTGTAAGAACCAAATTTCAGTTCAAGGTGGGAGGGACTGGTTTGTCGACAATTTCATTTAAATTTGCAAACATATTATTGAATAGAAGTTTGAACATCTGGAAGCTTGGCCAACTTTCTATAGTATAATACTGAAAGGGCTTATAATTGACCCTCTAAGGAGCAAACAGATAGACCCATGCTGCAGAAACTAAAGAATTCTAAAAGAGTACCAATGAAAACCATTCTCTTTGCTCAAGGAAACAAAAGCCTTCCAAGTCTTAAGATAAATTTTCCTAGATACAAGCTTCCTGGTTTTAATAAGTGTATCTACCACAGCATCAGAAAAACCTCTCTCTTTCAAAATAAAGCATTCAATCTTCACACCATCAAATTGAGAGATTTTAAGAGATCCTGATGCTGTGACAAGGAGGGATACTAGACATGTAAATGCTATCTGCAAACCATGTTTTGCAAGGCCAAGCAGGAGCAATCAGAATGTCTGAAGTGCACTCTTGTTTGATCCGAATGGAGAAAAATTAAGCTAGGGGAAAAGATCACAGAGCTACTAGAGCATCTACGAGATCCACCCGTGGATCTCTGGATCTGGCACAGTACCTGGGAAGTTTGTGATTGAGATGAGAGGCTATCAGATCTATTTCAGGAAGGCCCCATTTTAAAAGAATCTGATTGAAAATTTTGTGATTGATAGACTATTCTCCCAGATGTAGAGATAATCGCTTCTCAATTGCTGACCCCCAAGATGGGAATTGCTGATAATTTACACAGATTGCTTTCTGTCCAGGCCAGAATATAAGATACTGCCTTCATTGCTAGTGGACTTCGAGTTTTGCCTTGATGATTTATATAATCCACTGCCGTTACATTGTAGGTTTGAAAGTGCAGATACTACTATAAGAGCTCAAGTCTGGAGAGCCTAAAAAAATGCACAAAGTGCCAAAATGTTTATTGGTAACTTTGCCTCCTAAGGAGACCAAACTCCCTGCACTTCCCAAACCGTACCCCATGCCAAAAAACTGTAGTTATAATTGTCCAGGAGGGGAGAAGGAACGATGACCTCTGAACAATGGAATGTTGATATATCCACCAAGAAAATTACTGTTTCACCATGAAATTTATAGAAATTTTCTGAGGAAGACAATTGTAGTCCCCTGTCCACTGTTTCAACATGCTAGTTGAAGAGGGCATAGGTGAATGTGAGATAAGGTAACTGTGTCCAAAGCTGCTACTATAGACCTATCATCTTCATGCATTAAGATACAGAAGGGAGATTGATTGCCTGAAGTTTGGAACAGGCCTTTTGTAAGTTGAGTCTACATTGATCTGGGAGAAAAAGACACATGGACATTGAGTCTATGGTTAGTCCCAGGAAACTGACCTTGGAGCTGGGGGTCAGGGAACCCTTTGGAGAGATTGCCAATGACAGAAATAATGCTTAAACCAGAATGTCATCCAGGTATGGAGCTACAGAAATACCCTGAGCTCTTATTACCACCAACAAGGCTCCTAAAACCTTTGTTAACACCCTGGAAGCTGTAGCTAAACTGAAGGGAAGGGTAGCAAACATGTAATGCTTTTCTTAAAAAGCAAATCTGAGGAAATGATAATGATCCTTGTAAATCAGTATGTGAAGGTAGGCATCCTTTAGCTCTATTGAGGACATAAACTGGCCCTGTTGTACTAGAGGTAAAAATAGTATGAATAGTTTCCATTTTGAGAGTAGGAACTTTCAGATTGTATATAAGGTCTTTATTAATCCAGGATAGGTCTGAAGGTGCCCCCTTCTTTGGAACAATAAAAAGGTTGGAATAAAAACCTAGATCTTGTTCTGAGACTGGGAGAGGTTTTATGATTCCCATATGTTCTAGGTTCTGAATACACTGAAAGAAAGCCACTGCCTTTTGAGAATCCCCTGGAACGTTGGACAGAAGAAACCTTCTTCGAGGAGATTTGGCCCAAAACCCTATCCTGTAATATTTGGATACTATGCTCAGAACCCAAAGATCCTGAACCAATTTAAACCAAGCCTCCTGAAAAAGGCTCAACCTGTCCCCTATCATAACTGAAACTGGATTAGAGACTGCACCTTCATGCTGATTTGGAATTGGTTGAAGGTTTTCTGGACTGCTTGGACTTACTGCAGGAGCTACTTGTCTTCCAAGAATGCTTGGAGGATTAAGACTTTTGAGAAGAGGATGACTTTTGTTTCATAAAGGAGCGCATGGGGTGAAAACAATTGCTAGATTTGCATTTTCCTTTAGATCACTTGTCTTAAAGTAAAACTTACCTTTTCCTCCTGTTACTGTGGAAATTATGACTTCTAAACCAGATCCAAAAAGAGTCTTTCCCCTAAAGGAAAGAAAAGAGATAATAGTCTATTGTTGGGAATGTAAAAAGAAGGGGGAGGCGTGGCTACAGGTAAACCAACAAGGAGCACTTCTAAGTCACCGGAATATTTTTACCGGAGTAAACAAGCTTCAACAAAGTAACTTGGCAAGAGTACAAGGTGATCGAAAGGCACAGAGAAAAAGGACCAAGCAATCCCAAAATGCATAGCAAGAAAGAAAAGGCAGCACTCTTGATATCTGAAAAAAACGGATGTTTAATCCAGCAGGTAAATGATGATACACAAACACTCAGTGCAGTGGAGGAAATTGGGGACGTGTCCTTACGCGTTTCTAAGTGCCGCATGGCACGAAATGCGTAAGGACACACCCCCAATTTCCTCCACTGCACTGTGTCTTTGTGTATCGTCATGTACCTGCTGGATTAAACATCGTTTTTTTGTAGACATCAAGATTGCTGCCTTTCTTGTTATCTATTGTTGGGAACTATATCAGCAGAACTAAATTTTAGCCATAATGCCCTTCTGTTAAACCTTGCAAAGGTAAATTTTTTTAAATAGCAATTTGAAGTAGTTTAAAGGGACACTGAGCCCAATTTTTTTTCTTTCGTGATTCAGATAGAGTATGCAATTTTAAGTAACTTTCTAATTTACTCCTTATCAAATTGTCTTCATTCTCTTGATATCTTTATTTGAAAAGCAAGAATGTAATTTTAGATGCCGGATCATTTTTGGTGAACAACCTGGGCTGTTCTTGCTAATTGGTGGATAAATTCATCCACCAATAAAAAAGTACTTTCCAGGGTCTGAACCAAAAAAATGGCTGGCTCCTTAGCTTAGATGCCTTCTTTTTCAAATAAAGATAGCAAGAGAATGAAGAAAATTGATAATAGGAGTAAATTAGAAAGTTGCTTAAAATTGCATGCATCCCTTTAATATGGCTTTGCAAATCTTCAACTGAGGCTTTATCTGAAATTAGATCAGTTAATGAGTCACACCATAAAGCCACTGTGCCTGCCACACAAGCTATGCTAATAACTGGTTTAAAAAAAAAAACCTGCTCAAAGAAATAGTTTCTATGGAAAGCCTCCATCTTAAAGTTCACTGGGTCTCTAAACAAAAGTATTAACCTCTAAAGGAATAGTTGTCTTTTTAGCCAAAAAAAAAATTGCACCATCTACTCTTGGAATAGATTCCCATAACCATACATTTGATTCAGGAAGCAACAACATTTTGAATTTAGATGATTAAGAGAAAGGTATTCCAGGTTTGGAGCATTAAAAATATATTATTTCTTAAATTGTATCTGGAACTGGGAAAAACCTCTGGAGACTTAGCTGATGGTTTAAAAATTTGGTCCAACTGAATAAGATCCCAGACCAATATCCTGACGATCTTTATGTCTATGAGGTATAGTAGCTGAAGTGTCCTGTGAAATAATAGGTGCCACTAACTGGCATTTTCACTTAATTGGTGGATGCATAGCTGCTAAAATTTCAAATAATTATATATCTTACCAAAATCTTTAAAATTAGGAGCAAAATCCATAGAACCTTCCTGTGACGAATACTATTGAGATTCCTTAGGGGAAGAAAGGGAGCAGGCTGACTGGAGTGCATTACATGAGGGATATTTATCAAGCCGTCAACTGCAAATATGCTGGAATTCCGCAGCATAATTGTGGCGAGCTTGATTCAACCCATTTATCAAAGCCTAAAAACCGGCAAAAGTTGAAATTTGTGACGTAACATACGATCCGCCGGTCTCAATACGACACAGATTGATGCTTACATCATTATTGATGTTCCGAATACAAATTTGGCACTATCTGACAACTTTTGCCATTTATCACATTTCTAACATGTGTACCAGGTATTCAATCCACCATCCTGGAGGCCACGGATGCCATAGGAATCAATGAGAGTCTGGAAGCAGCGAAAGCTTATGTTTGATGCTGCCAGATATCCCATTGATTTCAATGGTAGAAAACCAGTAACGTTTACACCTAACACCCAACCATAAACCCTGAGTCTAAACACTCCTAATTTGCCGCCCCCGACATCGCCGCAACCTACATAATGTTATTAACCCCTATTCTGCTGCTCTCGGACCCCGCCGCAACTAAATAAATATATTAATCCCTATCCTGCCACTCCCGGAGCCAACTGTAACTAACTAAAAGTATAAACCCCTATTCTGCCGCTCCCGGACCCCGCCACAACTAAATAAATTTATTGACCCCTATCCCGCCAGCCCCGGACCCTGCCGCAACTAAATAAATGTATTAACCCCTATCCCGCAGCTCCCGGACCCCGCCGCAACTAAATAAATGTATTAACCCCTACCTCGCTGCTCCCAGACCCTGCCACAACTGTAATAAAATGATTAACCCCTAAACCCCTGGCCTCCCACATCACTACCACTAACTAAACCAATTAACCCCTAAACCGCCAGCCCCCCACATCGCCATAAACTAAATTAAGCTATTAACCCCTAAACCTAATAAACTTCTAACTTTACATTATAATTACCTCATCCCTATCTTATAATAAATTTAAAACTTACCTTTAGAATTAAAATAAACTATATTAAACTATTAATTAACCTACCCTAACTATTATACTAAAATTACATTAAACTACCAATTAAATTAACTATGTTACATATTTAAAAACCTAACCCTACTCAAATTATTTAAATCTACAATTAAAAATTACTAAGTTACATTGCCATTGAACATAAACATCTCTATCTTGATGCTAACTGAAGACACTAGACCCTACCTAGCCAATGAGCTTGGGGTTGTTGTGAAGTATGGACTGGGTTCGCTGAAACACCTTTATTATAATGGACCCTCTCTGGCATTATTGTGTTTTCTATATTACTGTATATGTATTTCACATATCTTAATAAAAATTATTTAAAAAAAAAAAAAAATAACTAAGTTACAAAAAAATAACAACTAAGTTACAAAAAATAAAAATACTAAATTACACAAAATAAAAAAGAAATGATCAAATATTTTAACTAATTACACCTAATCTAATAGCCCTATCAAAATAAAAAAAGCCCCCCTAAAACAAAAAAACCCTAGCCTACAATAAACTACCGATGGCCCTTAAAAGGGCGTTTTGCGGGGAATTGCCCAAAGAAATCAGCTCTTTTACCTGTAAAAAAAATACAAACACCCCCCCAGCTCTTTAACCTGTAAAAAAAAAATACAAACATCGCACCCCCAACAGTAAAACCCACCATCCACACAACCAACCCGCCCAAATAAAAACCTATCTAAAAAACCTAAGCTCCCCATTGCCCTGAAAAGGGCATTTGTAAGGGCATTTAGCACTTTTACTGCCCAAAATCTCTAATCTAAAATTAAAACCCACCCAATAAACCCTTAAAAAAACCTAACACTAACCACCGACGATCCACTTACAGTTTTCGAAGACCGGACATCCATCCTCATCCAAGCGGCAGAAGTCCTCAGCGAAGCTGGCAGATGTCTTCATCCAAGCGGGCCAAAGTCTTCAAATTTCTAGAGAGGAGTATAACGATAAACCAACAGGATGAGGCTGAGGGACGGGTCCCCGCAACACTTGTGGTAGGCTTGTGACTAAATCCCACAGGGAAATTTAATGTCAACTACACAGTACTCCATTCACCCCTCTGTCCAAAGTCTGCTGTATAAGAGGTATAACAGGTCTCACCTAGGTCTGAGAACCCCTTTCAATGAAGAATCAGAGCACCTCAAATCTTCACCACCTGCTGTGGAGGCAAAGAAAAAACTGAGAGGGGCAGGGAGATGGGAGTTTAAAATCTCTTGGTGTTTGCGGGATTTCTGCCTCCTCCTTGTGGCCAGGAGTTGAATCCCACACATCAAGGCTTGTGGACCCCACCTTATAGAAACAAAGGTTTTAAATCCTATTATACACATGTTTGATGAAATGAAAATAGTAAAAAGTGTATAGCCCAAATATTCCTCCTTTTGAGATCTAGCATGTTGTGCTGGTGTGTAACTGAAATATACTAGTGAGTTATTTTCAAGGTCAAAAGTCTGCATCCCGGAATTGTCACCATATTAGCTGGATGATATAACAGCTCAGTATTTCTGCCAAACATTTTAAATGTTGTCTCATTCATAGAACATTAACACAGAAAAATTGTGCAACATCCATCTTTTTTTGCAAACATGAGACAGCTTTCTATTGTTTTCCTTCTTGGCATAGATTAATACATATTAATCTTTAAACAACATTTTCATTATTGTCAAGAAGTACAATAATTTTTGTGTTATTAGTCTAATCAGATTGTGTCTATTTTTATGATAAAGGGTTCATAAGCTTTTGCTTGATAATTTCTGGTTTGATTTGCTATAAAAAAACATAGGGCTAGATTACTAGTGGCGCATTATTTTTTGCGTGCAAGTGATATAGGGTTTTTTATGGCCATTTGTGTGCAAGTAAAGATCCAGTTCATTGTTACACTTGAATAAACAGTTGCACAAAACACATGACAAATACATTTAAAAGTACAATTACACTCATAATTAGTGATGTTGCGAATAGTTCGCCAGCAAATAGTTCCCGGCGAACATACCTTGTTCACGTTCGCCGCGGCAAGCGAACATATGCGATGTTCGATCCGCCCCCTATTCATCATCATTGAGTAAACATTGACCCTGTATCTCACAGTCTGCAGACATATTTCAGCCAATCAGCAGCAGACACTCCCTCCCAGACCCTCCCAGCTCCTGGACAGCAGCCATTTTAGATTCATTCTGATCCTGCATTCTTAGTGAGAGGAGGGATAGTGTAGCTGCTGCTGATTTTATAGGGGAATTGATAGCTAGGCTAGTGTATTCAGTGTCCACAACAGTCCTGAAGGACTCATCTAATCTCTGCTGTAAGGACAGCACCCCAAAAAGCCCTTTTTAGGGCTAGAACATTAGTTTTTTGTTTTTTTTGCCTGTGTAATTTTGACTGGGAAACATCAGTCTGCTAGTGTAATCTAATTGCAGTTGCCTGCCTGCAGTGCCACCACTCATATCTGTTGTAACAGTAGTGTAAATTTTAAAAAAATAACTTTTTTGACTGTGAAACATCAGTCTGCTAGAGTAATCTAATTGCAGTTGCCTGCCTGCCAGCGTGTGTGCCAGGCCCACTTGCTAAGTGCCACCACTCATATCTGTTGTAACAGTAGTGTAAATAAAAAAAAAAAAACTTTTTTGACTGTGAAACATCAGTCTGCTAGTGTAATCTAATTGCAGTTGCCTGCCTGCCTGCCAGCGTGTGTGCCAGGCCCACTTGCTAAGTGCCACCACTCATATCTGTTGTAACAGTAGTGTAATTTTTTTTAAAAAAAACAAAACTTTTTTGACTGTGAAACATCAGTCTGCTAGTGTAATCTAATTGCAGTTGCCTGCCTGCCAGCGTTTGTGCCAGGCCCACTTGCCAACTAGTGCTACCACTCATATCTGTTGTAACAGTAGTGTAAATTAAAAAAAAAAGTAACTTTTTTGACTGTGAAACATCAGTCTACTAGTGTAATCTAATTGCAGTTGCCTATCAAATCTATCTCGTGGTTGTGCAAATGGACTGTTTGCGGTTGTTTGCGGTGCGTTAAACGGGGGAGTTTGGTCTGTCACTGTGAAGCAGGCATAACCCTTACACTACCTGATCGATACAACATCATACCTGATGTTTTAAAGCATGTTATTCCAAACAATTTAGGATTGTTAGGTGATTTATGCCCTTTATGGATTAAAACCAGACTCTGCATCAACTATGTAATTTTCCTTGGGAGTTTTGCCATGGATCCCCCTCCGGCATGCCACAGTCCAGGTGTTAGTCCCCTTGAAACAACTTTTCCATCACTATTGTGGCCAGAAAGAGTCCCTGTGGGTTTTAAAATTCGCCTGCCTATTGAAGTCAATGGCGGTTTGCCCGGTTCGCCCGTTCGCAAACAGTTGCGGAAGTTTGAGTCCGCCGTTCGCGAATGGAAAATTTTTAGTTCGCAACTTCACTACTCATAATCACACTGCCTGATAAAAATGTATTTAAAAAAAAAAAGTTATAAGGGGTCAAAAATATGAGGTCTCAGGTGTTAGAGAAAAAGACTGCAAAGGGTTTACCATAGAGATACATACAATACATATGTCTAAATATATACATTGGAGCCCGTTGCAGCCAAGTGATGAAAACATAAAAAAATCATATTTATGCATTATATATATTTAATAACGTGTTTAACTATGTATTTACTGTAAATATTATACATTCCAATGGTATGCACATAGTGGAATATGTTCTATGTATTTTTTTAAAGATATTCCAATATATATAAATATCCTTTCAAAGAATAAAACACTGCACTCACCGGTCTTGTTGAAAATTAAATTTAATTGCATCACATCACCATCTTAAAGTACAAATACCCCCAGACGTTTCAGTACCACACTGGTACCTTTTTCAATGGGTGTTCAATCTGTATCCAAGTTTTTATATATATATATATATATATATATATATATATATATATATATATATAAAGTTCAAGTAAGGCGCACTCTAACAAACAAAAGATGAATAAATATAAACAAGAAGAGTAGAAATCAGAACTCTCTAGACTTGAAGCAAGTTGAATCAATTATTTTATTGCATACCAGTGACGTTTAGGGGTGCTCACCCCTTCATCATGGTCTGATGAAGGGGTGAGCACCCCAAAATGTCACTCATATGCATAAAAACTCAGCTGTCTGTAGTAGCCTTATAAATTTAAGACCAGCTAAGGGAGAGCATTTGCTGGGGTCTGAGCATTTGCAAAGCACTTCATCTCTCTAAGCTCCCATCTGTCTAACTGGTCATCTTTAACGGACAGCACTAAGAATTATACAAGAATTGAAAAAGATTTGAAGAAGATTTGAGGTAAGCAAAAATATTTTAAGTTCAAGCACAGTTTTTTACACTGCATATTTTGGTATGTTTTTAGGCTTGCTTTTACTTATAAAAGTCTCATGCCTATTCTACAGGCATGCTCACATGATCATACCTTACCCTTCTCCACATGCAGTTTTTAAAGGCCCCTCTCTCCTTTCTTCTCCATACCTTAGCTCTCATGAACTACTCTCTATTTGGCTCCTACAGTGTACTAGCCACTGTTAAGTGCTAGCCTGCTCTCTTGCACTGGTCACAGTACAGTGCCACACCATCTGGTAAGCATAATACCTACTTTTACCTGTACCTGCATTCCAGACGATATCACTCTATTGTGGTGCCCTCTCTCTATTCTTCTTCTTACTCTCTATTTTAAAATCTGTCACTAAACTGCACCTCCTCACAGAAATACCACCACTGCTATAAATCTCATTTTCACTTACTCTTACTTTCCATCTTGCTGCTATTAGCATCAGGCGACATCTCTCCAAATCCTTGGTCCACCCTCATTCCCACCATTACCTAATCACGCACTCTTTATAGAAACTTTAATAAAAGCAACGCACCTAACCTCATTTACATCCAATGCATCCCATACGCACACACTCCTTTCACTTGTGCAATATGGAACTCTTGTTCTGCTGCAACAAACTTACAACCATTTATATACCTGTTTATATCAAATGCTTTCACCCTTTTAGCAATTACCAAAACCTGTCTATCTTCTTCTGACATCCTTTCCATTGTTGCCCTCACACATGGTGGTTTTCACTTTAGCCATACCCTGAGGCCTGATGAGAAACATGGTGGCAGTGTTGGGATCCTGCTCTCCCCCTCCTGCACTTATCAGTCCTTTCCTCCAATCCCATCTCTCTCCTTCTCCTTCTTTGAAGTCCACTGTATTTGCCTGTTCTCCCCACTCTCCCTCAGAGTGGCAGTCATCTATCGCCCTCCTGGACCGACCTCCCAATTCCTTGACAACTTTTCTGCCTAGCTTCCTCACTTTCTCTCTACAAATATACTAACCCTAATTATTATTATTTTTTATTATCATTATTATCAGGTATTTGTAGAGCGCTAACAGGTTCCGCAGCGATATGAACATAGGTGATATATAAAAAACAATTATAGGGATCAAATGGATAGAGGGTCCTGCCGAGAGTTGCACTGTTGTAGTCGGCTCTTTTGTAGGTGGACTACAAACAGCTGGGCTCACAGGCTTACATGCTATAGGATTTAAGGGGATAGCAGTGGAGAAAGGAAGGTTAGTGTAGGTTGTATGCGTCCCTGAATTGTAGAGTCTTCAGGGAGCACTTGAAGCTTTTAAAATTAGGACAGAGTCTTGTGGAGTGAGAAAGAGAGTTCCATAAGATGGGAGCCAGTCTGGAGAAATCTTGTAAACGGGAATGTGAGGAGGTAACAAGAGAGGAGGAGAGGAGGAGATAATGAGCGGATCAAAGGGGTCGGGATGGATAGTATCTGGAGACAAGGTCTGAGATGTAGAGGGAGCAAAGGAATTGAGGGCTTTGTGTGTCAGTGCGTATTTTGTGTTTAATCCTGGAATCAAGAGGAAGGCAGTAAAGGGATTAGCAGAGAGGTTCAGCAGATGAAGAGCGACGTGTAAGGAAGATGAGCCTGGCAGAGGCATTCATTATAGATTTAAAAGAGCTAGGCAGCAGCTAGGGAGACCAGAGAGAATGGAGTTGCAGTGGTCGAGGTGGGAAAGGATGAGAGAATGGATTAAAATCTTAGTTGTGTCTTGTGTAAAGAAATGTCTGATTTTAGCGATGTTTTTAAGGTGGAAGCGGCAGGCTTAAGCCAAGGACTGAATGTGAGGAATGAAAGAAAGTCAAGTGTGACCCCAAGACATTGGGCATGTGAGGTTGGGGTAATGATGGAGTTATCAACAGTTATAGAGACATGGTGGGTGGAGATTTTGGAAGAAGGGTGGAAAATAAGGAGCTCAGTTTTGGAGAGAGATTTAGCTTTAAGTAGTGAGAGGACATCCAAGATGAGATATGAGAGAGACAGTTAGTGACACTGGAAAGGAAGGAGATAGTTATGGTTCAGAGAGGTAGATTTGGGTATCGTCGGCATACAAATGATAGCGAAACCCATGGGACTTTATTAAGGAACCTAATGAAGATGTGTAGATTGAAAAGAGAAGGGGACCGAGGACAGATCCTTGCGGTACCCCAACAGAAAGAGGTAATGGGGCAGAGGATGCCCCAGAGAAGGCTACACTAAAGGTACAGTTAGACAGATAGGAAGAGAACCAATAGAGAGTGGTGTCGCAGATGCCGAAGGATTGGAGGGCATGGAGCAAAAGAGGGTGGTCGACCGTATCAAAGGCTGCAGACAGATAAAGGAGGATAAGTAGAGAAGTGGCCTTTGGATTTTGCTGTAAGTAGGTCATTGGTAACCTTAACAATTGCTGTCTCTGTTGAGTGAAGGGGGCAAAATCCAGATTGCAGTGGATCAAGGAGGGAGTTTAATGCAAGAAAATGGGATAGTTGTGCATACACTAGCTTTTCAAGAAGCTTTGAGGCAAGAGGGAGTAGGGAAATAGGGCAGTAGTTGGATGGGGAGGTTGGATCGAGAGAAGGTTTTTTGAGGATAGGTGTGACTAATGCATGTTTAAGAGATGTGGAAACTATACCAGTGCTAAGGGAGAGGTTTAATATGTGTGTGAGTATAGGGGTAAGTGTAGAAGAGATGGAGAGGAGAGGAGTTGTTGTGAAGGGATGAGGTGGAGGGGACAGGTAGTTAGGTGAGAGGATAGTATAAGGGCAGAAACTTCTTCCTCTGTAACAGGGGCACAAGAGCTAAATTTATGGCTATGTGGGTTTTGGATAATCGTGAGTTTTTGAGGGGGTGGGAGACCGGTAGTATGTTGAGAGCTGATGTCATTTCTGATGGGGTCGATAATATTGTTGAAATAGTTGGCAAAATCTTGAGCTGAGAGAAAAGTTGTGGTGGGAGTAGGGGGTGTGCGGAGAGTATTGAATGTGGAGAACAGACGTTTGGGTTTGAAGAAAGAGTAGAGATAAGAGTAAAGACTCTTGGGAACTTCAAAATTCCCATTAACAACCCATCTGCCCCTGCTGCCTCTAAACTTCTTTCACTCACATCCTTCTTCGGTCTCTCACAATTCACCCTATTCCCTACTCACCATGATGGAGACTCCATCAACCTGGTGTTTTCCTACCTCTGCTCTATTTCTGTCCTCACCTGCTGCCCTTTTCCCATTTCAGACCATCACCTGGTCACCTATAATATTAATGCTACAGCTAGAAACCATTTTCCATCCCGCCCCCGTTCCTGTAGACACCTACACGCTGTGGATCCATTCCAATTTTAAAAAATCATTCATGATCTCCTCTCTCACACTTCCACTATAACCTGCCCTGATCTTGCTACAGCCCACTATAACAAAACTCTCTCCTACTAGACACACTTGCCCCTCCCCAACTGCGCAAAACATCACGTCATCAGTTACAGCCCTGGCACTCTCAGCAAACACAATATTTGCATAAATGCTTCCGTACTGCTGAGCGTGTTTGGAGGAAAACTCACTCTGAACCTGACATCATCCACTATACGTTTATTTTTCATTCATACTCTTTTGCCCTTCACTTAGCCAAGCAAACCTACTTCTCTTCTCTCATATCTACTCTTACCTCAACCCCTAAATGACTCTTCTCCACCTTTAACGCTCTCCTCTACCCACCTACTCCACCCCCCATCTGTCTTTAGTGCTCAAGACCTTGCAGAATACTTTTAAACAAAACACGTACTACCCGAAGCAACATCCTAACACCAACCTGCAAACTTAGAACAACAGGCCCAGTTACTTCATCTGCCACCCTCTGCATCTTCCATCCAGCCACTGAGAATGAAGTTTTTTTGTTACTATCTTCCTCACGCCTCACTACCTCACACATGCTCAACATTATCCCCTCCCATCTAATACCCTCCCTGTCTTCCAACTTCACTCCTGCTCTTACTCACATCTTCAACCTATCTCTCTCTACCGGTTCATTCCCATCTTCTTTCAAATGTGCAAAGGTCATTCCCATACTCAAAAACCTTCCCTTGACCCTCATTCTCCTGAAAGCTACTGCCCCATATCACTGCTTCCTCTAACATCAAAACTTCTCGAACAACTAGTTTACAATCGCCTAACCCACTTCCTGTCCACCAGCTCTTTGCTTGACCCCCTGCAATCTGGATTCTGCATCAAACACTCAACTGAGACTTTCTATGGTTACTAACAATCTTCTTTCTGCTAAAAGTAATGGCCACTACTCTATACTTATTTTACTTCACATCTTAGCTGTCTTCGACACAGTTGACCACCCCCTCCTCCTACAGACCCTTAGCTCTTTTTGCCTCTGTGATACTGCTCTTTCTTGGATTCACTCTAATCTTTTTAACAGGTCTTTTATTGTGTCATTTGCTGGTGACTCCTCCTCTCTAATGCCTCTGTCTGTTGGAGTACCTCAAGGATCTGTTCTGGGCCCTCTAATCTTTTCCATGTATACTTCTTTACTGGGTAAACTTAACAGTTACTGCTTCAAATATCACCCCTACGCTGATGACACCCAAATCTACCTATCCCCCCCTGCTCTCTCTCCCTCTGTCCTTTCTCATGTCAGCGACTGCTTATCTGGTATTTCTTCCTGGATGGCCTCTCACCACATGTCCAAGACTGAGCTCCTTCTAATCCCACCTCAAGCTCTATGGCGACTTCTGACTTTTCTATCCCTGTAGATGGCATCACCATCTCCCCATCCCACCAAGTCCGCTGCCTCAGAGTTACACTTGACTCAAATCTATCCTTCGTCCCCCACATTCAATCACTTTCTTCATCCTGCCACAACCACCTATGCAATATTTCCAAGATTCACCTTATTCTGTGTGTTAACATCACAAAGCAAATAATCCACTCCCTTGTTATTTCCCAACTTGACTACTGCAATAACCTGCTTACTGGCCTTCATCTTCCCCACATCTCCCCCCTTCAATCCATCCAAAATGCCTCTGCCAGGCTAATCCACATTTCCCGCTGCTCTGTACCTGCTGCACCTCTCTGCCAGTCCCTTCATTGACTCCCCATTCACAGTAGAATCAAATTCAAAATTGTCACCCTTACATACAAAGCACTCACAAAGGCCGCTCCCCACTACCTATCCTCTCTAATCAACAAGTATAATCCAGCCCACCCACTAAGATCCATCAATGACCTGCTCCTTGCATCTTCGACTATCACCTCTTACATTGCTAGACTGCAGGACTTCTGTCGTGCAGCACCTGCCCTCTGGAACACTCTCCCTTGTGCTGTCAAGCTTTGCCCTAATCTTTCTCCCTTTAAATGCTCCCTGAAGACATTTTTCTTCAGAGAAGCCTATCACCCAACTCAGTAATAAACTAATTTCACTTACCTAACATTTCCCTCATCTAACTCTGCTTTAACATCTTTCTCAATCTTTCTGTCCTCACCTTCTGTTTCTCAACCTCCTACCCTTCTAGATTTTAACTTCCCATGGAAATAGGAACCTCAATTCCTCCTGTATATGTTTGTAAAATTTTGTCTTGTCTCTTACAAGTTTGATATCATTGCTTTGTTTAAATGAATTGTTCCCAAGTTCGATACCATTGTTTTATTTAAATGAATTGCACCCATGTACTGTGCTGCAGAATAAGTTGGTGTTTCATAAATAAACATTAATAATAATAAATAATAATAATACAAATATATATACTAACTGAACCTGTGACTGTCTAACTTGTTTGTTTATTTTCTGTTTTTGTAATGAGAATTTCTTGTTAATCATCTGATTATCACGACTGTTTTCAACATTGAATTAAATCTTCAAAGCCAATACTATAGAATGTATGGTGAAGGTACAACAACCAAAGGATATGAATATATATTTTTCGGTATATATTTATGCAATGTTTCACCATGACACACATTTTACCATGTATTTGAAAAATTTCAATAAAAATTATTGTTAAAAAATAAATATAAATAAATATATATATATATATATATATATATATATATATATATATATGTGTGCAAAAATCCACTAGACATATATTTAAATATATCTTTAAAAATTTAAGAATAAATGGAAAATTTGGTTATGAACTATGCAATATTATCTTCTCATGTTGCACTTTTAAATAACCGTGATTGTGTTAGCATGACTTTTTTTTGGCTCCATTAAGGTTTTGTCCCCTTCTGCATTTTGTATATTTCTGGGGTGATTACATAAGCCTGTGCACCCTTCACTTGTTCCCAGTTTGTTGGATTGAGAGCTTGCATTGTGTGGCTGTTTTAGGGTTCCAGGTTTTTCTAAAGGACCTTGACGTGGTTCCTGGGCTTGTCCCATTTGGCCAAATGCGATAACTAACCCTTCCATTTTTGCTTTTAATCTTAGCTGAGAGCTTGTAAGTGAGTGCTGGACTTTCTCTGTATGTTGTATCAATTTGGTTTGTAATTTTCCCTATGGTTCTTGCACCCAGACATGTCTGGGGTTGACTGCTTGTGACTCTGGGGACAGCACAGCTTCCTGTGAGTGCTAGTGAGCACACAGGGCTGAGCATGTTGCAGGTAGTGATATCGCGAACCTTAAAATTTCGGTTTGCGAACGGTGGACTCGAACTTCCGTGACTGTTCGCGAACCGGCGAACCGCACGAACCGCCATTGACTTCAATAGGCAGGCGAACTTTAAAACCCACAAGGACTCTTTCTGGCCACAATAGTGATGGAAAAGTTGTTTCAAGGGTACTAACACCTAGACTGTGGCATGCTGGAGAGGGATCCATGGCAAAACGCCCATGAAAAATTACATAGTTGATGCAGAGTCTGGTTTTAACCCATAAAGGGCCTAAATCACCTAACATTCCTAAATTGTTTTGAATAACGTGCTTTAAAACATCAGGTATGATATTGTATTGATCAGGTAGTGTAAGGGTTACACCCGCTTCACAGTGACAGACCAAACTCTCCGTGTAACGCACCGGAAACAACCGCAAACAGTCCATTTGCATAACCACGAGATAGATAGATTTGATAAATAGATACATAGATTACATAGATCAATAGATGCAATATACATTTGATAGATACGAATTACATAGATCAATAGATGCAATATACATTTGATCGATACGAATTACATAGATCAAAAGATATTAGAAAGCAGGATGGAGTGAGTGCACCTTAAAAAATGATTATTAAGTAGTGTACAAAAGTGAAAATTTAGGCTCTATAACCCTTCTGTGTGATAAAAGTTCCTTCAAACAATTATCAATCTAAAGGATAAAACGAACAAATGAAGGGGAGCTCAAATTAATGTTTGTAAAGTGATTGTGAAGTGATTTTGTACTGTGTTGCAAAGGGGTATGTGAACAAAGTGTCAAAATATCATAATGTATAAATAGTTACTTATTTTTGTAACAATATAATTTTTTGGAATATAAGGATCTATATAAATAATAGACAGAACTCTGGGGTATTATTCAAAATGTAACAATTTATAATGTTTGTAGAATATGTATCGTATACAAATAGGAATAAAATCATATACAATTTTAGCTCATGCGGTTTAAATTTAAAAATACTAAATAAGTAGATTATAAAAGACGTTAGATAAATACTTGTACAAGAAAATACATATGTATCGCACTGCAGTGGATATAGTAAAGATATATAAAACAAGTAAAAAATAAAATAGTCACTGATAAAAGCGGCTGATTGTCAAAAAGACAGGTCTTAAAAAGACAGGTCTTAAAAGTGCCTTTAAAATACACGTTTTGTAAAGTACCTTAGGAAGTAGTGGTTCTCAATACTACTTGTTATGTGGTAGAATCCGTTGAAAACAATAATGTAGGTATTTAGTTTATTGCCTTTAGAACAATCCGGTAATGATGATATGCTATTAGTAATAGCTAGAAATTTTTTGTGGGTTGCGGTTGTCCCAATACTATCATTCAGTATGGACTGCGGTCTGTTTACCGATCTCTGGTTTTAGATAGAAGAGGGTCTCCTTAGCTGTGGGTCCTGGAAATTTTCTTAGAAATTGTGGTGTCCCAATACTATCAATCAGTATGGACTTGTGTTCGCAGGTAAAGGAGAAATTCTTTATGTTCCAGTGGCAAAGTTTGCTCTGTTGTAAGGTACAGATCTCCTTATGCTGTGATGTCCAATGGACTCTGTTGTAAGATGTAGGGATGATAGATTCAGCAATGTACAGATTCAAGTTCTTGCTGGATCCTTTGCTAAACAGGTCTGGGTAATTGTATAGTTGCAGTTGGGTTCTAAAGAACCGTTTGGCGGCAAAATTGATTCAAAGTCAGGAAAACCGGCTTTTTTCAAAAGAACCGGCTTTTTCAAAATGACTGGCTTTTTTCTAAGTACCGACTTTGTTTGAAGTCAGGTATCGGCCGTAGCCTTTATCAAGATGCCTATGAACACTCTATGTTACATTTATAAAGGGCAGGTTTAATTGCTATTGGATATCAATGGAGGGCAAGCTTTGTTACTATTGGGTATTTCTAATTGCATTTTAACCAATGGGAATGTTTATATAATACAATGTGGCAGAATAGTTGTTTAATTTACTTTTATGTGTGAAAATGATTATTGTACAGTTTGTGTTAAAAAAGAGGGATTATAGTTCAAATGTATGTTTATTTTGGCTATTTAATGAAATATATGGGACAAGTCAAACAAACTTTGCGGAGTGTATAGTTTCTGAGTGATTAAATAGCTAATTATCTGTGACTTATGTGGTAGATAATATCTTTTGGAAATAATTAAAAGATATATTAATATGGATCTAGATGTTCATTTATTTGAGAGATATTGCCTAAGACAATAAGCACATTTTTTAATAGTGGTTTAATTTTAAAAGATAAGGTATTTAATTGCTATTCTATGTCTTATATTTACCTTTATTTATAAATAATGATTCTTTCTATTGTGATCAATGTGAAAACTATTAACTTTTTAAAACTGAATAGAATTTTTTGCGATAAGTGAAAAAGGGGCAAAATAAACTATTTTATTAGAAAATGAGATAGAGACCAAATTTTAGTGTTAACCCCTTAATGACCGAGGACGTGCAGGGTACGTCCTCAGAAAAAAGGCAGTTAATGCCTGAGAACGTACCCTGCACGTCCTCGGTGTGGAAAGCAGCTGGAAGCGATCCTGCTCGCTTCCAGCTGCTTTCCGGTTATTGCAGTGATGCCTCGATATGGAGGCATCCTGCAATAACCTTAGATGGCCATCCGATGCAGAGAGAGCCACTCTGTGGCCCTCTCTGCACCGGACATCGATGGCCGGTATCGTTGGTTGGTGGGTGGGAGGTGGGTGGCGGCCATCGATGGCCCTTGTCATGTGGAGGGGGGCGGGATCATGGGCGTGCAAGTCCGGGCGCGCGCGGGTGCGCGCCGGGGCAGGGACCGGGTGGGGACCGCTGCACTACAGAAAAAAATGTGTCCCAAAATAAAAGTGGGACGAGTAATTAAAAAAAAAACACTGTATTCGTTATTTAGGTGGTGGGGGTTGGCTCCAATCAGCAGCATGTGAGATGTCTATAGTAGAAAGTAAAGGAGCTCATTGATAACTTTGTTCATAAAAATGAAATAAATATTTGATTGTGCAAAATGGGTACTGGCAGACAGCTGCCAGTACCCAAGATGGCCCCCAATAAGGCAGAGGGGGAGGCTTAGAGAGCTGTTTTGGGGGGGATCAGGGAGGTTGGGGGCTAAGGGGGGATCCTAAACACAGCATATGTAAATATGCTTTTTTTTTTTTTTTTTTTTTTTTTAAAAATCTTTTATTTTAGTACTGGCAGACTTTCTGCCAGTACTTAAGATGGCGGGGACAATAGTGGGGTGGGGGAGGGAAGGGAGCTGTTTGGGAGGGATCAGGGGGTGGGATGTGTCAGGTGGGAGGCTGAACTCTACACTAAAGCTAAAATTAACCCTGCAAGCTCCCTACACACTACCTAATTAACCCCTTCACTGCTAGCCATAATACACGTGTGATGCGCAGCAGCATTTAGCGACTTTCTAATTACCAAAAAGCAACGCCAAAGTCATATATGTCTGCTATTTCTGAACAAAGGGCATCCCAGAGAAGCATTTACAACCATTTGTGCCATAATTGCACAAGCTGTTTGTAAATAATTTCAGTGAGAAACCTAAAATTGTGAAAAAATTAACGTTTTTTTTTAATTTGATCGCATTTGGCGGTGAAATGGTGGCATGAAATATACCAAAATGGGCCTATATCAATACTTGGGGTTGTCTACTACACTACACTAAAGCTAAAATTAACCCTAGAAGCTCCCTACATGCTCCCTAATTAACCCCTTCACTGCTGGGCATAATACGCGTATTTTGCGCAGGGGCATTTAGCAGCCTTCTAATTACCAAAAAGCAAAGCCAAAGCCATATATGTCTGCTATTTCTGAACAAAGGGGATCCCAGAGAAGCATTTACAACCATTTATGCTATAATTGCATAAGTTGTTTGTAAATAATTTCAGTGAGAAACCTAAAGTTTGTGAAAATATTTGTGAAAAAGGGAAAAAAATTTTTTATTTGATCGCATTTGGCGGTGAAATGGTGGCATGAAATATACCAAAATGGGCCTAGATCAATACTTTGGGATGTCTTCTAAAAAAAATATATACATGTCAATGGATATTCAGGGATTCCTGAAAGATATTAGTGTTCCAATGTAACTAGCGCTAATTTTGAAAAAAAGTGGTTTGGAAATAGCAAAGTGCTACTTGTATTTATGGCCCTATAACTTGCAAAAAAAGCAAAGAACATGTAAACATTGGGTATTTCTAAACTCAGGACAAAATTTAGAAACTATTTAGCATGGGTGTTTTTTGGTGGTTGTAGATGTGTAACATATTTTGGGGGTCAAAGTTAGAAAAAATGTGTTTTTTTCCATTTTTTCCTCATATTTTATAATGTTTTTTTATAGTAAATTATAAGATATGATGAAAATTATGGTATCTTTTGAAAGTCAATTTAATGGCGAGAAAAACGGTATATAATATGTGTGGGTACAGTAAATGAGTAAGAGGAAAATTACAGCTAAACACAAACACCGCAAAAATGTAAAAATAGCCTTGGTCCCAAACGGACAGAAAATGGAAAAGTGCTGCGGTCATTAAGGGGTTAAACAGTGTTATAAATGTAACATAGAGTGTTCATAGGCATCTTGATAAAGGCTACGGCCGAAACGCGTAGAGCTGCCTACACTCTGTACACTGTTTTAAGGAACACACGGACCGGCAGATACCTGACTTCAAACAAAGTCGGTATTTAGAAAAAAGCCGGTTCTTTTGAAAAAAGCCGGTTCTCCTGACTTTGAATCAATTTTGCCGCCAAACGGTTCTTTAGAACCCAACTGCCGCTATACAATTACCCAGACCTGTTTAGCAAAGGATCCAGCAAGAACTTGAATCTGTACATTGCTGAATCTTTCATCCCTACATCTTACAACAGAGTCCATTGGACATCACAGCATAAGGAGATCTGTACCTTACAACAGAGCAAACTTTTACTGGAACATAAAGAATTTCTCCTTTACCTGCAAACACAAGTCCATACTGATTGATAGTATTGGGACACCACAATTTCCAAGAAAATTTCCAGGACCCACAGCTAAGGAGACCCTCTTCTATCTAAAACCAGAGATCGGTAAACAGACCGCAGTCCATACTGAATGATAGTATTGGGACAACCGCAACCCACAAAAAATTTCTAGCTATTACTAATAGCATATCATCATTACCGGATTGTTCTAAAGGCAATAAACTAAATACCTACATTATTGTTTTCAACGGATTCTACCACATAACAAGTATTATTGAGAACCACTACTTCCTAAGGTACTTTACAAAACGTGTATTTTAAAGGCACTTTTAAGACCTGTCTTTTTAAGACCTGTCTTTTTGACAATCAGCCGCTTTTATCAGTGACTATTTTATTTTATATATCTTTACTATATCCACTGCAGTGCGATACATATGTATTTTCTTGTTCAAGTATTTATCTAACGTCTTTTATAAATCTATTATTTAGTATTTTTAAATTTAAACCGCATGAGCTAAAATTGTATATGATTTTATTCCTATTTGTATACGATACATATTCTACAAACATTATAAATTGTGACATTTTGTATAATACCCCAGAGTTCTGTCTATTATTTATATAGATCCTTATATTCCAAAAATTTATATTGTTACAAAAATAAGTAACTATTTATACATTATGATATTTTGACACTTTGTTCACATACCCCTTTGCAACACAGTAAAATATCACTTCATAGATCAAAAGATGCAATATACATTTGATAGATACGAATTACATAGATCAATAGATGCAATATACATTTGATAGATACGATTGATAGTTAGATAGATTCGATAGATAAATAGATTTGAAAGATATATAATTTCCCTGACAGAGTATAACAATAAGACATGAAGTCTGGGACCCGTGGTGTGTTAAGTAGTACTATTCTTAGCAGTTTACTACTACCTGTTACTCCCCCTATCGGAGGAGGTCTATATGGCCTGCATTTTTGGAACAGGGAGATGGAAGAAGATGATTGGTCTGCCCTCCTACTTCAAATTTGTCCGGCCACGAGATAGATAGATTTGATAGATAGATATACATAGATTGATAGTTAGATAGAATTGATAGAAGATAAATAGATCGATTTGATAGATAAATAATTACCCTGACAAAGTATAATAATAAAACATGCGGTCTGGGACCCATGTTAACTAGGTTGTGTTAAGTAGTACTATTCTTAGCACTTTAATCCCTGTTACTCCCCCTATCGGGGGAGGTCTATATGGCGTGCATGATTACCCTGACAAAGTATAACAACAAGACACGCGGTCTGGGACCCATGGTAACTAGGTTGTGTTAAGTAGTACTGTTCTTAGCAGTTTAATCCCTCTTACTCCCCCTATCGGGGGAGGTCTATATGGCCTGCATGATTCCCCTGACAAAGTATAACAACAAAGCATGCAGTCTGGTACCCATGGTAACTAGGTTGTGCTAAGTAGTACTATTCTTAGCACTTTAATCCCTGTTACTCCCCCTATCGGGGGAGGTCTATATGGCCTGCATGATTGCCCTGACAAAATATAATAATAAAACATGCGTTCTGGGACCCATTGTAAGATTGTATTAAGTAGTACTGTTCTTAGCATTTTAATACCTGTTACTCATCCTATCGGGGGAGGTTTATATGGCCTGCATAATTACCCTTACAAAATATAGTAATAAAACATGCGCTCTGGGACCCATGGTAAGGTTGTGTTAAGTAGTACTGTTCTTAGCATTTTGATACCTGTTACTCACCCTATCGGGAGAGGTCTATATGGCCTGCATGATTACCCGGACCAAATAAAACAAGAAGACATGCGATCTGGGCCTGGGACCCATGGGTAACTAGGTTGTGTTAAGTAGTACTATTCTTAGCACTTTCATCCCTATTACTCCCACCTATCGGGGGAGGTCTATATGGCCATCATGATTAGCCTAACAAAGTTCAACAATAAAACATGCGGTCTGGGACCCATGGTAACTAGGTTTATTTCAGTAGTACTGTTCTTATTAGTTTAATACCTGTTACAACCCCTAATGGTGGGAGGTCTATATGGCCTGCATGATTACCCGGACCAAATGAAACAACAAGACATGTGGTCTGGGCCTGGGACCCATGGGTAACTAGGTTGTGTTAAGTAGTACTATTCTTAGCACTTTCATCCCTGTTACTCCCACCTATCAGGGGAGGCCTATATGGCCATCATGATTAGCCTAACAAAGTACAACAATAAAACATGCGGTCTGGGACCCATGGTAACTAGGTTTATTTCAGTAGTACTGTTTTTATTAGTTTAATACCTATTACAACCCCTAATTTTGAGAGGTCTATATGGCCTGCATGATTACCCGGACCAAATAAAACAACAAGACATGCGGTCTGGGACAGGGATCCATGGGTAACTAGTTTGCGTTAAGTAGTACTATTCTTAGCACTTTCATCCCTGTTACTCCCACCTATTGGGGGAGGTCTATATGGCCATCGTGATTAGCCTAACAAAGTTCAACAATAAAACATGCGGTCTGGGACCCATGGTAACTAGGTTTATTTCAGTAGTACTGTTCTTATTAGTTTAATACCTGTTACAACCCCTAATGGTGGGAGGTCTATATGGCCTGCATGATTACCCAGACCAAATAAAACAACAAGACATGTGGTCTGGGACTGGGATCCATGGGTAACTAGGTTGTGTTAAGTAGTACTATTCTTAGCACTTTCATCCCTGTTACTCCCACCTATCGGGGGAGGTCTATATGGCCTGCATGTTATATAATTACCCTTACAAAGTATAACAATAAGACATGCGGTCTGGGACCCATGGTAAGGTTGTTTTAAGTAGTACTATTCTTAGCAGTTTAATCCCTCTTACTCCGCCTATCGGGGGAGGTCTATATGGCCTGCATGATTACCCTTACAAAATATAATAATAAAACATGCGCCCTGGGACCCATGGTAAGATTGCGTTAAGTAGTACTGTTCTTAGCATTTTAATACCTGTTACTCACCCTATCGGGGGAGGTTTATATGGCCTGCATGATTACCCTTACAAAATATAATAATAAAACATGCGCTCTGGGACCCATGGTAAGGTTGTGTTAAGTAGTACTGTTCTTAGCATTTTAATACCTGTTACTCACCCTATCGGGAGAGGTCTATATGGCCTGCATGATTACCCGGACCAAATAAAACAAGAAGACATGCGATCTGGGCCTGGGAACCATGGGTAACTAGGTTGTGTTAAGTAGTACTATTCTTAGCACTTTCATCCCTATTACTCCCACCTATCGGGGGAGGTCTATATGGCCATCATGATTAGCCTAACAAAGTTCAACAATAAAACATGCGGTCTGGGACCCATGGTAACTAGGTTTATTTCAGTAGTACTGTTCTTATTAGTTTAATACCTGTTACAACCCCTAATGGTGGGAGGTCTATATGGCCTGCATGATTACCCGGACCAAATGAAACAACAAGACATGTGGTCTGGGCCTGGGACCCATGGGTAACTAGGTTGTGTTAAGTAGTACTATTCTTAGCACTTTCATCCCTGTTACTCCCACCTATCAGGGGAGGCCTATATGGCCATCATGATTAGCCTAACAAAGTACAACAATAAAACATGCGGTCTGGGACCCATGGTAACTAGGTTTATTTCAGTAGTACTGTTTTTATTAGTTTAATACATATTACAACCCCTAATTTTGGGAGGTCTATATGGCCTGCATGATTACCCGGACCAAATAAAACAACAAGACATGTGGTCTGGGACTGGGATCCATGGGTAACTAGTTTGCGTTAAGTAGTACTATTCTTAGCACTTTCATCCCTGTTACTCCCACCTATTGGGGGAGGTCTATATGGCCATCGTGATTAGCCTAACAAAGTTCAACAATAAAACATGCGGTCTGGGACCCATGGTAACTAGGTTTATTTCAGTAGTACTGTTCTTATTAGTTTAATACCTGTTACAACCCCTAATGGTGGGAGGTCTATATGGCCTGCATGATTACCCAGACCAAATAAAACAACAAGACATGTGGTCTGGGACTGGGATCCATGGGTAACTAGGTTGTGTTAAGTAGTACTATTCTTAGCACTTTCATCTCTGTTACTCCCACCTATCGGGGGAGGTCTATATGGCCTGCATGTTATATAATTACCCTTACAAAGTATAACAATAAGACATGCGGTCTGGGACCCATGGTAAGGTTGTTTTAAGTATTACTATTCTTAGCAGTTTAATCCCTCTTACTCCGCCTATCGGGGGAGGTCTATATGGCCTGCATGATTACCCTTACAAATTATAATAATCAAACATGCGTGCTGGGACCCATGGTAAGGTTGTGTTAAGTAGTACTATGCTTAGCACTTTCATCCCTGTTACTCCCACCTATCGGGGGAGGTCTATATGGCCATCATGATCTATAATTATACTAACAAAGTACAACAATAGGACATACATGTGGTCTGGGACCATCTGATTCTTTCAGGTATACCAGAATGCAGTGGTTCTGACCCTGCATTCTTGCTGCAACTCTACCTGCAAGAGAGATCTGTTACAGAATCTGTGGGCTGGTATGCAAAGAGCTGGCCTGCCTGAAAGGAGCATCGATTTTAGGAACCCGGAGATAATGTTTAGGAACCGGGAGATGGAAAAAGATGCTTTGACATCCAGTCATCCTCCTTCAGCCTTTTTATACGAGTGTCCGGACCCTCAACAGAAACCACATAATGAAACACCAGATATGCCATCCTTTAGCACAATAGAGTACAGGTATGGCATCGATTATAGGAACCCGGAGATAATTTTTAGGAACCGGGAGATGGAAAAAGATGCTTGGACAGTACACCCAGTACAGGTCATTCTCCTTCAGCCTTTTTAGGCGAGGGTACAGGACCCTTAACAGAAACAACAGCAGGAAACAGCACATATGCCATCCTTTTGAACAATAGAATAGAGGTATGGCATCCATCTTAGAAACCCGGAGATCATTTTTAGGAACCGGGAAATTGGACAAAAAAAATGATTGGACACCCAGTACACTTCATTCTCCTTCAGCCTTTTTATACGAGGGTCCCGGACCCTCAACAGAAACAACAGCAGGAAACACCACATATGCCATCCTTTAGAATAATCCAGTACAGGTATGGCACTGATTTTAGAAACCCGGAGATAATTTTTAGGAACCGGGAGATGGAAAAAGATGCTTGGACAGTACACCCAGTACAGATCCTTCTCCTTCAGCCTTTTTAGGCGAGGGTCCAGGATCCTCAACAGAAACAACAGCAGGAAACACCACATATGCCATCCTTTTGAACAACAGAGTACAAGTATGGCATCGATTTTAGGAACCCGGAGATAATTTTTAAGAACCGGGAGATGGAAAAAGATGCTTGGACAGTACACCCAGTACAGGTCATTCTCCTTCAGCCTTTTTAGGCGAGGGTACAGGACCCTTAACAGAAACAACAGCAGGAAACAGCACATATGCCATCCTTTTGAACAATAGAATAGAGGTATGGCATCCATCTTAGAAACCCGGAGATCATTTTTAGGAACCGGGAAATTGGACAAAAAAAATGATTGGACACCCAGTACACTTCATTCTCCTTCAGCCTTTTTATACGAGGGTCCCGGACCCTCAACAGAAACAGCAGGAAACACCACATATGCCATCCTTTAGAATAATCCAGTACAGGTATGGCACTGATTTTAGAAACCCGGAGATAATTTTTAGGAACCGGGAGATGGAAAAAGATGCTTGGACAGTACACCCAGTACAGATCCTTCTCCTTCAGCCTTTTTAGGCGAGGGTCCAGGATCCTCAAAAGAAACAACAGCAGGAAACAGCACATATGCCATCCTTTTGAACAATAGAGTACAGGTATGGCATCGATTTTAGAAACCCGGAGATAATTTTTAGGAACCGGGAAATTTAACAAAAAACATGCTTGGACACCCAGTACAGGTAGTTCTCCTTCAGCCTTTTTATACAATGGCCCACAACCCTCAACAGGCACAACAGCATGAAACACCACATATGCCATCCTTTTGAACAATAGAGTACAGGTATGGCATCGATTTTAGAAACCCGAAGATAATTTTTAGGAACCGGGAAATTGAACAAAAAAACATGCTTGGACACACAGTACAGGTCGTTCTCCTTCAGCCTTTTTATACGATGGCCCACAACCCTCAACAGGCAAAACAGCATGAAACACCACATATGCCATCCTTTTGGACAATAGAGTACAGGTATGGCATCCATTTTAGGAACCCGGAGATAATTTTTAGGAACCGGGAATATTGAACAAAAAACGTGCTTGGACACCCAGTACAGCTCGTTCTCCTTCAGCCTTTTTATAAGAGGGTCCAGGACCCTCAACAGAAACCACAACATGAAACACCACATATGCCATCCTTTTGCACAATAGAGTACAGGTATGGCATCCATTTTAGGAACCCGGAGATAATTTTTAGGAACTGGGAAATTGAACAAAGAATCATGCTTGGACAACCAGTACACTTCGTTCTCCTTCAGCCTTTTTATAAGAGGGTCTCGGACCCTCAACAGAAACAGCAGGAAACACCACATATGCCATCCTTTTGAACAATAGAGTACAGGTATGGCATTGATTTTAGAAACCCGGAGATAATTTTTAGGAACTGGGAAATTGAAAAAAAAAAAACATGCTTGGACACCCAGTACAGGTAGTTCTCCTTCACCCTTTTTTAAGAGGGTCCAGGACCCTCAACAGAAACAACAGCATGAAACACGACATATGCCATCCTTTTGCACAATAGAGTGCAGGTATGTCATCCATTTTAGGAACCCGGAGATAATTTTTAGGAACCGGGAAATTGAACAAAAAAAACATGCTTGGACACACAGTACAGGTCGTTCTCCTTCAGCCTTTTTATACGATGGCCCACAACCCTCAACAGGCACAACAGCATGAAACACCACATATGCCATCCTTTTGCACAATAGAGTACAGGTATGGCATCCATTTTAGGAACCCGGAGACAATTTTTAGGAACCGGGAATATTGAACAAAAAACGTGCTTGGACACCCAGTACAGCTCGTTCTTTGTCAGCCTTTTTATAAGAGGGTCCAGGACCCTCAACAGAAACAACAGCATGAAACACCACATATGCATCCTTTTGCACAATAGAGTACAGGTATGGCATCCATTTTAGGAACCCGGAGATAATTTTTAGGAACCGGGAATATTGAACAAAAAACGTGCTTGGACACCCAGTAAAGGTCGTTCTCCTTCAGCCTTTTTATACGATGGCCCACGACCCTCAACAGGCACAACAGCATGAAACACCACATATGACACCTTTAGCACAATCAAGTACAGCTATGGCATCGTTTTTAGGAAACCATAGATAATTTTTAGGAACCGTGAGATGGAAAAAGATGCTTGGTCGGTCCTCCTACTTCAAATTTGGGGCACTGCACGTGCAATCTACTGTGCCACCAGATATGAGTGGTGTGTTAATAGCTGAGTACTATATGTGCCATTTTTTGGTTTGGGTTTTTTAGCCACAGTGCAGCACCAAAGGCCAGAAAAATTAGGCATGTCCAAATGCCTGAAAAATTCGGTATTGTTGCAGCCGCTGCTGTAGCAGCGGCCAGAAAAATTTATGTTTTTAAAACAGTTAGAAAGTGCCCTAAAACCTTGCGGCTTGAACACTAGTTCTTGGCGGATAAGTCACGCAAGTCATCCAGCATTCTAAGAAAAAATATGCCAGTATGTGTACCATTTGTAGCCCAAGGCAGCTCATCTCATCATTAGGCCTTTATTACTCAAATGTATCGCCCAATGTCAGTCCCTTCGGGATCCATCCCTCATTCATTTTAATAAAGGTGAGATAATCAAGACTTTTTTGACCTAGGCGACTTCTTTTCTCAGTGCTTCACTGAAGGTCCTTTCTGACAGGACACTTGAAGCGGGGCAGGCCAGAAGTTTGATTAGCAAATTGGGATAGCTCAGGCCACAGGTCAAGCTTGCACACCCAGTAGTCAAGGGGTCCATCGCTCCTCAGAGTGTCGAGATCCACAGTTAATGCTAGGTAGTCTGCTACCTGTCGGTTAAGTCTTTCTCTGAGGCTGGATCCCGAAGGGCTGTGGCGATGCATAGGAGTTAAAAAGGTCCGCATGTCCTCCATCAACAACACATCAGGAAAGCGTCCTGTCCTTGCCACCGTGGTCGTGGGAGGAGGAGGATTAATTTCATCTCTTCCCCTGTTACATTCCCGTTGTGCTGTGACATCACCCTTATACGCTGTGTAAAGCATATTTTTTAATTTATTCTTAAAATGCTCCATCCTTTCCGACTTGCAGGAATTTGGTAATATTTCAGTCACTTTATGCTTATACTGGGGGTCTAGTAGCGTGGACACCCAGTACAGGTCGTTCTCCTTCAGCTTTTTTATACGAGGGTCCCTCAACAGGCACGACAGCATGAAAGACCCCATTTGCACAAGGTTGGATGCCGAGCTAATCATGTCCCGTTCCTCGTCCTCACTGCTGTCACTGAAGGTATCTTCTTCCCCCCCAGCCACGTACAACACCATGGGTACCAGATAGGTGACAACAACGAGCACCGTGGGATGCCTGTTGTGCTTGGTCTTCCTCCTCCTCCTCCTCAAAGCCACATTCCTCCTCTGACTCCTCTTGCTCACAATCCTCTTCCTGCGTTGCCGCAGGTCCAGCAAGCGATGCGGATAAGGCTGTTTCTGGTGGTGATGGAGACCACAACTCTTCCTCTTCACGCTCATCTACGGCCTGATCCAGCACTCTTCGCAGGGCACGCTCCAGGAAGAAAACAAATGGTATGATGTCGCTGATGGTGCCTTTGGTGCGACTGACAAGGTTTGTCACCTCCTCAAAAGGACGCATGAGCCTACAGGCATTGCGCATGAGCGTCCAGTAATTTGGCAAAAAAATCCCCAGCTCCCCAGAGGCTGTCCTAGCACCCCGGTCATACAAATACTGATTAACAGCTTTTTCTTTTTGGAGCAGGAGGTCGAACATTAGGAGTGTTGAATTCCTCCGTGTTGTCCGGTCGCAAATCAAGCGCCTCACTGGCAGGTTGTTTTGACGCTGGATATCGAACAAGTGCGCCATGGCCGTGTAGGAATGCCTGAAATGGCCACACACCTTCCTGGCCTGCTTCAGGATGTCCTGTAAGCATGGGTACTTATGCACAAAGCGTTGTACAATCAGATTACACACATGTGCCATGCACGGCACATGTGTCAACTTGCCCAATTTCAATGCCGCCACCAAATTACTTCCATTGTCAGAAACAACCTTGCCAATCTCCAGTTGGTGCAGAGTCAGCCACTGATCCACCTGTGCGTTCAGGGCGGACAGTAGTGCTGGTGTGGTGTGACTCTCGGCTTTCAAGCAAGTCAACCCCAAGACAGCGTGACACTGCCGTATCTGGAATGTTGAATAGTACCTGGGGAGCTGGGGGGGGGTGCCGTTGATGTGGAGCAAGACGCAGAAGCTGAAGAGGACTCAGCCGAGGAAGAGGTTATGGAAGAGGATGGAGTAGGAGGAGTAGAGGAGGTAGCAGCAGGTCTGCCTGCAAGTCTTGGCGGTGTCACCAACTCTGACAAGCATGGAATGCATTGCTCTGCATCGGACATCAGCAGGTTTACCCAATGCTATACCTGCCCTGACCATGCTTTGCAGACCAGCTATCAGTGGTCATATGGACCCTTGCCCCAACGCTGTGTGTCAGACATGCCATTACTTCCTTTCGCACAATCGAGTACAGGTTTGGGATTGCCTTTTGTTAAAAGAAATTTCTGCCAGGTACCTTCCACTGTGGTGTCCCAATAGATACAAATTTTTTGAAAGCATCAGACTCCACCAGCTTGTATGGTAAAAGCTGGTGGGCTAAGAGTTCAGACAAGCCAGCTGTCAGACGCTGGGCAAGGGGGTGACTCTGCGAAATTGGCTTCTTACACTCAAACATGTGCTTGACAGACACCTGACTGTGGGCCGATGACCAGGAACTGCTACGTAAGAGAGACTGAGTGGAGAATGGTTGAGAGAGGGCAAGGAGGACAGCAGTGGTTGACGTGGCTGAAGATGCTTAACCAGGAGGAGGAGGGCGGCTTTGAGTTTGTGTGCTGCTTCTACTCATGTGTTCTTCCCATCGGCGTTTGTGATGTGAGACCATGTGCCTTCGCAAAGCAGTTGTACCTAGGTGGGTGTTGGACTTCCCACAACTCCGTTTCTTTTGGCACAGGTTGCAAATGGCATCGCTATTGTCAGAGGCAGACACACAAAAAAATGCCACACTGCTGACCTCTGCGATGACTGCATTCTTTTGGTGGCAACAGCATGCGTTGATTGGCATCGGCGTGCTGTCTGGCTGACCCCGGGTGCCGATGCATGCTGTCTGACTGTGCCACTAGCTCCTTGCGACGACCTCCCCCTGCTTTCAACTCGTCTCCTCCTCTTCTCTGTCTCCCCATCTGAACTTTCCCCCTCTTCTTCTTCTAGCAGGCACCCACATGACATCCACGGACACATCATCATCAACCGCTTCACTTGTATCTGACACATCAACAAAGGAAGCAGCAGCGGGTACAACATCATCATCATCATCATCACAACATACCTCCATGTCTGTAATGCTGCCTGACTGAGACATATCACTGTTATCTACATCCTCTGTCAATGATGGTTGTGCATCACTCATTTCTTCCAACTGATGTGTCAATAACTCCTCTGACAGATCAAGTGAAGCTGCTGTGGTACTAGTGTTGGTGGTGGCGACAGGCGGGCGAGTGGCTCTGGTCACTTGAGAGGTGCCCAAAGCACAGCTGGAGGTGGATGGTGCGTCAAGGTTAGGAGGACTAGGAGCGGAAGCTGTAGAAGATTGGGTGTCCTGTGTTAGCCATTCAACTTGGTCCTCCTCAGAACTTTTCGTGTCCCTCCGGCACCTGGCCTCTGAACAATGTGCATATTTGTAGGATCTAAAGGAATCACAGCACCACGACGGCACCTGCGGGGTGGCCTGATTCTGCCTGTCATTTTTTTTAAAATGTACACTTACAATACTATTAAACAAATTATATGAGTGGTGGCACTGGGAAAGTGGGCACAGTATACACTGTGAGCCTGACACAAAAAACAGACTAATGTTTCAAAGTCAAAAATGTTTATTTTTTAAATATTAAAAGTACTGTGACAACAAATTTGATTGGTGGCACTAGTTGGCAAGTGGGCCTGGCTGGCACACACGCTGGCAGGCAGGCAACTGCAATTCAATTGCACTAGCAGACTGATGATTCACAGTCAAAAAAGTTTTTATTTTAAATATTTTCAAAGCTGTTATAACAAATATGATTGGTGGCACTAGTTGGCTTGGCAAGTGGGCCTGGCACACACGCTGGGAGGAAGGCAACTGCAATTAGATTACACTAGATGACTGATGTTTCACAGTCAAAAAAGTTTTTATTTTAAATATTTACAATACTGTTATAACAAATATGATTGGTGGCAGTAGTTGGCAGCAAGTGGGCCTGGCACACACGCTGGCAGGCAGGCAGGCAACTGCAATTCAATGGCACTAGCAGACTGATGATTCACAGTCAAAAAAGTTTTTATTTTAAATATTTACAATACTGTTATAACAAATATGATTGGTGGCAGTAGTTGGCAGCAAGTGGGCCTGGCACACACGCTGGCAGGCAGGCAACTGCAATTCAATGGCACTAGCAGACTGATGATTCACAGTCAAAAAAGTTTTTATTTTAAATATTTACAATACTGTTATAACAAATATGATTGGTGGCAGTAGTTGGCAGCAAGTGGGCCTGGCACACACGCTGGCAGGCAGGCAACTGCAATTCAAGGGCACTAGCACACTGATGATTCACAGTCAAAAAAGTTTTTATTTTAAATATTTACAATACTGTTACAACAAATATGATTGGTGGCACTAGTTGGCTAGTGGGCCTGGCACACACGCTGGCAGGCAGGAAACTGCAATTCAATGGTACTAGCAGACTGATGATTCACAGTCAAAAAAGTTTTGATTTTAAATATTTACAATACTGTTACAACAAATATGATTGGTGGCACTAGTTGGCTAGTGGGCCTGGCACACACGCTGGCAGGCAGGAAACTGCAATTCAATTGCACTAGCAGACTGATGATTCACAGTCTAAATTTTTTTTATTTTAAATATTTACAATACTGTTAGAACAAATATGATTGGTGGCACTAGTTGGCAAGTGGGCCTGGCACACACGCTGGCAGGCAGGCAAATGCAATTCAATGGCACTAGCAGACTGATGATTCACAGTCAAAAAAGTTTTTATTTTAAATATTTTCAAAACTGTTATAACAAATATGATTGGTGGCAGTAGTTGGCAGCAAGTGGGCCTGGCACACACGCTGGCAGGCAGGCAACTGCAATTCAATGGCACTAGCAGACTGATGATTCACAGTCAAAAAAGTTTTTATTTTAAATATTTACAATACTGTTATAACAAATATGATTGGTGGCAGTAGTTGGCAGCAAGTGGGCCTGGCACACACGCTGGCAGGCAGGCAACTGCAATTCAATGGCACTAGCAGACTGATGATTCACAGTCAAAAAAGTTTTTATTTTAAATATTTACAATACTGTTACAACAAATATGATTGGTGGCACTAGTTGGCTAGTGGGCCTGGCACACACGCTGGCAGGCAGGAAACTGCAATTCAATGGTACTAGCAGACTGATGATTCACAGTCAAAAAAGTTTTGATTTTAAATATTTACAATACTGTTACAACAAATATGATTGGTGGCACTAGTTGGCTAGTGGGCCTGGCACACACGCTGGCAGGCAGGAAACTGCAATTCAATTGCACTAGCAGACTGATGATTCACAGTCTAAATTTTTTTTATTTTAAATATTTACAATACTGTTAGAACAAATATGATTGGTGGCACTAGTTGGCAAGTGGGCCTGGCACACACGCTGGCAGGCAGGCAAATGCAATTCAATGGCACTAGCAGACTGATGATTCACAGTCAAAAAAGTTTTTATTTTAAATATTTTCAAAACTGTTATAACAAATATGATTGGTGGCAGTAGTTGGCAGCAAGTGGGCCTGGCACACACGCTGGCAGGCAGGCAACTGCAATTCAATGGCACTAGCAGACTGATGATTCACAGTCAAAAAAGTTTTTATTTTAAATATTTACAATACTGTTACAACAAATATGATTGGTGGCACTAGTTGGCTAGTGGGCCTGGCACACACGCTGGCAGGCAGGAAACTGCAATTCAATTGCACTAGCAGACTGATGATTCACAGTCAAAAAAGTTTTGATTTTAAATATTTACAATACTGTTACAACAAATATGATTGGTGGCACTAGTTGGCTAGTGGGCCTGGCACACACGCTGGCAGGCAGGAAACTGCAATTCAATTGCACTAGCAGACTGATGATTCACAGTCTAAATTTTTTTTATTTTAAATATTTACAATACTGTTAGAACAAATATGATTGGTGGCACTAGTTGGCAAGTGGGCCTGGCACACACGCTGGCAGGCAGGCAAATGCAATTCAATGGCACTAGCAGACTGATGATTCACAGTCAAAAAAGTTTTTATTTTAAATATTTTCAAAACTGTTATAACAAATATGATTGGTGGCACTAGTTGGCAAGTGGGCCTGGCACACATGCTGGGAGGAAGGCAACTGCAATTAGATTACACTAGCAGACTGATGATTCACAGTCAAAAAAGTTTTTATTTTAAATATTTACACTACTGTTATAACAAATATGATTCGTGGCACTAGTTGGAAAGTGGGCCTGGCACACACGCTGGCAGACAGGCAACTGCAATTAAATAACAATAGCAGACTGATGTAAAAGTTTGTTTTTAAAAAAGTTACACTAATTTTACAACAGATAGGAGTGATGGCACTTAGGATAGAAGTAGGCACAGTTTGTGCTGGTAGCCTGACATACAGGCTGGCACTAGTGGCAGGCTGGCCTGTTAACTAAAATTAAATAACACTAGAAGACTGATGTAAAAGTTTATTTTTACAAAATTTAAACTAATGTTACACCAGATAGGAGTGGTGGACTGGCACTGAGGATGGAAGTAGGCACAGTATATGCTGGCAGCCTGACACACAGGCTGGCACTAATGGCAGCCAGGCTGGCCTGGCAACTAATATTAAATAACACTAGAAGAGGACTGATGTAATTTTTTTTTTTTTTTAAATTTACACTAATGTTACACCAGATATAAGTGGTGGAAAAAAGAGCTATTAATCACACTATATGATGTGGGCCTGACACACAGGCCTGATGGAAAATGAAATTAGATTACACTAGCAAAATTATTATTTTTTTTTTTAAATTTACAATAATGTTTATGAGTATGGCTGGCACAGCAATTAACCACAGTATATGCTGTGTGAGCCTGAGACACAGGCCTGATAGAAAAAGAAATTAGATTATACTAGCAAAATGATTTAAAAGTTTTTTTTTTTAATTTACAATAATGTTAAGCAGATATGAGTGGTGGCTGCTGGCACAGCAATTAACCACAGAAGCCTGACACACAAGCCTGATAGAAAATGAAATTCGATTACACTAGCAAAATGATTTAAAAGTTTGGTTGTTTAAATTTACACTAATGTTAAGCAGATATGAGTGGTGGCTCCCTGGCTGGAAGAGAGCAATTAACCACAGTATATGCTGTGTGAGCCTGAGACACAGGGCTGATAGAAAATGAAATTAGATTACACTAGCAAGATGATTTGAAAGTTTTTTTTTAAATTTACAATAATGTTAAGCAGATATGAGTGGTGGCTGCTGGCACAGCAATTAACCACAGTATATGCTGTGTAAGCCTGACACACAGGCCTGATAGAAAATAAAATTAGATTACACTAGCAAAATGATTTAAAAGTTTGGTTGTTTAAATTTACACTAATGTAAATCAGATATGAGTGGTGGCTGCTGGCACAGAGCAATTAACCACAGTATATGCTGTGTGAGCCTGAGACACAGGCCTGATAGTAAATGAAATTAGATTACACTAGCAAAATGATTTAAAAGTTTGGTTGTTAAATTTACACTAATGTTAAGCAGATATGAGTGGTGGCTCCCTGGCTGGAAGAGATCAATTAACCACAGTATATGCTGTGTGAGCCTGAGACACAGGGCTGATAGAAAATGAAATTAGATTACACTAGCAAGATGATTTGAAAGTTTTTTTTTAAATTTACA
Source organism: Bombina bombina (assembly GCF_027579735.1). Classification (NCBI taxonomy): domain Eukaryota; kingdom Metazoa; phylum Chordata; class Amphibia; order Anura; family Bombinatoridae; genus Bombina; species Bombina bombina. The sequence goes on along the minus strand of NC_069501.1, from coordinate 879,955,453 downwards.
ATAATGTTAAGCAGATATGAGTGGTGGCTGCTGGCACAGCAATTAACCACAGTATATGCTGTGTAAGCCTGACACACAGGCCTGATAGAAAATAAAATTAGATTACACTAGCAAAATGATTTAAAAGTTTGGTTGTTTAAATTTACACTAATGTAAATCAGATATGAGTGGTGGCTGCTGGCACAGAGCAATTAACCACAGTATATGCTGTGTGAGCCTGAGACACAGGCCTGATAGTAAATGAAATTAGATTACACTAGCAAAATGATTTAAACGTTTTTTTTTTTTCATTTACAATAATGTTAAGCAGATATGAGTGGTGGCTGCTGGTACACCAATTAAGCACAGAAGCCTGATACACAGGGCTGATAGAAAATGAAATTAGATTACACTAGCAAAATGATTTAAAAGTTTTGTTGTTTAAATTTACACTAATGTTAAGCAGATATGAGTTGCGGCTGCCTGGCTGGCACAGAGCAATTAACCACAGTATATGCTGTGTGAGCCTGACACACAGGCCTGATAGAAAATGAAATTAGATTACACTAGCAAAATGATTTAAACAATGTTGTTGTTTTTTAAATTTACAATAATGTTAAACAGATATGAGTGGTGGCTGCTGGCACAGCAATTAACCACAGAAGCCTGACACACAGGCCTGAAAGAAAATGAAATTAGATTACACTAGCAAAATGATTTAATTTTTTTTTTTTTTACATTTAAAATAATGTTAAGCAGATATGAGTGGTGGCTGCTGGCACAGCAATTAACCACAGTAAATGCTGTGTAAGCCTGACACACAGGCCTGATAGAAAATTAAATTAGATTACACTAGCAAAATAATTTAAAAGTTTTTTTTTAATTAAAAATAACGTTAAGCAGATATGAGTGGTGGGTGCTGGCACAGCAATTAACCACAGTGTATGCTGTGTAAGCCTGACACACAGGCCTGATAGAAAATGAAATTAGATTACACTAGCAAAATTATTTAAAAGTTTTTATTAAAAAAATTAAAATAATGTTAAGCAGATATGAGTAGTGGTTGCTGGCACAGCAATTAACCACAGTGTATGCTGTGTAAGCCTGACACACAGGCCTGATAGAAAATGAAATTAGATTACACTAGCAAAATGATTTAAAAGTTTGGTTGTTTAAATTTACACTAATGTAAATCAGATATGAGTGGTGGCTGCTGGCACAGAGCAATTAACCACAGTATATGCTGTGTGAGCCTGAGACACAGGCCTGATAGTAAATGAAATTAGATTACACTAGCAAAATTATTTAAAAGTTTTTATTAAAAAAATTAAAATAATGTTAAGCAGATATGAGTGGTGGTTGCTGGCACAGCAATTAACCACAGTGTATGCAGTGTAAGCCTGACACACAGGCCTGATAGAAAATGAAATTAGATTACACTAGCAAAATGATTTAAAAGTTTTTTTTTATTAAAAATAATGTTAAGCAGATATGAGTGGTGGCTGCTGGCACAGCAATTAACCACAGTGTATGCTGTGTAAGCCTGACACACAGGCCTGATAGAAAATGAAATTAGATTACACTAGCAAAATGATTTAAAATTAGGTTTTTTTTTACATTTAAAATAATGTTAAGCAGATATGAGTGGTGGCTGCTGGCACAGCAATTAACCACAGTGTATGCTGTGTAAGCCTGACACACAGGCCTGATAGAAAATGAAATTAGATTACACTAGCAAAATGATTTTAAAGTTTTTTTTTTTTAATTAAAAATAATGTTAAGCAGATATGAGTGATGGCTGTTGGCACAGCAATTAACCACAATGTATGCTGTGTAAGCCTGACACACAGGCCTGATAGAAAATGAAATTAGATTACACTAGCAAAATGATTTTAAAGTTTTTTTTTTTTTAAATTTAAAATAATGTTAAGCAGATATGAGTGGTGGCACTAATCACAGTATATGCTGTGAGCCTCACACACAGGCTAAAAAGCCAGGCAAATGCAAATAAAATTACAAATAATAATAAAAAAAAAATGACTGAAGTTCTAGCCCTAAAAAGGGCTTTTTGGGGTGCTGTCCTTACAGCAGATATTAGATGAGTCCTTCAGGACTGTAGTGGACACTAAATACACTAGCCTAGCTATCTATTTCCCTATAATGTCAGCAGTAGCAACACTAAAGCTCCTCTTACTAAGAAAGCAAGATCGTAATGAATCTAAAATGGCTGCTGCCCAGGAGCTGGGAGGGTCTGTGAGGGAGTGTCTGCTGCTGATTGGCTCAAATGTGTCAGAAGGCTGTGAGATACAGGGTCAAAGTTTCCTCAATGATGACAATTAGGGGGCGGATCGAACATCGCATATGTTCGCCCGCAGCGGCGAACGCGAACAAGCTATGTTTGCCGGGAACTGTTCTCCGGCGAACTGTTCGTGACATCACTAGTTGCAGGGTCATTGGATGTGTACCTGGTCCGATCTGAAAGTGTAGTCCCCTTCCATGTTTTGTATATGTGGCTGTTTTAGGTTCCCAGGTTTTTGGAAGGGACCTTGACGTGGTACCTGGGCTTGTCCCATTTGGCCAAATGTGGTAACTAACCCTTCAATTTTTGTTTTTAATCTTAGCTGAGAGCTTGAAAGTGAGTGCTGGACTTTCTCTTTGTAATATATATATATATATATATATATATATATACTGGAAAGGGATATATTTTTATATATATATATATATATATATATATATATATATATATATATATATATATATATATATATATATATATATACAACTTTTTTTTATAAAATATATATCTATACCTATATTTCTATGTGAATATATATATATATATATATATAAAATATATCCCTTTCCAGTCAAATAACTTGTCATATACCATATGCGATTTAATCAGTCTAAAAAATGTTTTATAATATTTATATGAAATATTTTTTTTATCATAAAGTAAATAGTAAATATAAGTGTATTTGTTTATTTTAATCTAATAATGTTGTTTTTGGGGAACATTTTCTCTTAACCCTTACACTTCACGTTAGGTCTTCAGACAAACTAATCTGTTGAGTGCAAATTTTGTTTGCGCTCGAGTGCAACCATTTACTTTCAACTTGTAATATGCAAGCTACCCAAGATAAACAGGGTTACTTGATAGACCATTCTGGAGTCATTTAATGATCATTAAACTACTTTAGAAGTTATTTGCACATCACCAGGCATCATCAGGCTTGTAAAGTCATCAACTGACGTCAAAATAATTAGCAGAATACCTTAATGATTACTTCAAGCAGGAACAAACAGTGAATGCCTCTAGAGTCATCTCATTTTAATATTTTGGCCTGTGGGCATACTTCAGGATGGCTTCTGATGACTAGTTTAGAGTCATCAATTACTTCAGAATAACTCCAGAAAGATCACCCTTTTTGACTAGGGTAGTTAGTGTGGTTGTGCTAACTTTAGCATGCTACTTGTAATCTAGCCCATTAACAGTATGTATGTGGCTTTAGCAAAATACCTGTGCTTAATTAATTCCTCTATGTAGTGAGTAGAGAGATTTTCAACTTTTGGCATTTCTGATGCTGTTGAGGGAAAGCTTTGAACACACTGATTTGGAAAATTAGAAATGGAAAAATATTTAAAATGTTAAAAATTAATAGCATAGGTGTTTATATTTTAGGATTATATCTTAATTTATAAATGATAACTCAGTTTACTCCATTATTACTCTTAAAGTAAATAAAATGTATGCTGAATTGGCATGTTCAATTCCTCTCAAGGAGATACTGTTGCTTCCAGCTTATGTGTACCATTAACAAAGGAGATGCTTTTTAGCAGATAGAAAACTAGAAATGCTTTTTCTTTCTATTTCTTTTATACTTTAACACAGAAAAACTAATATAGTCTAACCTTTCAGTTTGAAAACTCAGTAATTCAATAGATTATTTTCTGTTTCCATTATGGCAATATTTACTGGTTCTTGACATTGCAGAGCCATCCAAAGACTAATATTTTTATCTTCCATTTTATCCTCCTTTTATCAAAATTTCCCTTTTTTTCCTCAGAAAGCAAACTAGGAAAAGGAATAGAATACATATTTCAATGGCCTTGTATTTTTTGTATTACAAACCATATTTCATATGGAATCTGATGTCAATCTCTTGGAATGGGAAGCTACATGTGGTAAGACTTCTACAGCAGGGTCTTGAACCTCCTAAAGTTGCTCACATATATACAAATTAACTATGATGAACAGGAAGTAGATTACTTTTCAAAAATATCTTAGCAAGACATGATGGGGGACATTTATCAAAGGTCTGATGGACCTGATCCGACAGTGCGGATCAGGTCCGCCAGACCTCGCTGAATACAGAGAGCAATACGCTCTCCATATTCAGCATTGACCCAGCAGCTCTTGTGAGCTGCTGGTGCAACGCCACCCCCTGCAGATTCGCGGTCAGGCCACCAGTAGGGGAGTGTCAATCAACCCGATCGGGTTGAATTGCAGTGATGTCTGTCCGCCTGCTCAGAGCAGGCAGACAGGTTATGGAGCAGCGGTCTTTAGACCGCTGCTTCATAACTCCTGTTTCTGGTGAGCCTGCAGGCTCGCTAGAAATACGGGCCCTCAAGCTCCATCCGGAGCTTGATAAATGGGCCCCACTGAGTTCAATTAGGAAAAATGTTATGTAGACCGTTGTCAGATCAGATCTTTGCTAGTTCCATCGACATAATCCAACATGCATGAAATCCCTTTACATTCCTGGAAAAATGTATCTGATGTTGATTAGCACATAAAGCTACTAATCTATTTTCTGAATATGGAAGATAAACAAATCCATTCTCCACTTTCAACAAAGCGCAAGAAAAATATCAGATAGACCTCCTAACACCCATATGAGTTTTACAATTGACTGTCATGTCAAGTCTAACTTACAACCCATTACTCTTTTTTATGACTGTGATACTAATAAACCATATTTAAGACAAGAAGCAAACATAACTAACTTCACATATCTTGCAGACAATTGTAATAAACTGATTCTTTAAAATTAGTTTTAATAATTTGACTTAATTCCGGGTCCCATAGTCCTTAAAAGAATTGTCAAATGCAGTACATATCATCTTACAGAAGATGGAAGATGAATAAGAATTATGTTTTAAGACACAGAAGCAGAAAAATAAGTACACTCAAAGCATATGGTAACATTATCAAGCTAGGAGCACAGTTTGGGAGCCCTTGCAGTGCAGGATTGCTTCTAACCTTAAAGGGACATTAAACACTTTGAGATGGTAATATAAAATGATAAATTGCATATAATAAAACAACTCTGCATTATACTTTCATTATTTATTTTTTCATTTTTGCCTGTAATTCCATTCAGAAAATGTGAGCTTTTCAGTTCCTGTTAGAAATGGAAGTGCAGAACACTGTTAAATCCAGCACAACCATTGGCTGCACACTCTAGTGACCTATTTATAACTGTCCCTAATTGGCCACAGCAGAGAAGGTAACACAAGTTACAGCATGGCAGCTCCCAGTGTTTTATAGACACTAAAACTACACTTATTTTGTCACTTTTTAAACAACTAATGAAACTTTAAAAAATACATCTACATGTTACTCATGAACTAATCTTTTCTTTGAATGCATCATTCTATCTAGCATGTATTTAGTGTTTAAGGTCCCTTTAACATTCCAGTTTCATCCGAGATGACAAACAAGCCCTGCTCTTACACAATAGGTTTAGTATAAGTGTAAGGAGCAGGGCTGCACATGTGTTTGCTTGTGCAATCAAATGGCTGATGATTAATTGTACACTAGATTACATAACTCAGATTGTTTGGTTTTAAATCTTTGGTATTGCAACTTTGCTGCTTTGGAAAATACAGTAAGGAAATTAAGAAAATATTTGCCTCCTCTCTAAGAAAATTAAGATTATTTAGTCACTAAAACTCAAATTCTCTTTATTCATTTATTAGATTAAAAAAACTATGTTGAAAGTAGAAATGTACTACATAATATTCAATATATGTATTAATAAGATGTCAAAATTTTTATGTTACTGAGCATGAGTTCTGTAGCATTAAAAATTCATAATATAAGTCAATAGTGCTACAATGAAATAGGATTATATATATATATATATATATATATATATATATATATATACATACAAATCAATTTTATAAAATGATAAGGGAGTGAGTATTGTTATTTCCCTTTTTATGGTAAATAATTTCACTAATTACTGTATTGAACAAAAAATTAAAACATATAATATGTCTAATATCTTTATTTTTCTATTTTCCAGCTTTACATTAGAATATTGTTAAGAGAACTTTATTTCCAAAGTGTATTCTCTTCATTATCACATTAGAAGATGGATTAAAGGGACATAATACTCATATGCTAAATCACTATAAACTGATGCATTATAACTGTAAAAAGCTGACAGGAAAATATCACCTGAGCATCTCTATGTAAAAAAGGAAGATATTTTTACCTCACAATTTCTTCAGCTCAGCAGAGTAAGTTATGTGTAAAAAGTTATACTCAGCTGCTGTCCAGCTGCTGTCCAGCTGCAGGTAAAGAAAAAAAGAAGAAATGAACAGCAGCCAATCAGCATCAACAGTGCTGAGGTCATGAACTCTTTTACTGTGATCTCATGAGATTTGAGTTAACTCTCATGAGATTTCATAGTAAACGTCCTTAAAGTGAAGGTAAACTTTGGTGAATGAAACCCCCTTTTTTAAAAATACTATTAAAAACAGGGGCACTTTCATTCATCAAAGTTTACAAATCAGCCGTATTGATTAAAAACATACCTTTTTTTCTTTTCACAGCTACAGCAATTTACCCCTCCTGGAAATCCTCCTTTTCACACGTCAGCAATGACTAATCCTGCTTCCTCCAATCACAGCTTTCCCCCCAGGGTGGTTATTGCCTGAGGCCATGCTGTGATTGGAGGAAGCCGGAATAGTCATTGCTGAGGTGTGAAGAGAGGATTTCCAGGAGGGGGAAGCTGCTCTGGCTGTGAAAAGAAAAAAAAAATACATTTTTAATCAAAACGGCTGCTTTGTAAACTTTGATGAATGAGAGTGCCCCTGTTTTTAATAGTATTTTTAAAAAACGGGCTATCATTCACCAAAGATTACCTTAACTTTAAACTGAATAGGGAATTAACATGAGTGTGCACGAAAGCTCACTCCATTATGCTGTCCCGGGACAGACATACGGATTTGCTGCTTAGAAGTCCTTTACAATGGGATGTGGCTACTTAGGAACTTTTGAGGTAAAATATCTTTCTTTTTTACATAGAGATGTTCAGGTGATATTTAGTAGTCAGCTTTTTACAGCTATGCTGCATCACTTTCAAGTGTTTCAACATTTGGGTATCATGGCCCTTTAAGTAATCAGGGTCTTTACAAGAAAGATAGGTTTAAATGGGGTTGTAGTATATTTTAGGACCTTTAAACTTTGAAAGGATTGGAATGTAATTATTAGTGTTTTTTGTTTATTCATTTTTTTTTTTTTTAACCTGAATGTAATGTTTAAATGAAGTTACCAATCGTGAAATATGATTAACACATTTCCAGCCAGAAGTGACCTTAATAAACTCAATTTACTTAGATAAGTTTCTTTCTGTAGAAAAGATAAAACAGTAATTTATCCCAAAGGAAAATTTCAATTAAAATCATCATTCATGGCTTTTGGATGTACAGAATTTATTTTGCAAATCCAACAATGCTTTTGTGTACTTAGGGCTTTGCAAAATGTGCAATTTCAGCTGAAAAACATAGCGACCTCATTAAGATGTCTTCATCTTTGTATATCACTTGTCACTGGCTAATATAGGTTATGTCACTATGCTGTTCATTTAATATAATATATATATTGTATTTTATTGCCCTAGATATCAGAATTTTAATCTCTGATTTCCTACATAGAAGAGCTATGTATGTAAATTGTTATCTTTGAACATTATGGAAACACATGTGTTCATTTTACTGGGTGTAAACATCATGTGATAAAATTCAACCTTTATTACACATTCATTAAAACACACACACACACACACTATGCACTGATTGCTTTTCACCATTAATGCTCAGGTGCTCAATATAAGAATATAAAACATAATATATAGAGTCACTCACAGGCTTTATAAAGTTATACAAAGATGTTCTTCCATCAAGTTAAAACAGAAAATCAATGTTTCAGCTAGTTTGTGAAGACTTTGTCAAGACTCCACTAGTGCAAAACAGTGCAAATTACCCATTTCTTTCATGTAATTGGCAAGAGTCCATGAGCTGGTGACGTATGGGATATACAATCCTACCAGGAGGGGCAAAGTTTCCCAAACCTCAAAATGCCTATACATACACCCCTCACCACACCCACAATTCAGTTTTACAAACGTTGCCTCCTATGGAGGTGGTGAAGTAAGTTTGTGCTAAGATTTCTACGTTGACATGCGCTTCTCAGCATTTTGAAGCCCGATTCCTGTCAGAGTACAGTGAATGTCAGAGGGACGTGGAGAGTATTACCTACTGAATGCAATGATTTTCCTAATGGGGGTCTTTTTCATAGGTTCTCTGTTATCGGTCATAGAGATTCATCTCATTCCTCCTTTTTCAGATCGACGATATACTCTCATATACCATTACTTCTACTGATAACTGTTTCAGTACTGGTTTGGCTATCTGCTATATGTGGATGGGTGTCTTTTGGTAAGTATGTTTTTATTTCTTAAGACACCTCAGCTATGGTTTGGAACTTTATGCATTTATATAAAGATCTAAATATATGTATTGACTACTTGTTTCATATTGCGGGCTGGCTTAGGCTCATGGGTGCGCTAAATGCTACACTTTATTGCGTCATTCTTGGTGCAATAATTTTTTGGCGCGAAAGGCACGTCTGTTGACGCAAGTTCGTCATTTCCGGCGTCATAATTGACGCAGGGGTTCACACAGGGTTGCGTCGTTAGTGACGCGTGTGTCATTTCCGGACATGGTTGGCGCCAAAAAAAATTTCAGTTATGTTGTGCGTCATAATTGCCGACAAACTTTTTTCATTATTTATTGCCCCATTGCTTTTGCCTCTTGCCTTTTTCTATGTCAGAGGGCTATGCTATTTGCATTTTTTCCCATTCCTGAAACTGTCATATAAGGAAATTGATAATTTTGCTTTATATGTTGTTTTTTCTTTTACATTCTACAAGATGTCTCAATCTGATCCTGCCTCAGAAGTATCTGCTGGAACTTTGCTGCCTGACATCGGTTCTACCAAAGCTAAGTGCATTTGTTATAAAATTGTGGAGATTATATCTCCTAATGTCATTTGTATTTTGTCATGATAAACTTTTACATGCATATAGAGTGTCCATTTGTAATATTACATTGCTGGTTACAGTTCCTTCAACTTCTAATGTGCATGATATACCTATGCATTTTAAAGAATTTGTTACTGATTCCATTCAGAACGCTTTGTCTGCATTACCACCTTATTATAAGCTTAAGAGGTCTTTTAAAACTTCTCATTAAGTTGATGAAATTTCAAATTATCCACCTCTGATGAGGATCTATCTGATTCAGAAGATCCTTCCTCAGATATTGACACTGACAAATCTACTTATTAATTTCAAATAGAGTATATGCGTTCTTTGTTAAAAGAAGTGTTAATTACTTTGGATATTGAGGAAGCTAGTCCTCTTGATATTAAAACCAGAAAACACTTAAATTCTGTTTTTAAACCTCCTGTGGTTACTCCAGAGGTTTTTCCTATTCCTGATGCTATTTCTGACATGATTTCTAAGGAATGGAATAAGCCGTGTACTCCCTTTAATCCTTCTGCAAGGTTTAAAAAATTGTATCCTTTACCAGCAATTGCAATAGAGTTTTGGGAAAAGATCCCCAAAGGTGATGGGGCTATTTCTACTCTTGCTAAATGAACCACTATTCCTATGGAAGATAGTACTTCCTTTAAAGATCCTTTAGATAGGAAGCTTGAATCTTATCTAAGGAAAGCCTATTTATATTCAGGTCATCTTCTTAGGCCTGCAATTACTTTGGCTGATGTTGCAGCTGCTTCAACTTTTTGGTTGGAGAATTTAGCGCAACAAGTATTGGATTCTGACATATCTAGCATTGTTCGCTTACTGCAACATGCTAATCATTTTATTTGTGATGGCATTTTTGATATTATCAAAATTGATGTTAGATCCATGTCTTTAGCTATTTTAGCTAGAAGAGCTTTGTGGCTTAAATCTTTGAATGCTGATATGACATCTAAGTCTAGATTGCTATCTCTTTTTTTCCAAGGTAATAATTTATTTGGTTCTCAGTTGGATTCTATTATTTCAACTGTTACTGGGGCTAAGGGGAAGGGAGTTTTTTTTGCCTCAGGATAAAAAACCTAAGGGCAAATATAAGGCTTCTAATCGTTTTTGTTCCTTTTGTCAAAATAAGGAACAAAAACCTAAGCCTTCCCCCAAGGAATCTGTTTCCAATTGGAAGCCTTCCTCAAATTGGAATAAATCCAAGCCTTTTAAGAAACCAAAGTCAGCCCCTAAGTCCGCATGAAGGTGCGGCCCTCATGTCAATTCAGCTGGTAGGGGGAAGATTAAGGCTTTTCAAGGATGTTTTGGCAAATTCTGTCCAAAATCAATGGATTCAGAGCATTGTCTCTCAGGGGTACCGAATAGGATTCAGAGTAAGACCTCCTGTGAGAAGATTTTTACTCTCACGCATCCCAGTGAATCCAGTAAAAGCCCAGGCTTTCCTGAAGTGTGTTTCAGATCTGGAGGTTTCAGGGGTAATCATGCCGGTTCCTTTTTCAGGAACAAGGCCTGGGGTTTTATTCAAATCTATTCATTGTCCCAAAGAAAGTAAATTTATTTAGACCAGTTCTGGATCTGAAGATTTTGAATTGTTATGTAAGAGTACCAACTTTCAAGATGGTGACTATAAGGACTATTCTGCCTTTTGTTCAGCAAGGACATTATATATTTACAATAGACTTGCAGGATGCTTACATTCATGCATCACATTATCAGTTCCTGAGATTCTCTTTTCTAGACAAGCATTACCAATTTGTTGCTCTTCCATTTGGCTTAGCAACAGCTCCAAGAATCTTTTCAAAGGTTCTAGGTGCTCTACTCTCTGTAATCAGAGAACAGAGTATTGTGGTGTTTCCTTATTTGGACGATATCTTGGTACTAGCTCAGTCTTTACTTTCTGCAGAATCTCACACAAATCAACTTGTGTTGTTTCTTTGAAAACATGGTTGGAGGATCAATTTACCAAAATGTTTTTTGATTCCTCAGACAAGGGTCACCTTTTTAGGTTTCCAGATAGAGACAGAGTCATGGACACTGAATCTAACAGATAAGATACGTTTGAAATTGGGTGCAGCATGTCGGCACCTTCAGTCTCAGTCATTCCCTTTAGTGGCTATGTGCATGGAAGTTTTAGGCCTCATGACTGCAGCATCGGACGCAATTCCTTTTGCTAGTTTTCACATGAGGCATCTCCAGCTTTGCATGCTGAATCAATGGTGCCGGTATTATACAAAGATATCACAATTAATATCCTTAAATCCCAATGTTCAACACTCTCTGACGTAGTGGTTAAATCATCAGCGTTTAGTTCAAGGGGCTTCTTTTGTTCGGCCAACCTGGACTGTGATCACAACAGATGCAAGTCTTTCAGGTTGGGTAGCTGTCTGGGGATCTCTGACAGCACATGGGGTTTGGAAATCTCAAGAGGCGAGATTACCAATAAATATTTTAGAACTCCGTGCAATTCTCAGAGCTCTTCAGGTTTCTGTTGAAGAGAGAACCATTCATTTGTTTTCAAACAGACAATATCACAACAGTGGCATATGTCAATCATCAGGGTGGGACTCACAGTCCCCTAGCCATGAAAGAAGTATCTTGGATACTTGTTTGGGCGGAATACAGCTCTTGTCTAATTTCTGCGGTTCATATGCCAGGTGTAGACAATTGTGAGCTGGATTTTCTCAGCTGTCAGACTTTACATCCAGGAGAGTGGTTTCTCCATCTGGATGTGTTTTCTCAGATTGTTCAGATGTGGGGTCTTCCAGAAATAGATCTGATGGCTTCTCATCTAAACAAGAAACTTCCCAGATACCTGTCCAGGTCCAGGGAGAAGCAGTGGATGCGCTGACACTTCCTTGGTGTTATCAACCTGCTTATATCTTCCCGCCTCTAGTTCTTCTTCCAAGAGTGATCTCCAAGATCATCATGGAACAATCATTTGTGTTGCTAGTGGCTCCAGCATGGCCCCACAGGTTTTGGTATGCAGATGTTCGGATGTCCAGTTGCCAACCTTGGCCACTTCCGTTGAGGCCGGACCTACTGACTCAAGGTCCGTTTTTCCATCAGGATCTCAAATCATTAAATTTGAAGGTATGGAAATTAAACGCTTAGTATTAAGTCATAGAGGTTTCTCTGACTCGGTAATTAATACTATGTTACAAGCTCGTAAATCTGTCTCTAGGAAGATTTATTATCGAGTTTGGAAGACTTACATTTCTTGGTGTTCTTCTCATAAATTCTCTTGGCATTCTTTTAGAATTCCTAGAATTTTACAGTTTCTCCAGGATAGTTTGAATAGGGGTTTGTCTGCAAGTTCCTTGAAGGGACAAATCTTTGCTCTTTCTGTTTTATTTCACAGAAAGATTGCTAATCTTCCTGATATTCACTGTTTTGTACAGGCTTTAGTTTGTATTAAGCCTGTCATTAAATCAATTTCTCCTCATTGGAGTCTTAATTTGGTTTTGAAGGCGTTACAGGCTCCTCCATTTGAGCTTATGCACTCTTTGGACATTAAACTACTTTCTTGGAAAGTGTTGTTTCTTTTGGCCATCTCTTCTGCTAGAAGAGTTTCTGAGCTATCTGCTCTTTCTTGTTAATCTCCTTTTCTGATTTTTGATCAGGATAAGGTGATTTGCGGACTTCATTTGAATTTTTACCTAAGGTTGTGAATTCTAACTACATTAGTAGAGAAATTGTTGTCCCTTCCTTGTGTCCTAATCCTAAGAATCCTTTGGAAAGATCCTTACATTCTTTGGATGTGGTAAGAGCTTTGAAATATTATGTTGAAGCTACTAAAGATTTCAGGAAGACTTCTAGTCTATTTGTTATCTTTTCTGATCCTAGGAAAGTTCAGAAGGCCTCTGCTATTTCCTTGGCCTCTTGGTTAAAGCTTTTGATTCATCAAGCTTATTTGGAGTCGAGTCAAGCCCCGCCTCAGAGAATTACAGCTCATTCTACTAGATCAGTCTCCACTTCATGGACTTTTAAGAATGAAGATTCAGTTGATCAGATTTGCAAAGCAGCAACTTGGTCCTCTTTGCATACATTTACTAAATTCTACCATTTTGATGTATTTGCTTCTTCTGAAGCATTTTTGGTAGAAAAGTTCTTCAGGCATCTGTTTCAGTTTGATTCTTCTGCTGATGTTTTAAGTTTTTCTTTTCTTGATGAGAATAATTTATATTTGGGTTGTGGATTATTTTTTCAGCATTTGGCTGTTGTTTATTTTTTATCCCTCCCTCTCTAGTGACTCTTGCGTGGATTTCCACATCTTTGGTATTTGATGTCCCATACGTCACTAGCTCATGGACTCTTGCCAATTACATGAACGAAAACATAATTTATGTAAGAACTTACCTGATAAATTCATTTCTTTCATATTGGCAAGAGTCCATGAGGCCTACCCTTTTTATGGTGGTTATGATTTTTTGTATAAAGCACAATTATTCCAAATTCCTTTGTTGATTCTTTTTACTCCTTTATTTATCACCCCACTACTTGGCTATTTGTTAAACTGAATTGTGGGTGTGGTGAGGGGTGTATTTATAGGCATTTTGAGGTTTGGGAAACTTTGCCCCTCCTGGTAGGATTGTATATCCCATACATCACTAGCTCATGGACTCTTGCCAATATGAAAGAAAATTTTTTATCAGGTAAGTTCTTACATAAATTATGTTATTTAAAACCATAGTTCCTCCCCAAATGGCCCCTGTTCCCCTTGGAGTAAAGAAGCAGCGGAATACAGTGGCATACAACGGGCGTGAATCTGCAGGGCGCGGCACTGCACAAGCAGTATAGATATATATATAATGGACTACCTAAAACAGGAGACAAGAAGGCGCCAAAATTGGGTAATATTGTCTGTGTAGCCAAGAAACGCGTTGCTGGTTTTAAACAATTTTAATAAATTTGTTTTACTTGTACCCTGTTGGAGCTGGTCTCCTCTTTATCCTGAACTGCCCTGATTAATTTTAAATGATTGGTATTTGGGGCATCGATAACACGCATCGTTATTACACACCCTCTCATAATACCCTGGACGATTGGAGCCTTGGGAGGAAGGTGTGGACGCAGATCCGGTCCTGATTGGTCGAATGAATCACGTGATTGGCTGGTATCTGTTGCCGTGTGTGGTCTACCGGGTGACTGTGAGGTCCCGGCTTGCAATTTCGGGCATGTCACAGTGCTACTCCGCTTGTGAGTACATTCACTGTCACCTTAGTACATGTTGTTGTACCGACGATATTACCCTATTTTGGCACCTTCTTGTCTCCTGTTTTAGGTAGTCTAATTGTCACTTCTATCTCGGAAGAGCAGCCTCGGTTTGGATTTTTTGGACTTTGTTCATTTCACAACCATAGCACACCTCCATAGGGTGATCAGACCCTATCCCTTAATAGATATATATAAACATGTCACAAATGATAATATGAAAGCACATAAGTGAAAAGCTCCTTTTGTGATATTAACATCTACACAGTGCTATGTAATTGTAAACAAAGTGAAATTTAATATCCCAAGTATTAAAAATATTTCTGTAACTAAACTATTTGTCAAATCTGAGAAAAATACAAGAGCTAGTTCTGTTACGCTATTGGCTTAGTAGAAATACATTTTTTTGTAATTAGAAAAGAACAGTAAAGAAATAAAGGGACAACACTTTGCCACAAGAACATGTATTAGTAGACGTGCATGAGCAAGAAATTTGCTTAGTCTAAAAGATTCAGATATTCGGGTTATCAGAATTTTGTATTTCGAACATTCAGTTTGGCCTAATATTCTGTTAAGAATTTCATGCAAAATTAAATTTTTAATTACATTAACGCCAAGAGGAAGCACACAATACATTCCTTTTAGCAACATTCCTTTTAGCATTACACTAAATACAAAACAAATCATGCTCTTTTTCAGTGCACTGTACCTTAAATTCACTGTTAGTTTTCCTTTCAGAGTAATTCGTTTTTTTGGGGGGGTATTTTAATAAAAGCTAGCCACCTTTTAAGTTGCGAGAAAAAACTGTGAGATCTGAAGGACAGAAATGTTTACAGAATTATGTTGGGATTTGAGATACAATTGCATATACGTTCATGGAACGCCCATGTTCAACCCATTTTACAAAAACACAACATTTACACTTTGTATTTCTTACTTATAAGTACAAATTTATATGTTTCTGAGGATTTGGCATTGGCGGTTGATGACCACCACAGATCAGGAAGGGCAGGAGAAGAAGCATCAGCAGGAAGCAAAGTTACTAAACTAGGTAGGCCTCCGGTACACAAACCTCAAAAATACACCTCCAAGAGAGAAGGACAAACAACATGCTTAAGGATCATTGGACACAGCGGCCAACAGTTTGTTATGATTTTAAACTTTAACTGAAAATGATCACCACAGAGTAGCAAGGTCAGGAGCAGGGATGGCAGCAGCAGGCAGCATAGTTACTTTAATAGATAGGCCTTACAGTACATAAACCTCAAAAATACACCTACAAAGGGAGGATGATGATAAATACAAGCCTAGAGCCCCTTGATACAGCAGCCAACAGTTCCTTGCAGATTTGGAATCAATGTATGATAACCTTCACAGAGCAGAAAGGTTAAGAGCAGGAGTGCCAGCCGTAGTCAGCAGAACGTACTGAACTAAGTAGACCTATATGTGCCCAGAGCCCCTTGGACACAACAAACAACAGTTCCCTGAGGATTTATAATTAACAGATGATGACCCCCACAGAGCGGGAAGGGCAAGAAGCAGGAGTGGCAGCAGCAGCAGACTTACTGAACTAGGTAGACCTCACAGTACATAAACCTCAAAAATGCATCTCCAGGAGAGGAGGAGGGCAAACATATGCCTACCTCCTTGGACACATCTTTCTGCAGTTCCCTGAGGATTTGGCATTGACAGATGATGGCCACCATGGAGCAGAAAGGCATGAGCAGAGGTGGCAAAATCAGGAGCAACCAGCAGAGTTACTGAACAAGGTAGATCTCACAGTACATAAACCTCACAAATACACCTTCAAGGGAGAAGGACAAACATGCCTAGAGCCCCTTAGACACAACAAACAGCAGTTCCCTGAGGATTTGTCTTTGAAGGATTACTGAATCTATAAGGGCAGGAGTTGCAGTAGCAGCAGGCAGTAGACTTACAGTACTAGGTAGACCTTACAGTTACATAAACCTCAAAATACACCTCCAAGGGTGGAGGAATGCCTAGAGCCCTTGACACAGTGGCCAGCAGCTCCCTGAGGCCTTGGCATTGACGGATGATGACCAACACGGAGCCAGAAGGTTAGGAGCTACAGTGGAAAACATTTAAAATTCACATTTGTGTCCTAGCTAAGGGTAGGGAAACCTAACTTTGGAATGTTAAATTTGAGATCGCCATTTGCTCCATGAGCTGTAGTGACATTTGCAATCACTGATGGTTCAGTATATTGCTATTTAATAATAAACACTTGCTCACTTTCTACAGTGGTTAAGGGACAAAAGAGGATCTCCTAAGTACTCAAGTCAGGATAGGCCCCACAATCCTCTTGTGATCTTAATAGCTCAGAGGGTCTAATGTAGGGGGAAAATGAGGTTCACAAAGATATGCCTTTACCATGTCTGAGGCATTTGTAATCCCATTTCTTGAGGGGTAATCCAATTTCTTGAGGGGGCTTCAGTGGTTCCAACCAAACAGTCTACTGCCTCTAACCAAAATGCAGATGCTCTGTTCAGCTATGTTGTTCTGCTGCTGCAGCTGCTGGTAGGAGTTGAAAATATTATTTGCTTCCTGCTGCTACACTTCTCCATCACAAAGTATGTCCCCCTTTTCTTCGACCACATACATCCTGAAAATCAATTTGTCCCTCCAAGTTGGCAGGTTATCAGTTCAGAGAACCATTATTCCCTTAATTCCCCTTAATTCTGGGATCATACAAGATGGCCAGTATTAGTTTATTGAATTTCTCCAGATTGTCCCACATGTGACATTTCAGTTGCTTCTTCAGCCTCTTGAGAAGTGCTGTTACCTCACTGCTTAGTACTCCACGAGGAACCAATTCTCAATTTTCCAAGAAGTCATCAATCTTGCTCAATAGGTGAGAGAATAAGGGTATGATATGACCCAGACTAGCAGTGTTTTAAATCGAGTTCTTTGTGACATCCCTAAAAAGGTTTTAGGAATGCTAGTTACTGACTGTGTTGTAAGTGGTCTGCAATCCTTCTGCACTGTTAAATTGCCAATTAGGGCTAACCTAATTTGACTTCAAGGATAAGAGCCTTTACCACCAGATGAAGTATGTGAGCCAAACAACACACTCTGATAAAGTCACCCTCACAGAGACTTTTGTCATTTTGGGTTCTCCATCGGTGACAACAAATCCTATTTTCTCCTTAGTGCCTGACCGTTCTCCTACTCCATCTGCAACCACCCTTGCCACCACCCTCCTAAGAGCCTTCAATATATTGTCAAAAGTATGCTGCTCATCCAACACCTTGGCATGGATGAAGAATATCGGTAGCCCTGCTTATCTACTGACCCGTCCCTGCCCTGACTGGAGCTTCCTGCCCCTGCTCCACCATTAGCAGTAGCAATATCCTCATCCTCAGCTATATTTAGTGTTGTAGCGATATCCTTTGAAATTATAGGGCATACTAAAGCAATGTTGGCCACACTAAACCATCTTTGGAAAATTTGTTTTACCATAGACTTTTAATATCAATTTTAGCATGGTCCAGCGATACTGTATCACATCCCACGCTATCTTTAGCACTTTACTTGTAATCTGAGCGTGTGTATTTATGAATGTTAGTAAAACCCATTTAAACCCTTTTAAACAATTCCGAAACCTTTTGATATTTACAAATTAAAACTCTTCTTCTGGTAAAGGAAATTATTTTATCCTGGATTTACTATTATAGTATAGTGGCTTTATCCCTGGGAACTTGCCTAAGTAGCACTACATATATATGAGGAGATCTTAACTTGGAAAAGGTAGTAATGATTTAGTTGTTTACTAGTCTATAGTGAGATAACACTGGGGTTATTATATTTATTAAAATCTCAGAAAGTATTATTCCTAGCTTATCCACATTTATTGAAGATGCTCCTAGTGGAACTAGATGAATAATAGCGCAGTTAGTTGGGGTTAGTTGCTTTTCCCATATAATAGTGCAGGACAGGTCTCTATGGCAGTCCACAGGGAAGGTGGACCAGGGCTATAACAGTGATTGACAAGTGTATGGAGCTTTTTAAAGTGATTCTCTACCAAGGAAAGGATTGTAGTTTCAAATTATTCCATAGCCAGTTCCATTATAACAGGAAAAGTTGTTCTATTGTTTTAACTAGATAACCGGGGGGGGGGGGTGTTAGCAGATTTATACTAGGTCGCCACCTCAATCTCTAAAATTTTAGTCTAGGGCTCCAAACAAAATAATCCCCTTAACATTGACTTCAATCGATGCAGCAGGTTCTCCTTTGTTTAAAAAGTGGTATTATAAGTGTATATGACTTATCATCAGATAATCAACGGCTTATCTGGGCAATACTCTGGGCTTATCTGAGTTACTAGTTTTTGCATCCTAACATGGACCCTGCCTGGACATGCCCCCTTATTTTAACACAAACACATGGGTCTATTAACTATTAACAGCAGAGGTGCATGTAAAGTCGTATTATTGCCTATTTTATTGCGCTTTTACACATAGTGACCTAGATTACATGTAAATGCTATCCATATCACAAATCTGTACTAAAAATAGAACACAATCTGGTATTGTGAGTCAATGGTAAAAATATTTTTACTAGAGAATGTTAGCGCACATTTTTTTTTTTAGTGTGCCCTATACTTTCTATGGGAGGGCAAGGTGCTCTATTAAGTTATAATTTTTCGATTGTACTCCTGTCATATGTCTAGCTTTAAAGGGACAGGAAAGTAAAAAAAAAAGTTTAAAGGGACATGAAATTTGCGTTGCCCTCTTTTTTGAAAATCATTCTTAGATAGCCTCAGGATCAGCAATGCACTACTGGGAACTAGCTGTAGATTGGTGGCTGCACATACATGACTCTTGTAATTTGCTAACCCCATGTGTTCAGCTAGCTCCCAGTAGCGCATTGCTGCTCCTTCAACAAAGGATACCTACAGAATGATGCAAATCTGATAATAGAAGACTGGGAAGTTGTTTAACCCCTTGCACCAGGACGTAGGGACTGTTCCTTCTAAGGTGTGCATGCACACCTTTTTTCTGACATAGTGCATTTATTCTGTGAAGCCTCAGGAGGACAACAGTGGAGTAGCACCCATAATTGGCAAGCCTATCCCAATAAAAAAGTGCTCCAAAATACTAAGGGATGTGTCATATTTCCATGACAGGTGTGTATTGATTAAAATAGTCTTTGACTTTCCCAACATGCTTGGGCAGTACTGGCACCCTAAAATTTAATGCTGGATTTTCTTGCATTCTCCAGTCAGTGCTTATGGACTGCTGCCCAGTATAATGTGCTACTAGTGCTATTAGTGAGAATCTGCCAGCTCCCTCACAAAGACACAAAGGCTTGAAGGGAAAAAAGGACTAATATTGAACAAAAATATAACAAGTGGAGCACTATTTAACTTTTTGACTATGAATACCAGAGAGGACTACAGTATATTCCTATGCAATGTACTATATCTGTTTTTGGTTGCCATAAGGTTCAATTGTGCTCGAGGAGTTATGCTGCCATTTTAGGAACAGAGGTGAGAAGGATATGGGGAAGGGGCAGCTTTGTGCTTACTATTTATCAGGAGCTGCCGTTTTATTGATTACCTAACCTTAGCAGGGCACTTTGACAACAACGCCTGTATAAGAAAGACTATGTAAGGCTGTTTATACATCATGATATTGTATTTGTATTATAATGTATTTTAACACTAAAGGTGTGATTATATTAAAATGCCCACACACATATAATAAAAATATATGTAGCTTTTCCTCTCTCTATTTTTCCTTTCTTTTCAAAATATTTTTATTTATTGATCATGTCCATGATATAAAATAATACATCTTCAACGATGTGTAAATACATCAGAAACAATAAATGAAATCCATATAAATACTATAGTAATTTACAATAATGCCATAGACATGTTTTCCTTTTAATATTGACTTATTGGGTCCGATTTAACATTGTGTGAGCGGACATGATCCGATATTGTGGATCTTGTCTGCTGCACATCGATAAATGCCGAAAGCATACGCTGTCAGCATTTATCATTGCACCAGCAGTTCTTGTGAACTGCTGGTGCAATGACGCCCCCTGCAGATTTGCGGATAATCGGCCGCCTGCAGGGGGTGTCAATCAACCCGATCGTATTCAATATGGGATGATTTCTGGTGATGTCTGTCAACCGCTTCAGAGCAGGCAGACAGGTTATAGAGCTTCATAACTTGTGTTCCCTCTCCCTCATTTCCCCACTCCCTTCCTTCTGCCTGTATCTTATCTTCTGTACAAATCTCAATCTCGTCACCTTCCTCTTACTTTCCAATTCCTCCCTCTTCTCCCCTCTCCTAACTCTTTCTCCTTCCTTCCCCTTTATTATCCTTATTACATAATAAAAGGACTAAATCCCCAAAGCTATTAGAGCTTTAAAAAAAAGTAAAAATTAGTTTTTGTGTTGGGAGGGAATACGTTTTAATTATGGGAAGCCATAATTTAATTGTATTAAAATAACTTTTTATCTTATTTTCAGAATAAGTGTTAATATTATATGTCTCAAAGATAATTTGATACTGAATTTCCTTGAGCAAAAATACAAAACTAGAAGAATGTGCCTTCAAATTTTTAAGGATCATATAACAGGCAATTAGAATAATAGTTATTTTTTATCTTGTTGGTCCATTGTTCTCATTTAGTAAAAAAAAAAAAACGTTCTTAGCAGAAATTGTAATATTATCCTTATATAATTTATTATAACAGTAAGAAATTTTCTTCCACAATTAAGATATTTTTGGGCATGACCAAATATAAGGCTAGATTTAGAGTTCTGCGGCCAAAGGGGTGCGTTAGCTACGCGTGCTTTTTTCCCCCCACACCTTTTAAATACCGCTGGTATTTAGAGTTCACAGAATGGCTGCGTTAGGCTTAAAAAATGGGAGCATAGAGCATATTTACCGCCACTGCAACTCTAAATACCAGCGTTGCTTACGGACGCGGCCAGCTTCAAAAACGTGCTCGTGCACGATTCCCCCATAGGAAACAATGGGGCAGTTTGAGCTGAAAAAAACCCTGCAAAAAAGCAGCGTTCAGCTCCTAACGCAGCCCCATTGTTTCCTATGGGGAAACACTTCCTAAGTCTGCACCTAACACCCTAACATGAACCCCGAGTCTAAACACCCCTAACCTTACACTTATTAACCCTTAATCTGCCGCCCCCTATCGCTGACCCCTGCATATTATTATTAACCCCTAATCTGCCGTTCTGTACACCGCCGCAACCTACGTTATCCCTATGTACCCCTAATCTGCTGCCCCTAACACCGCCGACCCCTATATTATATTTATTAACCCCTAATCTGCCGCCCCCAATGTCGCCTCCACCTACCTACAATAATTAACCCCTAATCTGCCGACCGGATCTCACCGCTACTATAATAAATGCATTAACCCCTAAAGCTAAGTCTAACCCTAACACTAACACCCCCCTAAGTTAAATATAATTTAAATCTAACGAAATAAATTAACTCTTATTAAATAAATGAATCCTATTTAAAGGTAAATACTTACCTGTAAAATAAACCCTAATATAGCTACAATATAAATTATAATTATATTGTAGCTATTTTAGGATTAATATTTATTTTACAGGTAACTTTGTATTTATTTTAACCAGGTACAATAGCTATTAAATAGTCAATAACTATTTAATAGATACCTAGTTAAAATAATTACAAAATTACCTGTAAAATAAATCCTAACCTAAGTTACAATTAAACCTAACACTACACTTTCAATAAATTAATTAAATAAAATACCTACAATTAAATACAATTAAATAAACTAACTAAAGTTACAAAAATAAAAAAATATTTACAAACATTAGAAAAATATTGCAACAATTTTAAACTAATTACACCTACTCTAAGCCCCCTAATAAAATAACAAAGAAATGCCCTACCCTATTCTAAAATTAAAATAGAAAAGCTCTTTTACCTTACCAGCCCTTAAAAGGGCCATTTGCAGGGCATGCCCCAAAGAATTCAGCTCTTTTGCCTGGAAAAAAACATACAATACCCCCCCAACATTACAACCCACCACCCACATACCCCTAATCTAACCCAAACCCCCATTAAATAAACCTAACACTAAGCCCCTGAAGATCTCCCTACCTTGTCTTCACAACTCTGGGTTCACTGATCCGTCCACCAAAGTCTTGATCCAAGCCTCCGAAGTCTTGATCCAAGACCAAGCGGGGGCTGAAGAGTGACGTCCATCCTCCGGCTGAAGTCTTGATCCAAGCGGGCAGAAGAGGACATCCGGACTGGCAAACATCTTCATACAAGCCGCATCTTCTATGTTCTTCCATCCGATGACGATCGGCTGATCTTCAAGGCCTCCAGCGCGGATCCATCCATCTTCACCGACGACTTCCCGACAAATGACGGTTCCTTTAAGGGACGTCATCCAAAATGGCGTCCCTCGAATTCCGATTGGCTGATAGGATTCTATCAGCCAATCGGAATTAAGGTAGGAAAATTCTGATTGGCTGATGGAATCAGCCAATAAAATTCAAGTTCAATCCGATTGGCTGATCCAATCAGCCAATCAGATTGAGATCGCATTCTATTGGCTGTTCCAATCAGCTTGGATCAAGACTTCAGAGGCTTGGATCAAGACTTCGGTGGACGGATCGGTGAACCCGGCGTGGTGAAGACAAGGTAGGGAGATCTTCAGGGGCTTAGTGTTAGGTTTATTTAAGGGGGGTTGGAATAAATTAGGGGTATGTGGGTGGTGGGTTGTAATGTTGGGGGGGGTATTGTATGTGTTTTTTTTACAGGCAAAAGAGCTGAATTCTTTGGGGCATGCCCCGCAAATGGCCCTTTTGAGGGCTGGTAAGGTAAAAGAGCTTTTCTATTTTCATTTTAGAATAGGGTAGGGCATTTTTTTATTTTGGGGGTCTTTGTTATTTTATTAGGGGGCTTAGAGTAGGTGTAATTAGTTTAAAATTGTTGTAATATTTTTCTAATGTTTGTAAATATTTTTTTATTTTTTGTAACTTAGTTCTTTTTTATTTTTTGTACTTTAGTTAGTTTATTTAATTGTATTTAATTGTAGGGATTTTATTTAATTAATTTATTGCTAGTGTAGTAGTAGTAGTGTAGGTTTAATTGTAACTTAGGTTAGGATTTATTTTACAGGTAATTTTGTAATTATTTTAACTAGGTAGCTATTAAATAGTTATTGACTATTTAATACAAATTGTACCTGGTTAAAATAAATACAAAGTTACCTGTAAAATAAATATTAATCCTAAAATAGCTACAATATAATTATAATTTATATTGTAGCTGTATTAGGGTTTATTTTACAGGTAAGTATTTAGCTTTAAATAGGATTAATTTATTTAATAAGAGTTAATTTATTTAGTTAGATTTAAATTATATTTAACTTAGGGGGGTGTTAGTGTTAGGGTTAGACTTAGCTTTAGGGGTTAATACATTTATTAGAGTAGCGGTGAGATCCGGTCGGCAGATTAGGGGTTAATAATTGTAGGTAGGTGGAGGCGACGTTGGGGGCGGCAGATTAGGGGTTAATAAATATAATATAGGGGTCGGCGGTGTTAGGGGCAGCAGATTAGGGGTACATAGGGATAACGTAGGTTGCGGCGGTGTGCAGTTGGCAGATTAGGGGTTAATAATTGTAGGTAGGTGGCGGCGATGTTGGGGGAGGCAGATTAGGGGTTAATAAATATTATGTAGGTGTCAGCGGTATTAGGGGCAGCAGATTAGGGGTACATAGGGATAACGTAGGTCACGGCGGTGTACGGAGCGGCAGATTAGGGGTTAATAATAATATGCAATGGTCAGCGATAGCGGGGGTGGCAGATTAGGGGTTAATAAATATAATATAGGGGTCGGCGATGTTAGGGGCAGCAGATTAGGGATACATAGGGATAATGTAGGTGTCGGCGGTGTACGGAGCGGTAGATTAAGGGTTAAAAAAATTTATTAGAGTGGCGGCGATGTGGGGGGCCTCGGTTTAGGGGTACATAGGTAGTTTATGGGTGTTAGTGTACTTTAGAGAACAGTAGTTAAGAGCTTTATAAACCGGCGTTAGCCCAGAAAGCTCTTAGCACCTGACTTTTTTCTGCGGCTGGAGTTTTGTCGTTCGATTTCTAACGCTCACTTCAGCCACGACTCTAAATACCAGCGTTAGAAAGATCCCATTGAAAAGATAGGATACGCAAATGGCGTAGGGGGATCTGCGGTATGGAAAAGTCGCGGCTGCAAAATGAACGTTAGACCCTTTCCTGACTGACTCTAAATACCAGCGGTAGCCCAAAACCAGCGTTAGGAGCCTCTAACGCTGGTTTTGACGGCTACCGCCAAACTCTAAATCTAGCCGATAGTTTATTGAGAAATATTTGGCCTTGCTTAGCAAGTAAAATGTCATAGATTAATGATATTGAGTGGTCACCAGAAGCAAATTTATTGATACAAATATTAACATCAGTCTGGTTATCAAGAATATCCCTGTCCCTATCTAAAATATTGATATAGTGTCTAAATTGAAAATAAGCAAAGAGATTAGATCTAGGGAGATTACATTTTTGAGAGATAAACTTAAAAGGCCATATTTGACCATTATCTGACATCATTTACACAACAAGTTAAGACCTTTTTCAGCCCAAGAACAAAAGACTGCCTGTGAAGTATCAAGAATAAATTCAGGGTTACCCTTTATAGGTAAAAAAATTGGAAAATATATAGTTCACCCCCAGACAGGTACATAACCTCTGCCAAGCCAGTATTATGTTTTTCATAGAGATTTAAATTATTTATTTTTACTGGCAATTTTATAACAGTGCAGTGCAATATAGCCTTTAATGAAAAATAATAGATAATTAATTCTTCTAATTCCCTTTAGGAAAAAGGCAATCGATTTACATAACCAGTCACATGCAACTTTGACAGGCGTAGCAATATTGTATGATTTAATATCTGGAAATGCCAGCCCAACATAGACTCTTTTTTGCATCAATCTAGAAATAGAAATACGCTATTGTTTTGCCCTTCCAAATAAAATTCGCTCAGAAAGCATGAAAACTATGAATATCTCCATTAGATATAACCAAAGGGAGATGTTGGAGTGGAAAAATAATTGTAGGAAAAATAATAGTATTAACCAGATTAATGCAGTAATAGAGAGAGGAAAAGCAGCCAAATCTGACTTTCGGCTAGATTTAGAGTTTAGCGGCCAAAGGGGTGCGTTAGCTGCACGTGTTTTTTTTCCTCCGCACCTTTTAAATACCGCTGGTATTTAGAGTTCTCTGAAGGGCTGCGTTAGGCTCCAAAAAGGGAGCGTAGAGCATAATTTTCTGCCACTTCAACTCTAAATACCAGCGTGCTTGTGCACGATTTCCCCATAGGAAGCAATGGGGCAGTTTGAGCTGAAAAAAACCTAACACCTACAAAAAAGCAGCGTTCAGCTCCTAACGCAGTCCCATTGTTTCCTATGGGGAAACACTTCTTAAGTCTGCACCTAATACTCTAACATGTACCCCGAGTCTAAACACCCCTAACCTTACACTTATTAACCCCTAATCTGCCGCCCCCGCTATCGCTGACCCCTGCATATTATTATTAACCCCTAATCTGCCGCTCCGAACACCGCCGCAATCTACATTATCCCTATGTACCCCTTTTATGCTGCCTACAACATCGCCGCCACCTATATTTATTAACCCTTAATCTGCCCCCCCAACGTCGCCGCTACCTTACCTACACTTATTAACCCCTAATCTGCTGACCAGACCTCGCCGCCACTTTAATAAATGAATTAACCCCTAAACCGCCTCACTCCAGCCTCAAAAACCCTATAATAAATAGTATTAACCCTTAATCTGCCCTCCCTAACATCGCCGACACCTAACTTCAAGTATTAACCCCTAATCTGCCGACAGGACCTCACCGCTACTCTAATAAATGTATTAACCCCTAAAGCTAAGTCTAACCCTAACACCCCCCTAAATTAAATATAATTTAAATCTAATGAAACATAATAAATCTTATTAAATAAATTAATCCTATTTAAAGCTAAATACAGTACTTACCTGTAAAATAAACCCTAATATAGCTACAATATAACAAATAATTATATTGTAGCTATTTTAGCATTTATATTTATTTTACAGGCAACTTTGTATTTATTTTAACTAGGTACAATAGTTATTAAATAGTTAATAACTATTTAATAGCTACCTAGTTAAAATAAGTACAAAGTTACCTGTAAAATAAATCCTAACCTAAGTTACAAATACAACACTACACTATCAATAAATTAATTAACTAAACTATCTACAATTATCTACAATTAAATCAACTAAACTAAATTACAAAAAATAAAAAAAGATTACAAGAATTTTAAACTAATAACACCTACTCTAAGCCCCCTAAAAAAATAACAAAGCCTCCCAAAATAAAAAAATGCCCTACCCTATTCTAAAATAAAAAGTTAACAGCTCTTTTACCTTACCAGCCCTTAAAAGGGCCTTTTGCGGGGCATGCCCCAAAGAAAACAGCTCTTTTGCATTTAAAAAAAACAAACAATCCCCCGGAACATTACAACCCACCACCCACATACCCCAAATCTAACCCAAACACCCCTTAAAAAAACCTGACACTAAGCCCCTGAAGATCTCCCTACCTTATCTTCACCACGCCGGGTATCACCGATCCGTCCAGAAGAGGGTCTGAAGTCTTCATCCTATCCGGCAAGAAGAGGTCCAGAAGAGGGTCCGAAGTCTTCATTCTATCCGGCAGGAAGAGGACATCCGGACCGTAGACATGTTCATCCAGGCGGCATCTTCTATCTTCATCCATCCGGCGCGGAGTGGGACCATCTTGAAGCAGCCGACACGGATCCATCCTCTTCTTCCGGCGACTCCCGACGAATGAAGGTTCCTTTAAGTGACGTCATCCAAGATGGCGTCCCTTTATTCCGATTGGCTGATAGAATCCTATCAGCCAATCGGAATTCAAGGTAGGAAAAATATGATTGGCTGATTCAATCAGCCAATCAGATTCAAGTTCAATCCGATTGGCTGATCCAATCAGCCAATCAGATTGAGCTTGCATTCTATTGGCTGTTCCGATCAGCCAATATAATGCGAGCTCAATCTGATTGGCTGATCCAATCAGCCAATCGGATTGAACTTGAATCTGATTGGCTGATTCAATCAGCCAATCAGATTTTTCCTACCTTAATTCTTATTGGCTGATAGAATCCTATCAGCCAATCGGAATTCGAGGGATGCCATCTTGGATGACATCACTTAAAGGAACCTTCATTCGTCGGGAGTCACCGGAAGAAGAGGATGGATCCGCATCGGCTGCTTCAAGATGGTCCCACTCCGCGCCGGATGGATGAAGATAGAAGACGCCGCCTGGATGAACATGTCTACCGGTCCGGATGTCCTCTTCTTGCCGGATAGGATGAAGACTTCAGACCCTCTTCTGGACCTCTTCTTGCCGGATAGGATGAAGACTTCGGACCCTCTTCTGGACGGATCGGTGACACCCGGCTGGGTGAATACAAGGTAGGGAGACCTTAAGGGGCTTAGTGTTAGGTTTTAAGGGGGGTTTGGGTGGGTTAGATTAGGGGTATGTGGGTGGTGGGTTGTAATGTTGGGGGGGTATTGTATGGGGGTTTTTTTAAATGCAAAAGAGCTGATTTCTTTGGGGCATGCCCCGCAAAAGGCCCTTTTAAGGGCTGGTAAGGTAATAGAGCTGTTAAATTTTTATTTTAGAATAGGGTAGGATATTTTTTTTTATTTTGGGGGGCTTTGTTATTTTTTTAGGGGGCTTAGAGTAGGTGTAATTAGTTTAAAATTCTTGTAATCTTTTTTTTATTTTTTGTAATTTAGTGTTTGTTTGTTTTTGTAATTTAGTTTAGTTGATTTAATTGTAGATAATTGTAGATAGTTTAGTTAATTAATTTATTGATAGTGTAGTGTTAGGTTTAATTGTAACTTAGGTTAGGATTTATTTTACAGGTAATTTTGTACTTATTTTAACTAGGTAGCTATTAAATAGTTATTGTTATTATTGTATTATTTAAAATAAATACAAAGTTGCCTGTAAAATAAATATAAATCCTAAAATAGCAACAACATAATTATTTGTTATATTGTAGCTATATTAGGGTTTATTTTACAGGTAAATATTTAGCTTTAAATAGGATTAATTTATTTAATAAGATTTATTTTATTTTGTTAGATTTAAATTATATTTATTGGAAACGAGTTTGAGCAATGGCACTACACTCAGACACACTCCCCAATATTTCTATAGTGGTCAATAATTTTCCGTTAATATGAAATTAATCTATGCTGTTAGAGGGAGGGGTGCTACCGCACAACAATAGCATACAAACAAAAAGTGGAGGTGATAGAGTCACTTCCACAAAAGAATGCGGTTTTAGCACTCACTGTCTTAACCTCATGTGCGGCGTTTACTTCCAGAGTCTAAAACTTAACTTTTATTAGTTTAGTTAAAATAATTGGAGAAGAGGGAAAAAGGAGGGGGAAACATAAACGATTAAAAACCTAGGATAAAGTAGTCTTGTATAGATTGTGTTATATGCAATAATCTATGTAAATAGGCCTTTGGGGTATGATAGCCCAGATAATTATATTACAGTATAATCTATACAGGAATCTCTGCGGTACACCGGTTCAATTCTATAAGACTGAGTTGATGTAGTGTAGGTTATTATAACGATACCTAGTAGAGAGTTTACTTAAGCTCAGCTTGGTAGCACGGATGTCTTGTACAAAAAGAAATCAGTTAAATACTGATACAATATGTTTATGTATAAATATTGTTGTCATCCATCCTCTGAGACTTTAATTTATTTGAAGTGATCTCTTACATATAGGATAATCTACACATAAAATGCTGGTTGTCTAGTGTAGGAAACGTTAAATGTATTAGAGTACAGGGCTACTAGAATTCTCTAGAATATCTGAGATAAGATAGTTGCTGGTATTATTCTTCAGTTGTTTATTATTGTATCAATATAAGTCACTTAACAGGGGCTGTA
Organism: Bombina bombina; assembly: GCF_027579735.1. Classification (NCBI taxonomy): domain Eukaryota; kingdom Metazoa; phylum Chordata; class Amphibia; order Anura; family Bombinatoridae; genus Bombina; species Bombina bombina. Next base: position 879,925,844 of record NC_069501.1, on the reverse strand, counting down.
TTGTTGCTACTGCTATTTTTCCTTGCACTCTCTTTTATGTTTACTTATCATAGGGTTAATGTCAAGTAAATTGGTTTGTATGTATTATAGTATCCCAATGCCTCATATGTAGTTGCGTTTGACCCTCTGGTCTAAAGTGATTTTGTATTGAGAATAAGCTAGGATATAGTGTAATCAAGCTATTATTCTTTCAAGTTTACATATATCTTACTCAATTCTATTTCGTAATAGCTAAGTGTATATTAGAGAAGCCCTAGCTATTCTGTATTTTCACGTCAACTAGTGATGTGATATTCAGCATACAAGGTAACTTTATTTTTGTAAGGCAGGGATTTAGTTACTATTCCTGTGCAAATCCCAATACACTGTTAAATAGTGTTATTGGTTATTGGTATGATTGAATCAGAATATTGTGGTGTAATAGTACCACTACACAGTGTAGAATATACAGGTCTTGTTTTGTGCATAAGTTGTGATTTCTGAACTTCATTAAAGTTTTAACAGTGCTGCTTGCAATGTTGTGCAGCACCTGAAGTAATTGTTATAGTGAGTTATACTTTACTGAGTTCGAATTCCCTTAGCATAAATAGTATCACTTTAATGCATTCACAGTTAACATTTCATAACATTAAACATAAAAGGTCACTTTATTTTTGTGAAGCAGAGATTTAGTTACTATTCTTGTGCAAATCCCAATACACTGTTAAATAGTGCTATTGGTTATTGGTATGATTAAATCAGAATATTGTGGTGTAATAGTACCACTGCACAGTGTGAAATATATAGGTCTGTATTTTATGCGTCAGTTGTGATTTCTGAACTTCATTAAAGTTTTAACAGTACTGCTTATAATGTTATGCAGCGCCTGAAGTGATTGTTATAGTGAGTTATACTTTACTGAGTTCGAGTTCTCTGAGTATAGATAGTGTCACTTTGATGTATTCACAGTTAACATTTCAGATGTAAAATTCTGTTCCCCAAACGAACCGTAATGTGGTTAATTTTAATTTATTTAGGCAGCAATCGTGTGCCTGCAGGGAGCTCGCTATATGTAACTCAATACTCTGTTACTATTTGCGCTTTAGCACACTTATGTAATATAATAGGTCTTGTTGTAACTATAATTTTATTGTACACAAAATAGTATCACGCTACCAGCGTGTAGTTTGTTATGTTGGTCTGTTATTGTGAATCTATCTCATAATTCTTAGTCTGAATTAGCAGTTATCTATGCTGTTATTGGCTATGTTTGTAGTCTAAATTAGCCCAGTTACCCATATAGATACCCCATATCAACTTTAGCCATCTTGTAACCGTTAGTCGTCAATATGTTACTAGTAAGCTATAAAAAGTTATGACTTTAGGTTACTGGTATAGACGTTATTAGTTAATGAGTATCCCTTTCAAAAGTTTCCTAAGTAGTGTGCCACGCTGACAACCTATTGGTACCGGTGGACCCCAATAATCGTAACCGACTACTTCTTCCTAATTTTTAAAACAAGAGCTTAACAATGCTCTATCTCTACACCTAACGCGTTTCGCCCGTATAGGGCTTTATCAAAGCCCTATACGGGCGAAACGCGTTAGGTGTAGAGATAGAGCATTGTTAAGCTCTTGTTTTAAAAATTAGGAAGAAGTAGTCGGTTACGATTATTGGGGTCCACCGGTACCAATAGGTTGTCAGCGTGGGGTCCACCGGTACCAATAGGTTGTCAGCGTGGCACACTACTTAGGAAACTTTTGAAAGGGATACTCATTAACTAATAACGTCTATACCAGTAACCTAAAGTCATAACTTTTTATAGCTTACTAGTAACATATTGACGACTAACGGTTACAAGATGGCTAAAGTTGATATGGGGTATGTATATGGGTAACTGGGCTAATTTAGACTACAAACATAGCCAATAACAGCATAGATAACTGCTAATTCAGACTAAGAATTATGAGATAGATTCACAATAACAGACCAACATAACAAACTACACGCTGGTAGCGTGATACTATTTTGTGTACAATAAAATTATAGTTACAACAAGACCTATTATATTACATAAGTGTGCTAAAGCGCAAATAGTAACAGAGTATTGAGTTACATATAGCGAGCTCCCTGCAGGCACACGATTGCTGCCTAAATAAATTAAAATTAACCACATTACGGTTCGTTTGGGGAACAGAATTTTACATCTGAAATGTTAACTGTGAATACATCAAAGTGACACTATCTATACTCAGAGAACTCGAACTCAGTAAAGTATAACTCACTATAACAATCACTTCAGGCGCTGCATAACATTATAAGCAGTACTGTTAAAACTTTAATGAAGTTCAGAAATCACAACTGACGCATAAAATACAGACCTATATATTTCACACTGTGCAGTGGTACTATTACACCACAATATTCTGATTTAATCATACCAATAACCAATAGCACTATTTAACAGTGTATTGGGATTTGCACAAGAATAGTAACTAAATCTCTGCTTCACAAAAATAAAGTGACCTTTTATGTTTAATGTTATGAAATGTTAACTGTGAATGCATTAAAGTGATACTATTTATGCTAAGGGAATTCGAACTCAGTAAAGTATAACTCACTATAACAATTACTTCAGGTGCTGCACAACATTGCAAGCAGCACTGTTAAAACTTTAATGAAGTTCAGAAATCACAACTTATGCACAAAACAAGACCTGTATATTCTACACTGTGTAGTGGTACTATTACACCACAATATTCTGATTCAATCATACCAATAACCAATAACACTATTTAACAGTGTATTGGGATTTGCACAGGAATAGTAACTAAATCCCTGCCTTACAAAAATAAAGTTACCTTGTATGCTGAATATCACATCACTAGTTGACGTGAAAATACAGAATAGCTAGGGCTTCTCTAATATACACTTAGCTATTACGAAATAGAATTGAGTAAGATATATGTAAACTTGAAAGAATAATAGCTTGATTACACTATATCCTAGCTTATTCTCAATACAAAATCACTTTAGACCAGAGGGTCAAACGCAACTACATATGAGGCATTGGGATACTATAATACATACAAACCAATTTACTTGACATTAACCCTATGATAAGTAAACATAAAAGAGAGTGCAAGGAAAAATAGCAGTAGCAACAATACAGCCCCTGTTAAGTGACTTATATTGATACAATAATAAACAACTGAAGAATAATACCAGCAACTATCTTATCTCAGATATTCTAGAGAATTCTAGTAGCCCTGTACTCTAATACATTTAACGTTTCCTACACTAGACAACCAGCATTTTATGTGTAGATTATCCTATATGTAAGAGATCACTTCAAATAAATTAAAGTCTCAGAGGATGGATGACAACAATATTTATACATAAACATATTGTATCAGTATTTAACTGATTTCTTTTTGTACAAGACATCCGTGCTACCAAGCTGAGCTTAAGTAAACTCTCTACTAGGTATCGTTATAATAACCTACACTACATCAACTCAGTCTTATAGAATTGAACCGGTGTACCGCAGAGATTCCTGTATAGATTATACTGTAATATAATTATCTGGGCTATCATACCCCAAAGGCCTATTTACATAGATTATTGCATATAACACAATCTATACAAGACTACTTTATCCTAGGTTTTTAATCGTTTATGTTTCCCCCTCCTTTTTCCCCCTTCTCCAATTATTTTAACTAAACTAATAAAAGTTAAGTTTTAGACTCTGGAAGTAAACGCCGCACATGAGGTTAAGACAGTGAGTGCTAAAACCGCATTCTTTTGTGGAAGTGACTCTATCACCTCCACTTTTTGTTTGTATTAAATTATATTTAATTTAGGGGGGTGTTAGTGTTAGGGTTAGACTTATCTTTAGGGGTTAATACATTTATTAGAGTAGCGGTGAGGTCCGGTCGGCAGATTAGGGGTTAATAAGTGTAGGTAAGGTAGTGGCGACGTTGGGGGGGGCAGATTAGGGGTTAATAAATATTATGTAGGTGTAAGCGATGTTAGGGGCAGCAGATTAGGGGTTTATAGGGATAATGTAGGTGGCGGCGGTGTGCGGTCAGCAGATTAGGGGTTAAAATTTTTTATTAAAGTGTCAGCGATGTGGGGGGACCTCGGTTTAGGGGTACATAGGTAGTTTATGGGTGTTAGTGTACTTTAGAGCACAGTAGTTAAGAGCTTTATGAACCGGCGTTAGCCCATAAAGCTCTTAACTCCTGACTTTTTTCTGCGGCTGGAGTTTTATCGTTAGAGTTCTAACGCTCACTTCAGCCAAGACTCTAAATATAAGTGTTAGAAAGATCCCATTGAAAAGATAGAATACACAATTGACGTAAGGGGATCTGCGGTATGGAAAAGTTGCGGCTGGAAAGTAAGCGTTAGACCCTTTCCTGACTGACTCTAAATACCAGTGGGCGGCCAAAACGAGAGTTAGGACCCCTTAACACTGGTTTGGATGGCTAACGCAGAACTCTAAATCTAGGCAATAGCTTTTTAAAATAATTCTTGAAAATTGAACCTATACAAGGTGCTCGGGTTTCCATTAAGAACTATGTCCAAATATTAAATGGTCTGGAGTTCATTAAATGGATGATTCTGGTGATAACGACTAGGTGTGCTGACCCATAAAAGTTCAATTTTTTAAATTAATTTTATATCCTGAGAAAGAACTAAAAAGAGAGAAAATCTGCATAATTTGTGGGATACTATGGGCATAATTTTCCAAAAAATAAGTAAATTATCTGCATATAAAAGTATTGTTAGAGAATAAGAGCCAAAATGAATCCCTTTTAACTCTTGTCTTAACCATATAGCTAATGGTTCAAGAGCAATATTAAACAGGAGAGAGAAAAGTGTGAATCCCTGTCTGGCACCCCTTTCAAGTCGTATTCCAGGAGAGAGAGCACCATTAATGAGCAAGTATGATAAGTGATTATTATATATGTTATAAATATACTGCAAAATTTGATATCTAAATCCGAATTTCTTTAAGCTTGAAAGATGTTCCCAGACAATAGAGTTGGAACCTTTTTGCATCGACTGTGATAGACTCCTACCTTTCATGAAGCCTGTCTGGTCTAAATGTATAATTTTGTCCAAACAGCCATTGAGACTATTTGTAATAATACTTGTGATTAATGATTAATATTATGAATGAATAGCTCTTATTTACTTCAGGAATTGATCATGCTAGTGGGGTGGTATCTTTTCTGATTGGTTGATAATATGTTTGATTATATATAGCAAGGTTTTATTTATATTTGTATAAGCCTGATTAAACAGCTTGTATAGCTGAGAAATGTGTTGCTTGATTTTATCATCTTTTTAATAAATGTAAGTTTTATCTTACTACTTGCTATATATATATATTTCATACCAACATCCTCCCCCTTGCTTAGAAGACCCCTGTTTGACCATGCCGGCTGATTGCGGGAGATTGGTCTCCTGGATGGCCTTCACAATACAGTCTGCATATTTGCACCTTCATTTTCTGGTGCAACAACAAATGTGACTGCACATTTGGAAATCATTATAATGTTCACTTTACCTGGTGATACTAGGCCATGTGGCACCCCTGTCTACATTTTCCATCTACAGATTGCTGATTTAGTGAGTTGGACCTCGCTCTCCCTATAGAGAGCTGCCTGGTCCTGGATACTGATTTGGACTTTATTTCCTTTCATATTGAATTTATATTTATTTGCACCTGCAATTGTGAAATTGCCATCGCATTTTCATATTCCCCTTTGAAGTCTATGAGAAAAGAAAGTAATCAAAGACACCCTAACATAAGCCCCTAGTCTAACAACCCCTAAACCGCCGCCCCCCCCCCCCCCCACATCGCCAACACCAAATAAAGCTATTAACACCTAGACCACCATCCCCCTACATTGCAACTAATAAAGCTATTAACCGATAAACCGCCATCTCTCACAACGTAAATACCTAAATTAAACTATTAACCCCTAAACCTAACACATCCTAACTTTAACAAAATTAAAATATACCTAAATTAAAGTTAAAATATATTAGCTACCTTAAAATAAATAAAAACTTACCTGTGAAACAAAACTAAAACCTAAGCTTAAATTAAAAAAAAAACTAACATGTTTTAAAAAAAAGCTATATAACCAGAAAATAAAAAAATAACATTACTAAAAATAATGAAACCTAACATTACAAATAAAAAAAAGAAAACTACCATTACAAAATAATACACTAAAATAAAAAAAATAACAAACAAAATTTTCCAAAATAATAAAAATTATTCCTATTCTAATACCCCCCCCACATAAAACCCCTAATCTAAAAATAAACTACCAATAGCCCTTAAAAGGGCATTTTGCGGGGCATTGCCTCAAAACTAACATCTTTTTTTTACCTTAATGAAAAAAACAATTACCCCCTAACATTACAAACCTCCACCAACCCCACAAAATAAAAAAAAAAAACTAACAAAAAAAAAACCTAATCCAACCATTTCACCAAAAAGGGCTTTTGGATTGGCATTGCCCTTAAAAGGGCATTCAGCTATTTTACTGCCCCCCAAAAAAACCTAATTGAAAAAAAACACCACAAAAAATAAAAAATAAATAACTCTAAACCCAAAGTTGGTACTCAATGATAATGATGGGCGGGGCTCCATCTTCATCGCGGTGATCCATCTTCTTCCACCTTCATCCCACTGGAGGTCCATCTTCTATCTTCATCCCGGTATCGGCAGCAAGGTCAGCACAAAATAATGATTATTTTTAACTTCTAATATCAGCGGAACCCGAGCTAATGAAAAAATGAGATATACTGTGGCTCTTGTAAGCTAGCCCTGTATTTTTTTATGTGTTTAGTGTCAATTTTTTGTTTCGTGTAACAGATAACCAGAGCTCTGAAAACACGCTAACCTGACACGTTAAATTAAATTGCACTTAAGCATACGCATTTACTTTCAACTTATAATAAGCTCTACTTCTGATGCGTGCATAAAGCCAAAAAAACAAAGGGCATTTAGCTCTTTTTCAGCCCCGAATTTTTTTTAAAAATCTCGAATCTTTTAAAAAAAAAATGCCAAAAAAAACCCCCACTAATCCCCAAAATGGTACTCACAAATGATGAAGGGCAGCGATACATCTTCATCCCAGCAACAAAAAATCTTCATCCATCGGCGGAGCAATTTGTCCATTATTTCATCCAGGCCGTAATCCATCTTCTATCCTCATCCCGGTGGCAACGGCGAAGTTCTTGGCGACGTTGGTCCTTCTTTTCAGAGCATCGATACAGAGTTCCTCTTTATGCGGTCTCCAGCCGTACAATGAAGATTAAATGCAAAGTACCCCTTTTTTATGTGGGTACCCTAGCATTCCTATTGGCTGACAAATTCAAATATTTTGAAAGAAATATTTTGAGTTGTAGGTACTTTAAATTATTTATATGATGAATATCAATAAAATTCACACAACCTTATCTGATCTGCTGCAATTCTGTACTATTTATTTCACTGTCCAATGAAATATGTTTAACCTAGATCCCTCAAGATGTTCTTTCCTTAGAGGGACATTCTAATGCAAATACAGCATATGCCCTTTATAGTAAGAGCATGTCATTTTTACATTGTTGTCCCAAGCTAACTGTTTAACATTTTCAAAGAAAGCAACTTAGTTTCCATAGTTAGAGGGAATTAAAATTAAATTCACTACTGGTAGGTAGCTGAACACATCTGGTAAGCCAATAACAAGAGATAAATGTGTGTAGCCACCAATCAGTAGTGCATTGCTGCTCCTGATCCAACCTAGGTAAGTTTCTCAACAAAGGATACCAAAAGAAAATTAAATAGCAGCAATAAATTAAGTAAGTTCTTTAAAATGACATATTCAGAATCATGAAAGTTGAATTTTGACTTTGTTGTACCTTTAATGCATTTAGGGCAAGATAGTAATGGACTGGACTGGAGCTTTGACTTTGGAAAAAATACAGTTCTTGCTGCCTGTGCTATTATAGAGGATCACATACTGTTCATAATAGTGTTCTCTGAGACAGTCGCGTACTAACCGCTAAGTTATATATATTGCTGTTTATGTATTACATTTGTCGTGTTGTATTTCTGTGAGTGCACTCAGCACTCCACTCACTTATTTTTAAAAAATCTAGTATAAAACATTTTGGGCTATATTACAAGTGGAGCGCTAAATTATCGCATGCCCGCAAACTGGCAAATTTGCCCGTTTGATGGCATGCAATAATTAATCAGCATTTACAAGTGGTTGGTTATTGCTACCTTGAGCTCTGGTTATTTTTATAAATGTGCCCCAAATGGCCCCAAAATACTATCTAGCATATTTAAAAATAAATAAAAATAAAAATATAACAGCATCTTTATTTTTTTTAATCACTCTGGAGAATATAATATTTAACTACTAACTGCAAATTGGCACTCTGACATACCAGGGATAGATGAAATGACAATTATTTAGAGTATCCACAGAGCAGATAATGCTACTTTATCTGCAGACTGGCGAGAAAGTCACAGCAAATTGGTTAATAGGAGCTGTACGCCCGCCGTCCTATAAAAATGGTACCCATACTCTATAAATAAGTGTCCACTATGCCAAAGTTTAGATGCAAATCTGATTCATATGTCCTGGTCCTGTCCTAAGGTCCAGAAATTTTGGACATGCGTAAGTTTGTGAATGAGTAAAACGTTACAGGGTAAAATTAAGCTGGAAAAGTATCATATTTTATTGTTATTAGATGCTGAGGCTCCCAAGTATATTAATTGTTATTTTATCAATACTACTATTCTAGACGGGAGATACCAGATTCTTAAGACTTGGAAGAACAAAACAAAAAAAGACCGCCTATAGACAACTTGATCAGTCTACTATTAAAGCAGGCAACAATGAAACAATCTGATGATAATTTAGGTTCTTAAAAGAACATTAAGAAATACTGTAATAAATTGATTAATTTAATCAAAATCGATGAATATGGTATCCAAGGCCAATTGCTTGCCCCTTTCACAACTTGTAATTATGTTAATAATTTACTTCAGCTGGTTTATAACCCTACTTAGATCTATAAGGACCAGACAGACATACACTTGTATTACACTGGAGGCAAGGCGAGGTGGCAACCTATTCTTCTAGGAATGTTTTTGTTTTTTAGGGGGTTTTTTTCGTTGTTTTTTTCTCCTCTCTATTTCTTTTTTTTCCCTTCTGCTATAATCATCACCACTCAAGTTTTTTTTAGATGGTGAGGACCTTTGGAAGTTGAGTCATAGGGGCCGATTTACCATCTGTCAGACAGACATGATACGCTAAGGCGATGATGTCCGCCCGACATCCCTGAATGCTGACATCATACTCTGTCAGCATTTAGCATTGCACAAGCAGTTCTGGTGAACTGCTTATGCAATGCCGCCCCCTGTAGATTCATGGCCAATCGACCGCTAGCATGGGGTATCAATCAACCCAATCATATCTAATCAGATGAGTTAAGGAGCAGCGGTCTTCAAGGACCAGTCAACACTGTAGATTTGCAAAATCAACAAAGGCATGATAAGATGGCAATGCAATAGCACTTATTCTGAACTTCAAATTAATAGTACATTTTTGTTAAATAAATCGAAAAGTTATGTCTATTTCCACTCCCCCTGTACCATGTGACAGCCATCAGCCAATCACAAATGCATATACGTATATGCTGTGAATTCTTGCACATGCTCAGTAGGAGTTGGTGACTGAAAAAGTGTAAATATAAAAAGACTGTGCACATTTTTGTTAATGGAAGTAAATTGGAAAGTTGTTTAAAATTGCATGCTCTATCTGAATCATGAAGTTTAATTTTGACTTGAGTGTCCCTTTAAGACCTCTGCTTCTTAACTCCTGTTTCCGGCGAGCCTTAAGGTTTGTGTGGAAACAAAGGGAACAGGGGCCATTTGGCCCTTGTTAAATCGGCTCCATAGACTCCACTTCCACTCATCTTTAGATGTTTAATTTAGTGTGATTTAAATATGAGAATGTAAAAAGACCCATCCTTTGTTGGGACACAAATCTAAAGACACATTCACACCGTCCCAAAATACCCTCTTTTATAATATTATATTCAATGTCAAGACACATTTTGATAGAGAATTTTGAGCTAGATGGGGAAGGGCTTTGAGGAAACATAGCTAGCAGGGCAAGGCTCCCAAATGTAGTTAGGTAAGATAGGTCCTGTCTTATACTAACGTTATAAACTATAATTAAGAATAGTTGAAGTAAGCTAGTGTTACAGTAATTGTCTTGTTTGTGATGCTGAGATGTTGTCTCTCCACTTGTGTGATAGAGATTTGTGTCTCATATTATTATGTTCAGCCACTTGTACTCACAGTATATACCTGATTCATCTGCCAAACATTTGTTTTCTTTTATTGTCTCACGTGAAAGACTTCTTCCTTTGTTTTCCCCTTTATTTTTTGTAACATTTCCTCAAAAAAAACAACTATTGAACATCTTTATTTTTTAATAAAATTACTGCACTATGCAGTATTTTGGGGCTAAAGTTGGTGGGAGTGGTGTGTTAGAAAAAGAACGGCACTGAAAAGTGACTTTACATTGCGGCCTATGGGAACTATGTGTTCCCAGTAAATATATATGTATATGCTTATATACATATATATTTATGTAATAACATATGGATATACACATATTAACACATAAATATATATGTATATAATCATATGCATTTATATTTAAAATTGCTGCCATTGCTGTGCTACTTACCCCCTTTGCTGCGCTGAAGTTCTGATGCTGTCTCTGGAGCTTATGGAAGCACACTCTCGTGAGCACAATGCTTCCCAGCAATGCAAACGCAAAGTCGCGTTCACATTGCTGTGAACTTGTAATACCAGCTCACATTACACAGTGGGGTGCAAATATCACTTTTATTTAGCACTCCACTTGTAATCTGGCCCTTTATAAATAAGTGAAAACAAGTGCTAAGCCTCTGGTATTTTGTTTAAAGCACAATATAATATATAGATATAAAATGCATAAGCCTTATTACCATTGCTTGTGTAAACTTGAGGAAAAAAAGTTCCTCCCTTAGGCTGATTCTCTAAAGCTCTCTGGTATGGCGAGAATCTTTAAGCTGCCTCTTCAGTATAACGAGGCCCCTCAGGGATTGTTTCTAACGCAATATTTGCATTGAGCACTGTATCTCATCATGGGTAATTCAATAATATGATTTTTTTAAGGAGAGAAACTTGTTTTACATTATAATGTTCAGTAAAATAAGCTGATGATTTCTCTCCATGCTGGTGAGTTTTTAAGAATCGGGGCCCTTAAAGACTATGGAGATGTGTTATGTTAGCACCAGTGTACACAGTTTACATCAGCAATGTAAACAAAGCCATATATGTTTATATATAAATAGAGAACAAAATACTAGATAATCTGTGCCTGCATGATGCACCCATCATGGAGTTGTATAATATCTTTACAATATTTTCTGGTTTGACTATGTGCACACATTTTAGTCACTTGGCCAAAAATTGCTCAGGTTGAAATTTTTATGCACTATTTTTCTAAATATTAGAGGGAACATTGGAAGTAGGCACTACATTACAGTACTATGCCAAGCATCATGTAATCCTTACTCCCCACACAGAGGAGCATGTTGCAATCAGAAGCCTTCTGCCTTCATATGATAAGGGAGCCAATCGATGGAGGGGGGGAGGAGGGGTAGGGTTCCCTAAACTACAGAAAAGTTATATCAGCTGGAGGGGGGGGGGTACACTACAGAAAAAGCTGATCTTGGAGGGGGAAGGGAAAGGGGGGAACCTAAAGACTAAAGAATAAGAAAAATATATATAAATAAAAAAATAAAGAATTTATTATTCTCAGAATGACTGCTAGTAACAATTATGGAGGGGAGCAGTGGGAGGGGAGAGTGAGAGAACTGTTTGAGGGGGGATCAGGGAGGTTGAACAGTGAGGGATCTACACTAAAAATATATATAAAAAAATTAAAATAAATAAATAAAAGAACTAAAATTCATACTGGCAGACTGCCAGTACCTAAGATGGTGCTGACCAGTTGGGGGAGGAAGAGATATGTTTGGGAGGAATCAGGAAGGGATCAGGGGGTTGAAGGTGTCAGGGTAGTACTTATACTAGAGCAAATATTAACCTTTCAAGCTAACTAATTAATCCTTTCACTGACGAGAACTTCAGAAGTGTGGTGCGCAGCTACAATTAGCATCCTTCTAATTGCCAAAAACCAATTGCAAAGCTAAGCATGTCTGCTATTTCTGAAAAAATGGGATAACAAATAAGCTTTTACATGCAATTGTCTTTTTTATTAGTCTTAGTTGTGTGTAAATACTTTTAGTGAGAAACCCAAGCTCTGCAAAAAGTTAACATTTTTCTTATATAATTGTATTTGGCAACCATACAGTGGCATCAAATATACCAAAATGGGCCTACATCAATGCCTTGGGTTGTCTACTTTAAACATATATATACAAATTGTATTTCTGTTTGAACGGATGTATAGCAAACATGCTAAAAATTCTCTGGTACTTTGAGCAAGTATTTCTCTGAAATTCCAGGTAACAAAATTATTAAAATTGCATGCTTTAGCTGAATTGTGGAATAAATTATTTGAGTTCATGCCCCTTTCATGCTGTTGCATGCATAACTCTATATAGAAAGGAAAGTGAGACATTCTGTATTTTGGAAAACATATCCTTATCCAGAATCAATTTCAGCAATGGAAAGACAGTGTTTTATGGGTTTCTGTAGGAAAATAGTTCTCCTGACTTGTCTGGATGTGTACAGTGCTACATAATTAACTCCTTTACTCAACCCAAGATACAAGAAAGGAAATATATCTGGAAGAACAGAGTTTGCCTCATATAAACTCTTTAGTAAGCAACTTTATATATATATTTTAGTTTATAAAATAATATGAAAAATACATTTGCATATTTGATAGATACAACTCCATTCAATGGTTTAAGGGAAAAAAGAGGCTTAAAAAAAATGTATAACAAGAGCACCAGGTAAAGTGATAAAAATTGTAAATTTTATTGAAATACAAAGGGTATATTCACCCCGGGTAAGAACACACAAAAAGAAAAAGGTTTGAACCAACAAACAGATGAACAATGGCTGACCGGTTTCGGCTGTTGCCTTACTCCTAGCCTGCTTAAAACTGTTTAACAGTTACTGCTTTAAAAACCCTCATCTGAGTTGCCATTGGTTCAGGGGCTCACACCCCATGATCTCCAGCTTCATTCAATTATATACTCATTAAATGACACCAGGGTTTCTACGGTACATTGTTGTGAAGAGAGCAAGTGAATGTACATACTAAACTATAACCTTTTAATTCTTTACGTTTTTGATAAATAGACTCTTGTTCTAGTGGTGTATCCTTTTATATTAGGATGTGCATAGCTTATGTGTATGCTGAAAACCATTCTAGCGTATGCTAGTGTAATAACAAAGGTTGCTGTGTACTCCGGCTGTACAAAGAAACACGTTATCTTTTGTGTTTTGTAGGGACACTTGTAGTCAATTATATTGTGCACTAATAAAGTGTTACTTTCAATGGGTTTTACCTTTTAGCTTTAAATTTTTAGCTCTGCTTAATATCATTTTCAAAACGCTGTGGGGCCTGTGAATGACTGCCCAGGTTTCCGTTCCAAAGTGTTATCGTATATTTAGACCAATCATTGTGCAAGTCTCCCAGCGTGTGCTTCAGACGTATGAAACACCCTGTCTTATTGGTCCCCAGCAGCTGCTGTGTCATCCTATTCGTTACGTGTGTATGTTGTTAGCAACCATTACTGGGGGATATCTGTAACCTGCAGTTCTGTTGTTGTATACAGAAAATGGGTTAATTAGGTAATCTAGTCACAGGAGAGAATTTTCAAAAGAAGCTATGCCTGAATTGCAGGTCAACTTTTGTGGTGTATCTGATCTCATGTACACATTGTGCCCTCCAATATGTAGGACTCACAACAAGGGAAGCCAGAGTCAGGATCAAAGAACACCTATCGGATATAAAAGCGGGTGTTCTCACTACTCCACTAATCAATCACTTTTCAATTATTCACAACAAGGATAAAAGATTCTTTTCTTGGACCATCATTGAGAGAGTACCTATTCATTCACAGGCCCCACAGCGTTTTGAAGACGATATTAAGCAGAGCTAAAAATTTAAAGCTAAAAGGTAAAACCCATTGAAAGTAACACTTTATTAGTGCACAATATAATTGACTACAAGTGTCCCTACAAAACACAAAAGATAACGTGTTTCTTTGTACAGCCGGAGTACACGGCAACCTTTGTTATTACACTAGCATACGCTAGAATGGTTTTCAGCATACACATAAGCTATGCACATCCTAATATAAAAGGATACACCACTAGAACAAGAGTCTATTTATCAAAAACTTAAAGAATTAAAAGGTTATAGTTTAGTTTGTACATTCACTTGCTCTCTTCACAACAATGTACCATAGAAACCCTGGTGTCATTTAATGAGTATATAATTGAATGAAGCTGGAGATCATGGGGTGTGAGCCCCTGAACCAATGGCAACTCAGATGAGGGTTTTTAAAGCAGTAACTGTTAAACAGTTTTAAGCAGGCTAGGAGTAAGGCAACAGCCGAAACCGGTCAGCCATTGTTCATCTGTTTGTTGGTTCAAACCTTTTTCTTTTTGTGTGTTCTTACCCGGGGTGAATATACCCTTTGTATTTCAATAAAATTTACAATTTTTATCACTTTACCTGGTGCTCCTGTTATACATTTTTTTTTTAAGTTCATATCAAGGCCAGACAGAGAGCACAGGTATGGATAAACACTGTGAGAGGTTAGCTAACAGCATGCTGCAATAGACTGTATTTAAAAAAGAGCCAGCTGGTAAATATGGATACTATAAAGGAGGAAAAAAACAATACTTGTCCAGCTAAAGCAATTGGCCAGCCGGAGGAGAGAAGAACAGGATCAATACTCCCAACACATGGGATACTGCACCTGAAAGCAAGGAAGCGCTGTCCAAGGAGGCGGTGAGTCACCTTTATACAAGTAACTTTAATCCACAGTTGACTGTAATTGCTTTATTTGAATCTTGAATGGTGGGGGGTGTTTGGGGGAACACCACCACCACTATATATATATATATATATATATATATATATATATATATATATGCACACACAATATACAGTCTTTTTTGCACAGCAGCTTTTTCAAGATATTATTGATGAGAAATTTTCAATCCCTACCTATCCTTTTTTACTTATAAGGATAGTACACACACCCAAACTGTCCCCCCCCCCCCTTTTCATGTTAAAAAAAGAGGCTTAGCTATATGCAGTGTTAATTTACATTATAAAAATATTGCAAACCATAAGCAAAGCAAAGTCATAATTAGACATTCATGATTTAGACAGAGCATACAATTTTAAACAACTTTCCAATTTACTTCTATTATTTAATTTGCTTCCTTCTCTTGTTATCTTTTGCTGAACGGTTTATCTAGGAAAGCTCAGGAGCAGCAAAGAACATTAAACTTGACATTTCAACAACATATAAAATGTTTCATTATTGCAAGTGAAACATTATTGCAATATACATTCATTATTTATTTTGCTGCCTTTTGCTGTAAAATATATCTAAAAATTGTTCTTGTTTCACTTTCTCCCAAGGAGGTTTGGGTTAATACTTTTAGGCAATTTATGTAAACTTTTATTTACTTCACCCTCCCCAAAGTTTCTCATCAGTCACATGTTTGTAAAAGGTGGATTATCAGTTTTGCATCAACAATCATGATAGGACACGCATTCTTTGTAATAGTAACTAAGTTGAATCAGTGCTAAACCATATTAAGGGAAGAGATAAGGACAGGCTTCCCCAGCCTCTCTCACATGTACAAACAGAGTCTATGCTATATCTGAATATTAGTTTGTTATTAGTTAGCAGCATTTTGTTTGTTCTGGGGGACAGGGAAATCAGTGAAATGAATAAACATAAAACAATATACTCATTTGACAAAATAAAGCTGCAGTTTTCATTGCAAAACTATTCTCAGATATGAAGGTTCAAAATCATGTACTTTACAATTTGTGTTTAGTGGTCCTTTAAAGAATGTCATGTTTACATATAAAAGGCGTACATGCATATTTGACATTGCATTCCATATCAATACAGAATCTGATGCCAAATATGTATGTACATGTTCAATATGGAAGCCCTTTGCCTCTCTAGCAGTATGCTGGATCACACACCTAAAACCTTCAATAGGACAGCTTCCTATTGTCTGTACCTGTACCGCCCTCCTCATTATAAGAAATAAAAAAAATGTGTAGTTGTGGCAGCTGACTGCTTCTCTGAAAATAGGAAATTATAAGTAAAACAAATGTTTTAAAAGTAAATTTTTCACATTTGCTTTCACATTTATTATATGTAAGCATGGCATTATTTTACATGCAGCCCTGCACTTCACATAAGTTTAATTTTTTTATATCACAGTGGAAAGATCAATCTGGTTATCAAGTTCATAGCTTGGTACAAAACTTGGTTATACATCATAAATGAATACATTTTATCTTTTTTAATTGATATTGAAAAGAATATTGTTATTCTTATTATTTTTATTCTTATTATATTTCACAAGTTAAACTCACTTGGAAGTATATATAGACCCAAAAATTTTATTTAAATTTGAAAATATCAATTAAAAGCTTAATTAAATGAAAAATAAAAAATGTATGTACTAAAGATGCAATTTAAAACTTATAAAGACAATATGAAAAAAAGGTGTGATGACCTTTTTTTTTTTTAATCTACATGAGTAGATTAGTCTATATATATATATATATATATATATATATATATATATATATATATATATATATATATATATATATGTGCGTGTGTATGTGTATGTGTATATATTTATATATATATATATATATATATATATATATATATATATATATGAATGAAATATATTTTCTGTGCTAAGATCAAAGCAGTTGAAAGCGTGTGTTTATTTTTTTGTTGCCATAAAAATATTTACTAATAGAGAGTATTAAACACAAACAACAAAGATATGCTTAATAATCTATCTCCAAGAATTTTAGTAGAGCCTTTTTAGCGACAATACGGTTATCTGACATTGCTCTTAATTTGACACTTATTGGAAACGTTTTCTTTCCTATAAACAGTCTACCATCCTCATTTACATTTTGCATAGTTATTTTCCATTCCAATTTCTTTCCTACACTGCTGGTAAGAACAAAACACTCCCACTACATCTCCAGTCACCTTTTTCTTCCACAATCAGAAAATGCTTTTTTACGCACAGCTACTTTTATACTATAATCAAACTGACTTGAAAAATTGTACAACTAATGGAAATAATGAGCCACCTGTCAACAAGCTGTCGCAAATGTTTTAAATGTTTTAATATTTTCCTCCCAACGCCTGCACAGACTCTATTTCTTTCTTTTTCGTGGCTTACAGTAGTGTCCCTATAGTGATACTGAATACTGTTGATTACCTGCACAACATTCAGAGCAGTGTTAAATTGCCCTAGAGGATCAAAATGTTCTGTAACTCTGTGTTTTTTTTTGACCACCCTCTATGATTTATTGCTATTTCTTTCAATGTACGTTTGGTTTAAAAAATAGCCATACTGACCAGGGAAGAAAAAAATACATCATTCATTCTAAGCTTACACTAAAGGAATGAAATGGTTTAGATTGTGCTGCATTTCCTTTTATACTTAGTTACTGTTTTATGCATTTTGTTATGTGAATTTGTATTAAAGAATACAACATACATCATATATCAGTAGGTGGAAATAAAAATAGCACTATGGCCAAATGGCTTTGATCCAAGCATTACATAACAGTAAAGTACTAAAATAACTCTATGAATTGAAATGATGTAAAATTAGATTTTTTTTATATGTAACTTGAAAAATAAAAACTAATTTTGCTAAAGCTTTGTATAGATATTTGCTTTAAATAGATGTTTGCATTTTATAAATAATACAAATATGATTTAATGTATGACACTGATAAACTCTCTCAAAATATATGTAAAGGAAATAACATAATGTTTGTTGTGCAATTATCTGTTTTCTAAATATGAGCCTTAACAATCTGTACTTATAATTATAATTGTGTTTGTAACGAGTTCGTTGATGTGGTCAGTTGCACACGCACCCTCAAAGCTGCATCATGGTGGATTTTGAAAATTCCAGGGTGGTAAAAGAATCCTTTGGTGGATTCTTTCACCACCCTGCCATTTTCGGAATCCACCTGGATGCGGTGTAGGCAAACCCGAAGCATTTTAAAAAAAACAAACTCGCAACTGCATGCACAAAATAACAAAAAAACTAACCGCCTGCAAGAAAGAAATAAAAACACAGAACCGCATGAAATATAACAAAAAATCTAACCTCCCGCACGAAGTATTAACAAACACCAAAACCGCAAACCCCCACATTGCAAAATAATAAAGTATTGAACCCCTAATCCGCAAATAACAAAATTAAACTATTAACCCCTTAACCGCCAACCCCCCACATCGCAATAAACCTAATTAATCTATTAAGCCCTAAACCGTCACACCCCCACATTGTAATAAACCTAATTAACCTATTAACCCCTAAACCAAAAATCCCCCAGATCGCAACAAACCTAATTAACATATAACTCCTAAACCGTCAACCCCCTCAACGCAAATAACTAATTTAATTACTATTCCCCCTAACCTAACACCCCCTAAATTAACCCCAATACTAAGTTACACTTAAATAAAACCTAACATTAAATTACAAAAAAATAATCTAAAATTACAAAAAATAAAAAACTTTAAAAATACAGAAAAAAATAAACAAATTTATAAAAAATTAAAAAAATTAAACCTAATCGATATGAAAATAAAAACGCGCCCCTAAAATAAAAACACCTCTTATACTACCAATAGCCCTTAAAAGGGCCTTTGGTAGGGCATGCCCTAAGTTAAACAGCTATTTTACATTTCAAAAATTCCAAATCCCCCCTAAAAGTAAACCCCCCACGCACCATACCCCCCAAAAAAAACTAACGCTAAAAAAGCCTAATCTACCCATTGCCCATAAAGGGGCATTTGTAAAAGAATTGCCCTTAAAATGGCATTCAGCTCGTTTACTGCTCTTAAAAGGGCAATCAACTCTTTTGCAGCCCATTAAATCCCTAATCTTAAAAATAAAAAAAACTCAAAAACAAAAAAAATTCTTACACTAAGCCCCAAATAGGTACTCACCATTCCTGAAGTCCAGTGGAGAAGGTCTTCTTCCAGACGGCTCCATCATCTTCTATCTTCTCCCGGATCGAAGGCGGCATGGAGCTGAGGTGCGGAGCTGGCTTCCACAATGCGTGGATCCTCAGCGGTGGTCCTAAAAAGCTGTGGTCCTCAGCGGCAGCCTGGAAAAGACCTTCTCTGCCGGAACTTCAGGAACGGTGAGTACTTATTTGGAGCTTAATCTTAGTCTTTTTTTTATTTTTTGGGTTGGCTTTTTTTTTTTAGATTAGGGGAAAAGAGCTGATTGCCTCTTTGGGGCAATGGGTACTTTATTTTTTTTAGTGTTAGGTTTTTTTATTTAGGTGGGTTTGGTGGGTGGGGGGTTTTACTGTTAGTCGTAATTGGTAATTTTTGGAAGTAAAAGAGCTGTTTAAATTAGAGCAATGTCCTACAAAGGGCCCTTTTAAGGGTTATTGGTAGCTTAGTATCAGATTTGGGTTTTTTTTTTATTTGGGTATTAGTTTAGGTTTATTTTTATTATTTTGGATAGCTTTGTTTATTTTTTTCTGTAATTTTACTTTTTTTATTTTTTGTAACTTTAGTTTAGGGGTTTGTATTTTTTAAACAAAGACTGCCCTCTGGGCAAGCTTATCACCTAGTTTATGTAATAATCCAGTTTTTGTATGATTTAGAAATTCCTTTGCAATGCCCAAAAAAATATTTTTCACACTAGATGTTTTTTGTTTTTTTTGGGGTCTTTTGGGTAAATGTGATTATTTCCCTCTTGTATATACAATGTGAAAACAGTGATCAAATCATACTTTTAGAGTATAAAACATTTATAAATGTTTGCTCATGATTGCAGCAACATGAGTGAATGTTAAGGAAATGTTAGTGAAGAATAGAATCGTGAGATTCATTAAAGGGACAGTCTAGTCAAAATGAAACTTTTATGATTCAGATAGGGCATTCAATTTTAATCAACTTTCCAATATACATGTATCATGAAATTGTTTTTTTTTTTTATCTTGGTACTCTTTGTTAAAAGTTAAAGGGACACTAAACCCAAAATTTCCCTTCCATGATTCAGATAGAGCATGCAATTTTAAGCAACTTTTTAATTTATTTCTATTATCATTTTTTCTTCATTCTCTTGCTATCTTTATTTGAAAAAGAAGGCATTTAAGCTAAGGAGCCAGCAAATGTTTGGTTCAGAACCATGGACAGCGTTTGTTTATTGGTGCTGTTCAATCACCAAGGACAACCATGGTTGTTCACCAAAAATGGGCCGGCATCTAAGCTTGCATTCTTGCTTCTCAAATAAACATACCAAGAGAATGAAGAACATTTGATAATAAGAGTAAATTAGAAAGTTGCTTAAAATTGCATGTTCTACCTGAATAAAGAAATAAAACATTTGGGTTCAGTGTCCCTTTAATCCTAGCTAGACTCATATGCTAATTTCTAAGCCCTTGAAGCACTCCTTTTATTTTAGGGCATGTTGACAATTTTTTTAAAGCTAGAAATGCTAGTCCATGTGTGCCATATAGATATCATTGTGCTCACTCCTGTGGAGTTATTTATGAGTCAGTACCGATTGGCTAAAATGCAAATCTGTCAAACAAACTGAAATAAGGGGGCAGTCTGCAGAGGCTTAGATATAAGGTAATCAGAGAGGTAAAAAGTATATTAATATAAACCCTGTTGGTTATTAAAACTGGGGAATGGATAATAAAAGTATTATATATCTCTTTAACCCCTTAACGACCAAGGACGTACGCCATACGTACTCAAAAAAAAATACACTTAACGCCTGAGGACGTATGGGGTACGTCCTCGGTCTGGAAAGCAGCTGAAAGAGATCCTGCTCGCTTCCAGCTGCTTTCCGGTTATTGCAGTGATGCCTCAACATCGAGGCATCCTGCAATATCCCCCCTTGGCCATCCGATGCAGAGAGAGCCACTCTGTGGCCCTCTCTGCACCGGACATCGATGGCCGGTTTCGTTGGTGGGTGGGAGCCAGTCTGGGAGGCGGGTGGGCGGCCATCGAGGGGCCGTATGATGTGGAGGGAGGCGGGATCGTGGGTGGGAACGCCGGGTGCGCACGCGGGTGCGCGCTCGTGCACGGGGGGGTGCGCGCGGGTAGGAAGTGGGTGGGAACCGCTACACTACAGAAAAAGTATGTGAAAAAAGCTGCAGTGAGGGGCAAAAAGATCGAAAGTATTTTCGATCTAAGAGATCTGGGGGTGGGGTGGGGGGTTGGTCTTTTGGGGGGGCAAGCTACACTACAGAACAATATTTATAAAAATAAAAAAAACAAATATTTTACTATAAACTGGGTACTGGCAGACAGCTGCCAGTACCAAAGATGGCTACTAATAAGTTAGAGGGGATGGTTAAAGAGCTGTCTGGGGGGTATCAGGGAGGTTGGGGGCTAAGGGGGGATCCTCCAGAGCAGCATATGTAAATATGCCTTTTTAAAAAAATTTTTTTATCAAGGATAGCTTTTTTTTTTTAGTACTGGCAGACTTTCTGCCAGTACTCAACATGGCAGGGACAATTGTGGGGTGGGGGAGGGAAGAGAGCTGTTTGGGAGGGATCAGGGGGTGTAATGTGTCAGGTGGGAGGCTGATCTCTACACTAAAGCTAAAATGAACCCTGCAAGCTCCCTACATGCTACCAAATTAACCCCTTCACTGCTAGCCATAATACACGTGTGATGCGCAGCGGCATTTAGCGGCCTTCTAATTACCAAAAATCAACGCCAAAGCCATATAAGTCTGCTATTTCTGAAGAAAGGGGATCCCAGAGAAGCATTTACAACCATTTGTGCCATAATTGCACAAGCTGTTTGTAAATGATTTCCGTGAGAAACCTAAAATTGTGATAAATTTAACTTTTTTTTTTAAATATTCGCATTTGGCGGTGAAATGATGGCATGAAATATACCAAAATGGGCCTAGATCAATACTTATGGTTGTCTACTACACTACAATAAAGCTAAAATTAACCCTACAAGCTCCCTACATGCTCCCTATTTAACCCCTTCATTGCTGGGCATAATACACGTGTGGTGCGCAGTGGCATTTAGCGGCCTTCTAATTACCAAAAAGCAACACCAAATCCATATAGGTCTGCTATTTATGAAAAAGGGGATCACAGAGAAGCATTTACAACCATTTGTGCCATAATTGCACAAGCTGTTTGTAAATAAATTCAGTGAGAAACCTAAAGTTTGTAACAAAATGTGTGAAAAAGTGAACAATTTTTTTTATTTGATTGCATTTGGTGGTGAAATGGTGGCATGAAATATACCAAAATGGGCCTAGATCAATAATTTGGGATGTCTTCTAAAAAAAAATATATACATGTCAAGGGATATTCAGGGATTCCTGGAAGATATCAGTGTTCCAATGTAACTAGCGCTAATTTTGAAAAAAAAAAGTGGTTTGGAAATAGCAAAGTGCTACTTGTATTTATGGCCCTATAACTTGCAAAAAAAGCAAAGAACATGTAAACATTGGGTATTTCTAAACTCAGGACAAAATTTAGAAACTTTTTAGCATGGGTGTTTTTTGGTGGTTGTAGATGTGTAACAGATTTTGGGGGTCAAAGTTAGAAAAAGTGTGTTTTTTTCAATTTTTCCCTCATATTTTATATATTTTTTATAGTAAATTATAAGATATGATGAAAATAATGGTATCTTTAGAAAGTCCATTTAATGGCGAGAAAAACGGTATATAATATGTGTGGGTACAGTAAATGAGTAAGAGGAAAATTACAGCTAAACGCAAACACTGCAGAAATGTAAAAATAGCCTTGGTCCCAAACGGTCAGAAAATGGAAAAGTGCTGTGGTCATTAAGGGGTTAAACAATAAAAATTCTGAAGTAGACTGTCCCTTTAAAACAGCAAAATTAAAAAAAATCTAGAATTGTTAAAGAGCTGGTGGCTTTTCCTGACACTTTTTTCTGGCACAGAGTGTGTTGTTTTTAGGGGAATTAAACTATGGTTGTGTGTGGGGTGTTGCAGATAAAGGTCTTGCCTCAAGGAGTCTCATGTCCTTAATACTCCTCTATTACATGACTTTTCTCAAGCTGCATCTTTTCTATGTAATTTTACAAAGTTTCCAGTGTTGTTTAAATGCATTACTTTTCATATATATAAAAAACTTTTTCTCTGATGTGTCAGCTTAAATCCCTTTTGTTTTCTTATTCATTAGCTACAGGTGTGTTTAATTGTTTGGCGCTCATCACATTTACATATTTTGTTCTGAGAGGTACTCAAATCACACTTTGTTTTTTCAGCAGTCCAATATTTTTTAGAGAAATAGCATAACTAATTAAAATGCTACAATTTGAAATTTAAAATACAACGAAAACATAAAGTGGTGCTCTGGTAAAGTTGATGCACGAAAACAGCTAGAAACAAATTACATAACAATTACACATTTTGGCTCATGCCTTCTATTGTGATCTAAATATATTAATACAAGATTGCATATAAATACCCTTAAGAAGTGTTCTAATTGGTTCACAAGTTGCCTAGCTATAAGTAAAGCTCCTCCCACTTAACCCTTTCAAGCTTTATGAACTAGTTCAGTGCAGTGGATAACCATAATAAAAAATATGAATATGAAATGTATGGCATAAAGTACATAGCTGCATAGTCATTATTTCTTAAATATTTTATGTACGCATTTGTGGGGCCCACATCTAGCATCAGTGCATCAATTCACCTTCCCAAAAATACCAACATTTAGGATTTTATATTCATATTCTTAAAATGAAAGTCGGATAACACTTATTACGTAGAAAATAAACATAGTTAATCATAAAAATATTAGATATATTTTAAAATAAGCCTACCTCTCCAAACTCCCTCATCAAAACATAAACAAGTTGCACCAAAAAATCAATCTATAAAGTTCTTTTATTGAATTTGATTCAAGTTAATTTTTTAATCACATAAAAAATGGATCTCTGAACCCTAATATCAACAATACAACAAAATGAGGCTAGAATAGCTGCCAGGTGATCATTATTATTATGATAATTACTTGACAGTTATACCGACATGAAAACCTTTATTTTAACATTGGGCCCCCAATATTTAAACTGTGATATCTACTTAAATATTTCTATGGTGATGGGGTAAAGGCTTAAATTAAGTTGTGTATTAAATCCTCAGGAAACAATATCAATTCAGGAGGAATTTAGTGAATGGCTTTTGCTCACAATGGCCTAGATCCATGTACTAAGCAGTCAGCGAGCTACCCGCAACAAATCTCGCGTCAAAATTCGCAAACTGATATGTACAAAGCCGTCAATTATGTTAAAACTCGCATCTTTAAAATTGCGAGCGTACTTATCCGCTAAACCTCGCTACCGCTCCATTTTTCACTGTAATTAGACACATTTGACCACCAACTCGCCAAAAACGAATGTACTAAAAAATCTATTTGTCCGCTCGCTACAATTTCCGCTCCCACCTCGTTATTTTTGCCTCGCCACCTTTTAGGTGGCGGGCAAGGTACAAAACAATAGGAAAGTCAATCTAGACGCCAGTCTAGACATATATAAAAGGCAGTAATATCAGCATTGTACTTACAGCATAACTGGCGTCTAATTTGTCTCTCATTTCCATGTACATAAATTGCGCCCAATTTGTCGACTGTAATTAAAGAGTAATCTATTTAAATTTGTATTGTATAGTTGTCAATCTTTATAATTATTTTTATATTAATATTTATATATTATCAGATCCAGATGAAGCCATATCCAAATTGTAAATAAATATTACAAAAATAACGCTCTGTTATTACTCTTCAAAAAATTTTGAACAATAATAAAGTTGTTTAGATAAGTTGAACTTTTATAGGAGCAAAATTCTATTTCCGCGACTACTATGATGTTCGTGACACCTTGCATGTCACGTGTTAATAATTGGCCAGACAATTCAACTGAAAGTTAAGTACATCAGCTTAGTCGCGGCGAGCGAGGCGTCAAATTTATCAACAATCCGCAACTGCTCGCGGCGGGCTAGACTTGTCTATTTATTGGGGGAATATTAGTACATAGCGACAGCGGACACCATTTCGCCCGCGGCGAGTAACGGCGAGTTTATCCGCGTCTACAATGACGGATGAATTGACTGCTTAGTACATGGAGCCCTTATTAGAGTTGGGCGGTAGCTGTCAAAACCAGCATTAGAGGCTCCTAACGCTGGTTTTAGGCTATCGCCGGTATTTGGAGTCAGTCAGGAAAGGGTCTAACGCTCACTTTCCAGCCGCGACTTTTCCATACCGCAGATCCCCTTACGTCATTTGCGTACCCTATCTTTTCAATGGGATCTTTATAACGCCGGTATTTAGAGTCGTGGCTGAAGTGAGCGTTAGAAATCTAACGACAAAATTCCAGCCGCAGAAAAAAGTCAGTAGTTAAGCGCTTTCTGGGCTAACGCCGGTTTATAAAGCTCTTAACTACTGTGCTCTAAAGTACACTAACACCCATAAACTACCTATGTACCCCTAAACCGAGGTCCCCCCACATCGCCGCCACTATATTTAAATTTTTTAACCCCTAATCTTCCGCTCCGTACACTGCCGCCAACTACGTTATCCCTATGTACCCCTAATCTGCTGCCCCTAACACCGCCGACCCCTATATTATATTTATTAACCCCTAATCTGCCGCCCCCGCTATCGCTGACCCCTGCATATTATTATTAACCTCTAATCTGCCGCTCCGTACACCACCGCCACCTACATTATAGCTATTTACCCCTAATCTGCTGCCCCTAACACCGCCGACCCCTATATTATATTTATTAACCCCTAATCTGCCCCCCTCAACGTCGCCTCCACCTGCCTACACTTATTAACCCCTAATCTGCTGAGCGGACCGCACCGCTACTATAATAAAGTTATTAACCCCTAATCCGCCTCACTCCCGCCTCAATAACCCTATAATAAATAGTATTAAGAATCAGAAGATATAATATCAAAGCGCCAAACAACAATGGCAGGGTCTGGATAGTCTAATATGAGTGTTAATCAAGTAATAGTTTTAAAACATTGTGACATTTAAGACAATTTATTGTGATAAAACAAAAAATGATACAACAATATAAAACAATATAAAACAATGTAGGTTAAAACAATGTTACATTAAAAACAAATAATCGAGGATCCAAGATTTTACAAGAGATGACAAGAATTACAATATAATACAATACAAAAGAAAGGCTTGCTGTGTCGGCCTATGGGCGTGATGGAGCGGTGTATTATATAACTGGTGTCTATGGATAAGAAGTGTCTTTTCTTGAAAGATCCAAAGTCACAGGTTCAAATCGCGGCAGGGCCGACTCAGCCCTTCATCCTTCCGAGGTCAATAAAATGAGTACCATTAAATTGGGTAATAATAACAACTATTACTATTCAGCTGCTGATTTGGTTAATTCCGAGAGAAAGCGCTTTGAGGCCCACTGGGAGAAAGGCGCTATATAAATTCTAGTTATTATTTTATATATATATATGTGTGTGTGTGTTTCTATGTATATAAATGTGTGCACATACATATTTACACATATAAACATGTAAATACACATGTATATAATTATATAGACATATACACATATTTAGACATAAAAATATACATTGGAGCCCCCTCCACTTAAACTCTTTGCCATATAACAAACCAGTTAAACCCTTTAAAAAATGTTTATCAATAGTAACATATTTATTTATTAAAAAGTGTATATATGAGTGTAATAGTTTATTTTAATATATTTGGATGTGTTTTGTGATTTTTTTTTTACCCTTATACTTTACTTCAGGTCGTAACCTATAACTTTCAATGACAGCGATATCCATTAAAAGTATAGGTTACACTAGAGCAAAGTCAGCAGCACTTCCCATTCTCTGGTAAATCTGATTATCAAGTTGTGCTCTACAGTTAGCATGGTGCAGCGATACTGCTTATTGCATGCCAAGCTATCATTAGCATGCTACTTGTAATCTAGCTATATATTTTTAAATGAAGTAAATCAAGTAACTTTTCAATTTCATGATTTATAGTATGTGAACTGTTAAAAAGCTGTTAAAGAATATAATATAAGTTGTGGCCACTTTCTTCAACAAGAAAATATATTCTTGTACTGTATCACTTGTTTATAAAAATAATAATAATAACTTTAACAATAGTAACAAATTCAAATAAAAAATAGAATTGCACAGACATGTCCAGAATACCCATTATGCCCATACATATTCAATCTGTATTAATATCTCTTGCTACATATCACTATGGTTTTAGAACATCAGAGGCTAATGTTAACATGAATTAACATAATACACTATACAAAAATATCAATCCAAACAACTCAAATGTAATGTCTTGAGCTTGAAAATATCCTTTGTATGTGCCATTTGCGTTTGGATTACAAATTTATATCTGTATAACATGGTGATAACAAACTAAAAGACATTTTCAGGAAGTTTAAAAAATGCAAGGTCTATTTTTGAATGAAGGTATTTGGTATTATGACCACTCAAACATTTTGTCAAAAGCAACCAAATCTGAAATTTTGATAGCCGAAGTTAATATCTGAAAGATTGGGATCAATCCCTAAGTGAATTATTTGCATATTTTTTTTATTTTTCTCTTCCCTATCCATTTTTGGCACTTTCACCCACTCACAGTTCCAACAGTTACAAGTGTAGCTCTATTGTGGGTTAATAGCTTGAACGCAATCCATAGTACTTCTAATTTTTAGCTCATTTTATAAATCCAAAATTATTCACAATAAAGAGAAGATGTATTTAGTCAACGATGTACAGGTAGTTAAAGGATTACTTTCTGTTATAATTTTTTTTTTTTTTTTTTTTTTTTTTTTTTCAAAAGAGCTTTATTAAAGAAAATTCAAATGTTTACAAGCTTTCCAGTCGTTCCAAAGCAAATGTAGTTACAAAGTTGTTTAAGATATTAGAAGATAAGAAATATATGACATTAGCGCTGGTGCCCCCAAGCTTGCGGGATTGTTAATCAGTTCACTGATAGGTGGTCTGTAATAACCAAGGGGTTAGAGCACAGTTCAATGAGCACTTAAGTGATAAGAGTCCAAGAGTCCATCAGTGCTGCGTCCCTAGTGCTCGATGTTTTTTCCCACCAAGTTATGCAAGCATATAATAGGGTCACCAGCTGATGAAAGGTAAGAGGAAGCAAAAAAGAGGGGGGGGGGGAAGGGGGGGGAGGGGGGTCCTGTCTTCATTGGGCCAATTAAAGAGGTTTGTGCGGGTCAGGACTGCTTCATGTTGTGTGCCCACTGTTTAGTGTTGTTTAAGGCTCGCTTGCGTTTGACCTGTGGGGGGGGGGGGGGAAGGTGACGGGGGAGGGTGGAGAGGAAGACGGCGTGGGGGAGGAGGAGGGGGGGGTCGGGGGGCTAAGATGCAGTCTGTCCTGTCTCACTCTGTCCGTCATTCATGTCATTTATGTGTGTCATTTATGTGCTGCCCAGCTCTCCAGCATCATCTCGTGTGTGTCTACGGTCCCTTGTCGGAGGTGATGGTATCTCTCTAGGTATAGAAGTGTGTCTACTTGAGCTTGCCATTCCTGAAAGGATGGCGTGGTGCTGGATTTCCAGTGTCTGGGGATCAGTAGTTTGGCTCCATTGAGCATAACCAGCAGTAGGGCCCTGTTTGCTTTGCAAGGTAGTTCGGGCAGTGAAAGGTATAAAAGCGTGCTTGGGCTGTTCTGTAGGGGTTTCCCCAGGACGAGTTCTATATGATTGAAAACTTTGACCCAATATTCATCAAGCTTAGGACATTCCCACCATATGTGTGTTGGGGTGCCAACTGCCCCGCAGTCCCTCCAGCATTTGCCTGAGGCCTGCTTGTAGATCTTCTGCAGCCTGCAGGGCGTGAGGTACCACCTTGCTATGCATTTGAAGCTAGATTCCTGCACTCTCATAGAAATTGAGGCTGATTTGGTCATTAAAAAAGCAGTTTGCCAGTCCTCATGACTTATCTCAATTTGCCATTCTCTTTCCCACATCTTCGTGTAGGAGGGAAGTGTCTGGTTGTCGTCCAGTAAGAGCAGTTTGTAGAGCAGAGAGACTACGTGAGCTGTCGGTGTGTTTTTTAGGCAAAGTGTCTCGAAAGTGGTAGGTTTTCTAGTTAAACAGGATCTATGTTTATGTGTCGTAAGGTAGTGGTTCATCCGCATGTGTGGGTACCAGGTCAGGATCAGGTGAGGTAGTTCCTCAGAGATGTCTGCTAATGTTTTGAGCTTATGTCCGTCAGTCAAGGACTTGAAAACATAATCTTTCAAGGGCGCATCTATGGTGGTGCTGCCCTCAGGTAAGTTCCAGGGCAGGAAAGCATTCTTATAGATGGGAGTTAATGGGGAGTATCTAGTTGTTACATGAGATGTAGTATTTATTATCTTGTCCCATGTGGAGAAGAAGTCTGTCAGCAAGGGATACATTGTCGTAACTGTGGGCCTATCCTTTTCGAGTAGCCAGGCAACTAAGCCTGCGTTGTTAGTGTTTAAGATGTCGCAGTCCAGTCGTACCCATTCTTTGTTGGGGTCGTTATAGCACCAGTCCAGTAGTCTGCCTAGGGTGATTGCCTGTTTGTATGTTTGTATATTTGGGACCCCCAGGCCACCCCTGTCCCTGGGCAAGTATAAAGTTTTCCTGGCTACTCTTGGTCTGACCCCTCCCCAGATGTATTGTTCAATTAGGTTTTGGATTTTTTGCAGGTAGTTCCTTGGGAGGGGAATTGGTGTCGTTTGGAGGATGTAGAGTAGTCTGGGTAGCACGTTCATCTTGACTACATTTATGCGTCCTAGCCAGGAAATAGATTTGTTTTTCCATCTGGATAGGTCCGCTATCAATGCGGTTTCCAGATTTTTGTAGTTTTCTTGGAAAACTATCTGGGCGTCTGGGGAAATGTATATCCCTAGATATTTGAGTTTGTCGTGCTGTAATCTCAAGGGGCATGTGTCCAGTGCTTTGGCTAGGTCTTTCGTGTCATAGGTAATGTTCAGAATCTCAGATTTAGCTACATTGAGGTGAAAGTTAGAGAATTGGCCGTATTCACTAAAGGTGTTTAAAACTCTGGGGAGGGAAGTCTCTATGTCAGAAAGTGTGAGGAGGACATCGTCAGCATATAGTGCCAACTTGTATGTACTCGCTTTGACTTTGATGCCCGAGATCTGAGGGTCTTCTCTAATTTTCTGTGCTAAGGCCTCTATTGTAATGGCAAAAAGAATCGGTGAGAGCGGGCAGCCCTGCCTAGTCCTGTTTCTTATGTGGAATCTATCTGACAGTAGTCCGTTAACCCTTACTCTAGCCGAGGGGTTTTCATAGAGAGTGAATATTTGTCTGACAAAGATTTCGCTAAACTTCATTTTGACTAGTACCGCTTTCAGAAAAGGCCAATGCACCCGGTAAAAAGCCTTTTCGGCATCTGTTGAGACCAGTATGAGGGGCCGGTTCTGATGCTGTGCATGGGAAACAAGCTGCAACACTTTCAGCGTGTTGTCGCGTGCCTCCCTGCCAGGCACGAATCCCACCTGATCAGGGTGTATCAGCGAAGGTAGGATCTTATTGATTCTGTTGGCTAATACCTTGGCATAGATCTTTATGTCTACATTAAGGAGTGAGATCGGGCGGAAGTTCTCTGGCCTGTCTGGGGCTCTGCCCTGTTTAGGTAGAATGGTGATGTTGGCCTCTAGCATCTGATCAGTGAATCCCCCCTCTGTCAACAGTGAGTTGAACAAGTGTGTTAGGGGCGTTAGTAGGTGGTGAATGAAATCTTTGTAGTATTTTACCCCCAGGCCGTCAGGTCCTGGGCTCTTTCCATTTGGCATACTCTTAATGGCTAGTTTGATTTCGTCAGCTGTTATCGGTCTGTCTAGGTGTTCTGAGTCTTCTTGGGAGAGTGTAGGTAGCTGGATGTCCCTAAGGTAGTTGTCAATGTGTGATTGTGGGCTGTTATTGGTGATATTGTACAATGTTTCATAATACTGTCGGAATATCTCAGCTATTTTTACGCTATCTTTCTGCGTGTGCCCTAGAGCGTCTTTTAAGGAGTGGATGTGTGTGTTCAATTGCTTGCGTTTCAACGCTTTGGCTAGTGAGGGGCCTATTTTGTCGTTCATCTCAAAATATTTTTGTTGTAGCATTGATGCCTTTCTCTGATATTCTTTAATCATGTGATTGTTCAGTTCGGTCTTGACCGTGGTCAGGGACTTTAGTATTGTGGTAGAAGATGTGTTTTTCTTTAGTTCAGACTCCCAGTATCTAATCTGTGATAGAGAAGAGTTAAGGAATTGTCTGTTTTGTTTGGTTTCTGTGGCTTTGAGTCTGATGAATTCCCCCCTTGCTACACACTTGTGTGCCTCCCATGTCGTGGAAGTGGGCAGGGCATCTAGTGGGTTTTCGTTGAAGTAATGTCGTAGTGTAGTGTCTATGGTCAGTTTGTGTAGGGGGTTGTCTAACATGTGATCGTCAAGTCTCCAGATGTAGGGTTTTGCGGGTATATCCGGCCAGTTTAGTGTGCATTGTACAGGAGCATGGTCTGACCAGGTAATTGGCAGTATATTGGTTTCGTCAATCAGTGAGAGGCCTAGTTGGTCTGTTATGAGGTAGTCAATTCTGGTGTAGACATGGTGTGGGTATGAAAAGAAGGTGTAGTCCCGTTTGTTTGGATGTAGAGATCTCCATATGTCATGTAATTTTAGTGAGCGGAGTTGTGCGTTCACATTTC
Source organism: Bombina bombina (assembly GCF_027579735.1). Lineage (NCBI taxonomy): Eukaryota > Metazoa > Chordata > Amphibia > Anura > Bombinatoridae > Bombina > Bombina bombina. The sequence continues at coordinate 879,893,786 of NC_069501.1, read as the reverse complement.
TAATTACTCTGTGTGGTGTGGTGGTTTTCCCTGATGAGGTGTCCAGGTGAGGTTCTAGAGGTAGATTGAAATCGCCCGCTAGAAGCAGTACGCCTCTTGTGTGTTCCAAGATCAGCTGTGTCAGCTGTTTGAGCACAATGTGTTGGCCTTGGTTTGGTAGGTAGGCATTGGCTATGGTGATATGGGAATTAAATAAGATTCCCGTCACTAAGAGGTAGGAGCCGTTAGTGTCTTTGAAAACTTTGGTTGGTCGGAAAGGAATTGAGTTTTTGATAAAAATGTCTACACCACCTTTCTTTGAGCAGCCTGATGCCAGATAAAAGGTGTTGTACCTGTGTGCAATATACCTGGGTTCCCTCCCTTTTTTAAAGTGAGTCTCCTGGATACAAATAATATCCCCTCCTGCCTTGTGCAGTTGTGTGAAAGCGATCGACCGCTTTTCAGGACTATTAAGCCCCTTGGCATTAATGGACATAAATTTAATGGGGCGCGGCTGCATGTTTTGTGGGTATGGGTGGTCCGGCCTGGTAGCGCTAGACCACTGTGATTGTGCTTGTTTTGCCTGTGAGTGTGTGCGCGCGCTGGAGGCCGGGCAGCGACTGTCGGGTCTGTGGGGTCTCTCCTTCTGTCGGTCTGTGTTATGTGTGGTTTCTAGGGCTCTTCTGTACAATGGGAGGTGGGATGCAGAAAGATGGAGTGGGGATAGGAGATAGAGGGAGGGGGGGGGGGTAGGAGGGTGGAAGGTGGGAAGGGTAAGAATGCAGTTAATCACGGTATGAGAACAGTACAATCTCGCTATAGAGGTTGAAGTTATATAAGATGGTATTACTCTGCAAAGCTATGAAAAACAATAATCAAGATTAACAGTTAACTAACAGAATAGGTAACTAACAAGTTAGGGTAATATCCCCGTCAACAAACCCAGCATTAGAAAAAATAGTTCAACAGATGACAATATATTACATACGACCTGTAGCCTTGATTCAGGAACTACCCCCTGGCCTAGGCTGGGGGGGTGAGCAGTCCGAGTGTTGATGTGGTTCCTCCACATCATCAGCGACAGTCACTAGTGAGGGATGTTTGTGAAAGCCCCTTTCAGTGTGAAATGTAGATGCAGATCTCCCTCGGCTCCCAGGAGGGGGCCCCAGTATAGAGCTGTCCTTCATCTGGTCCTCTGTCTGGATGCGTATCTGTAGGGCCTCACAAAACTGAGGTAAATCATCTTGAGCTTTGTAGATGGCTGTAGTGTTGCCATTATTGGTGATGATGCTAACTGGGAACCCCCACCTGTAAGCTATCTTCTTGTTGCGAAGCACTGTGGTTATATGGTTAAGTTCCCTCCTTTTCTGGAGTGTCGTGGGGCTTAAATCTGTGAAGATCTGGATGCGGCAGCCTGCATGTGTGATTTCTTGTTTCTGCCGTGAGTGCTTTAGGATGTCCTCCTTGTCCTTGAAGTGCAGCAATTTCAGAATGACGTCCCTGGGGGGTGCTTTAGGAGGAGGTTTGGCCCTAAGGGCTCTGTGTGCTCTTTCAATAATGACCTCAGGGGCATTCTCGTCTCCTTTTAACGTGTGAAACAGGGCCTGCAGACATCCCTCCAAGGCTCCTGGGAATATGGATTCAGGAATTCCTCGAACTCTCAGATTATTCCTCCTGCCCCTGTTGTCTAAGTCCTCTACCTTCTCTAGTAAATTGTGTATGGTTTCTTCCTGATCATAGAGAAGGCGGGACATGTGGGTGATGTCATTACTGGTAGTGTTGTGATTCTCTTCTAGGTTAGTGACTCTCTGTGTCACCCTTGATAAGTCCCTTTTAAGGTCACCATACCAGCCCTTTACTTCAGATAGCATTTCTTTGAAGTCTTCTTTAGTGCATAAAGATTTGAGGTCTTCTCTGGTGATTGGTTGCATATTATCATGATTTGGGCTTTCGGTTTGAGTGCTGGGCTGTGAGCTAGTTGCAGGTACATTGTTATCTGAGGATTGCTGTGTGCGCTTTGGTGTGACATCAGATTGTCTTAAAAACTGCTGCATGGTCCTGGGTTGTGGTATATTGTCCAGCTTGGTTGTTTTTTTCCCCGGCATATTGATGGGATAAGGTGGGGGCTGGGGTGGGTAGAGGACAGTTGTTCTTTTAGTGATGTGATGGGCCCGCAGTAGGGTTGATAAAATAAAGGTTTCCCTGCTCTCTGTAAAGGATTGCTGCTCTATATTCTGCTTTTCAGGGTAATAAAGACTGATGCATATGATGACTGGCCGTTTATGTAGAGGCAGGGTGAGAGATTGTGGCTTAAAGGGGTTCAGGCTGGCATGTGAGCCGTGGCTCCTGTGATTTGTAGAAAGTTACAGTCCTGTGAACCGTCTTTTTGCCCTGAGTAACTGAAGAGTCTCTTGCGTGCAGTTGCTGCCCGAAGGAGGCTGTGTAAGTGCACAGGCTCTGATTTTTGGTTTTTGTTTTACCCCTCCAAGGGCAGGTGAGCCGGTAGGCCGATGGTGGTGGCAGAGACAGGAGTAAATCCCCAGGGGGTGCACAATGTATATGTTGCGCGGTACCCGCTATGTGCCTTATAGGTATGCCCCTTGAGACTGTGTCTGTTAAAGCGTGCCCCCTCCTTAATGAGAGCCCCGGTGATCTTTCGGAGCGCTTAGTCTTTGCAGTCCCCTGGGCCGTGATTTGTGGCTGTGTGGTAGGGCTGTGGGTGGTTGAGGCCGGTGTTGCTTGAGGCCTGCGGTGCACTCTGTCTTACCTCGTCGGCGTGGTGCGCGGGTCGTGCCCTGAGAGCTGCGGTCGGTTGCGGGATCGTTGTCGGACGCCGTAGCGTCTTGCTGGTTAGGGTCTCGCAGTGTATTTTTACTGAGGCCTAAGTGCGTGTTGTCTGCTCCTCCGGGTCCGGGCGCCGCCCGGTGCTAGAGGTGGGTCCGGTGGCAATGAGGAGGATTTTCGGCTGGAGGGATGTCCAGTCAGGGTCAGCGCATTGTCGCCTCTGGTGTGGGGTTATGTTTGCGGCTCAGGTCGTGTATGACTGCTGGGTTTGAGGACTTAGGGCCTAGGAGCTATTGTGCTATGCGGCCATTTCTCTGAACGGCCAAGCTCCGCCCGCCACTTTCTGTTATAATTTTTAAGCTAAACAACTAACATATTAAAGTTAATAAACATTAATTAAAACCTACTGACCTATATTTTCTCCAAAACGAAGTTCCATAACGTTCTAAAAGTTATATATTTTATTCGCCGATGATGTCACGTTATCCTGCCCACTATTTTCAGCACTGCATGTTCAAAATACTTAAACCAATAACTTTGTGTTTAAAGCACCATTTTGAAACCTAGGTATTGTAAACGGATTGGTACAGAGCAAAGGATACCCACGGAGTGGGTTTGGAAAACAATTACATTTGCAGACAAGATTTCTGATATACGGTAGAGATATGTTAATGAAATGCTATTGATAAAAAGCATATTTGGGGTAGTTAGTTAGTAACAGGCATAGAAAATATTTACTTACAGTGGCCCTTTAAGCTCTTCATGTAATTATGTGCTTTACTATTATCATTAATAATTGTTTACTGTCTCTGGTTAATTTTGTTTTATTATACACTTGTAATACCAGATTCTGCTTTATTCTTAGCACAAGATTGAGCACAAGATGATATACCCTGTGCTATTGTTTTCCATCCATTTTTTATTTTAGCCCTAATTATTTAAATGTAAAAACAAAACAAAACAAAAACATTTTATATGTCAAAGTAATTCAAAATGATATGAAACTATTAAATACAGTTAGAATATTAGTTAATATTAGTTAAGTGAATAATTCTACATTCAAACGTGGTCCGTGATCTTGTGTAACAAGCTGCACATATAATGGAATAAAATTCCATATAAATGTACAAAAAAATACAAAACTACAAATGTTCCCAGTACAAAGATTTTTCATTGTAAGCTGTAGAAGACTGACATTTGTTTTAGGTTTGTTGACAAAAATCGGATAGATAGAAAATATTTTTTCTAATATATTTTAAAGGAGAAAAAAGAGAGAGATATAATGCCTATTAATTATACATACATAATCCTTTTTAGTCAAGTGGGAAAAATATAATGAATCTAGTCCTAATTTTTTAAATGTATAAAACCCCAAAACATTTATATGTCAAAGTAATTCAAAATGAACATGAATGTAATGTTCTAACCAGAATTTTGAATAAGAACATTTTTATTGTAATTAGCAATTAGTATTTTATTTATTTATTTTTTTAAAGGGAAAAAAAAACATTTTCTCAATTTTTGAAAAGAAACATGCAATTACAGTGTTTTTTTTTTCATTAAAAAAAATGTGGATTTATTTTTTCGAATAAAACAATGGCATAAAAATTAAATTTCATTAAATATATTTCTGTTATTTTCAATAGTGATAGTAAAATGCTGCATCATGCAGTAATTATGCCTGCAGCTTTTGTGGGTGAATATCTTAAAGCACCTCCACTCTTATTTAGACTTCAAAATCTGCTTTTAAAACTACCAAATGCTCTTCCTTAATTACAAATCTTGCTTTACTATATGCTTTATGATATTTGATTATAATGGTTATACTGAGGGTTTAAAATTGGTGTCATTAACCATTTTTACATGGATATCCAGTATTACAGAATTAAATATAATGTTAAATGTTCATGGGGAAATTATTATGATTGATTTTTGAGTTACTTTAGATGTTACTGTATTTTGCATTATTTTCAAGCAGCCATTAAGTCCCATATTTTTTACTTCCCATGTCTATTTGTAGTGTTGATTCCTTATCATGTATGAATTTTGTGCAGTTCTGGGATACACAGATATCAATGATAAGATATTTGCTCTATAATTATATAAACATTGTGTGTTGAGAGTATTCCAAAGTATTCAAACTATACTCTAAATGTCAATTGGGCTGTTTTTGTGCTCAAATAGCAATGCATGTAGTTTATGCATCCTATTCTGTTTGCAATTCCATATTTGTCATAGAAATGTGCTTTTATTTTACAGAGCTCATAATTATTCAGAATATTTATAAATGTAGAGATATGGATTTTAAGAGCATTCATCATTAGCTGAATTCTGAAAATGCAGTTTGGGTACTTGATCTAGACTGACTAAGAAGCAAAATAATTTGGCCATTTCTGGAATGACACGGCTTGCTCATGTTTTGTTTTCTAAATTAATTTGTATGAATTGATATAGATTATAAATGATATCTTTAGTTTGTCTGTATCTTTGTTTAACTAAATCATTAGTTACTGAAATAGGCTGTGTTCTTTCTTTATTTGAAGTCTATTTATTATTTTTACTGGAACATGATAAGTGCTTCTGCAATGCATTATCTTGACCATGTTCTTTTGTTAGGCTAATTGACTATACATTCTATGTTTAAATATTGAATAACTATTCAAGGATTCCATGAAATTCTTATAGGTAAACATATGTATGTAAAGTTCCTCAAGGTAGTGTCATTTTAGGGCATTGCTAGATTTATTATTTACAAGGTCATTACTTTCTATTACATAAAATATAATTGTGCGGGTTTATTTGCTTATTTTTTTCATAATTATTCCACTAATTTTGGTGTCTGGTATTCCTGGATTTATAAAAACACAGGCATGACATTTTATATTTTGAAATGATTATACGTATTTATTGTAATACATTTGATACATTGGTAAATTATTTATTTCAAATAAACATTGGTAAATGCTTCATAAATGAATCAGAAGTGATGTATACTGCTAAAGAATCAGATCAATAACAAGTGATTCATCATGTGAAAATGTGACATCATTAAAAGCTAGGTCTGGAGAAATGAAACAATCAGATAATACTAATTGCTCAAAAACTAGCAATGGAACTACAAACTGCATCAACAGTGACATTTTAGATCTATCCACATCAAACATTTTAGGATGACTTTTTCTTACACTGATTTAAAAAAATGAAAAATATTAGAAAGGAGAAGAAAACCATATCTATTGATTGCAGGCACATTTAAATGGCTTGGGCTCTATCCATGTTTTCTAAAAAAAAAACAAAAAAAAAAACATAAAACTGTAAATCCTAAATGACAAGGTATTTCATCTTATTTAGGTTAAAAATATGTATTTCTTTAATTTATTTAAGAACACATAACACATAAGTCTGATCTAGCATTGTATTATTGCCTAATTTTCAGCACATTCAATAACAGACCCTTCAACCACAGTAGTATCACTATTTAAGAAGTTAGGCTTTTTACTTACAAGTGAATAAAATGTTGCAACCGTAATTTAAATATGTAACAGATATAAATGTAAAAGTAGCCATAAGGAATGCTTTATCTCTGTGTTCAGGAGAATATTTAAAGGACAGGAAACCCCACAATTTTCTTTCAAGATTCAGAGAAGAACATACCATTTCAAACAACTTTTCAATTTACTACTATTATCAAATTTGCTTCATTCTCTTGTTATCCATTGCTGAAGGATCAGCACTGCCCTACTGTCAGCTAGCTGAACACATCTAGTTAGCCAATCACAAGAGACAAATGTGTGCAGGCACCAATGAGAAGCTAGCGCCCACTAGTGTAAGATTTGTGTGCATTCTTTTTCAACAAGGGATAGCAAAAGAACAAATTTGAAAATAGAAGTCAATTTAAAAGTGTCTTAACCCCTTAATGACCGGACCATTTTTCAATTTTCTTACCCTTAATGACAATGTCTATTTTTACATTTCTGCGGTGTTTGTGTTTAGCTGTAATTTTCCTCTTACTCATTTACTGTACCCACACATATTATATACGGTTTTTCTCGCCATTAAATGGACTTTCTAAAGATACCATTATTTTCATCATGTCTTATAATTTACTACAAAAAAAATAATAAAATATGAGGAAAAAATGGAAAAAAACACACTTTTTCTAACTTTGACCCCCAAAATATGTTACACATCTACAATCACCAAAAAACACCCATGCTAAATAGTTTCTAAATTTTGTCCTGAGTTTAGAAATACCCAATGTTTACATGTTCTTAGCTTTTTTTGCAAGTTATAGGGCCATAAATACAAGTAGCACTTTGCTATTTCCAAACCACTTTTTTTCAAAATTAGCGCTAGTTACATTGGAACCCTGATATCTGTCAGGAATACCTTAATATGCCTTGACATGTATATATTTTTTGTTAGAAGACAACCCAAACCGCCAAATGCGAGCAAATAAAAAAAAAACTTTACATTTCTCACGATTTTAGGTTTCTCACTGAAATTATTTACAAACAGCTTGTGCTATTATGGCACAAATTGTTGTAAAAGCTTCTTTGGGATCCCCTTTGTTCAGAAATAGCAGACATATATGGCTTTGGCATTGCTTTTTGGTAATTAGAAGGCCGCTAAATGCTGCTGCGCATCACACGTAAATTATGCCCAGCAGTGAAGGGGTTAATTAGGTAGGTTGTAGGGAGCTTGCAGGGTTAATTTTAGCTTTAGGGTAGAGATCAGCCTCCCACCTGACACATCCCACCCCCTGATCCCTCCCAAACAGCTCTCTTCCCTCCCCCACCCCACAAATGTCCCCGCCATCTTAAGTACTGGCAGAAAGTCTGCCAGTACTAAATAAAAGGAGTTTTTTTTTTTTTTTATAAAAAAAATAAAATATTTTAGCTGTGATGGACTCCTGCCTTAGCCCCAACCTCCATGATCCCCCCCCCCAGCTCTCTAACCCTCTCCCCTATCTAATTGCGGCCATCTTGGGTACTGGCAGCTGTCTGCCAGTGTAAGATATTACTCTTAAATAACCAAAGGATCTTATGTTAAAAACCATTCACGTCTAAAAATTAATATATAAATATATTAATAATCGGCCCTGTACAAACGAATTTCATATACCGTACTGTATATCTTTGAAACCCTCCAGAAACAGACAACCATACTACCTTCAACTATTTAAACCAGCACACATTTATTAAAGAACAGATAAATAACAAGATTACATGTTACTGTTTACAAGGTTAAACACATCAAAACAATTTAACAGAGAAATAATACATAAATGAATATTACCCCGTTTGTTTCCTGTGGGAGTCCCGGCTATAGCATGTATCATTGATGTTTTCCTTTCCAAAGATGAACTCTGTCTATTCTCCTTTCTCCTAACCTTTATACCCTTTAAGAATGCTGACCATATACTTTTGGCTCTATTCCAAATAAGGTGCTCTACCCTATTGTAAGCTTTTGCTACCTACAGCAAACTTCTCTACCCATATATGATCTTAACTCTTGGTATACGTAAACTGGTTACCTCAGCATTGCTCCATGCCTGATGTTTTAAAATAGTAAACAGAACATATTAACCTCTTTATAACTGTAATAATGCAATATTTCTATAACTACAGTAATACTACATGTATACACATTAAAATCTTACACCAGTACCCAATTTGCCCCAAAAACAAAAGTATTTTTTCCTCTTTTGGATTTTTTTTTTTGTTTTCTGTAGTGTAGCAGCCCCCCACAATACCCCTATCCCCCTCCCCCTCCCAGATCCTTTTATATTATTTTTTTTTTTAAATCTTTCCCCCCCCCCTCTTCCCTCCTCATTGGTGTCAGTGGGCAGCTAATGCGCGCACATGCATGCGCACGCGCGCCCCCCGCACGCTCCCGGCACCCGGCGTGCACATTGCACTTCTAGGAACCGGATGCCGGGTAGCGATGGGCCGCCCACCCGCCTCCCTGTTACGCTCCCACCCACCAACGAACCGGCACCATCGCTACCGGTGCAGAGAGGGCCACAGAGTGGCTCTCTCTGCATCTGAGTCTTCTAAAAAGGTATTGCAGGATGCCTCCATATGGAGGCATCACTGCAATACCCTAAGAGCTGCTGGAAGTGATTGCGATCGCTTCCAGCACTCTGTTAGACAACTGACGTACCAGGTACGTCCATTGTCATTAACTGCTTGTTAATGCATGACGTACCTGGTACGTCAGTTGTCATTAAGGGGTTAAAATAGCATAATCTATCTGAATCATGCAAGTTTAATTTGGGCTTTCCTATCCCTTTAAGGATTATGGAGGTAATGGTGTAGAATAATGTAGAGACTGTAAAGTAATGTCTATATCAGAACTGTCTGATTTTAGCATATCTCAGAAATTAAAGTTTTATATAAAGCCCACTCTTTAGCTTCTTGTCATTACAGTTACCTCCATTTCTGGATGTCCTTTTGCTTGACCTCAATACAATATATTTATATGTATTGTCAGACGCTAATCCAAAGTGAAAGGTACAGCTGTCAAAAGCGAGAAACATCACTGATCTGTGAAAGTGCGCTGCTTCTTTTCCATTACAGAGGCCTCCATTTCTAGATGACCATCTGATTTTTTTAAAAAAAAATATTTTTTGCTTGATAACAGCAACTCTTTTGCAATATTGCTTTACAAACACATTTTCTGTTGTTAAATTTAGAATCTTACATATTGCTTTCCAGATGTTCTCTCTTGTTCTTAAAATTATTGATCTTTTCAACTTCTCAAATAGATTTTCATGTTGGGGTTTAAGTGATGTCACTATTTTTTTTCTACTGTAAAGGGTAGTGCCCCATCTTCTCATATTTCCTTATGTGACTGTAATATATTAAAACAAAATTTTGGAATGGTTAGCATTATAATATTTCACAAATGTAGAGGAATAGAGCAAAGGTGTTTAGTACAAAATAGGGGATTACAGATGCACTGATATCAAATGTAATAGATAGAAACGTTACTTATCTTTCAGGGTAGTTATAATATATACCATCACCAACACACTTGATATTTAATCCCCAATAATTGTATGTTATGGCGCAGCTCCAAAGCACATAGCCCCACAGGGTTCCTCTACCCCTGGAGACAAATGGAAGATGCAGGAAAAACGAATCTTAAAGTTACAAGCCAAATGGTATTTTCAATGCATGGAACATCAATACACACGTCAATATGGCAAAGTAACAGTACTCCCCTTATAGAACAGTAGGCAAATACCTTATAAATTGTGTTGCTCCAGCGGTACTCCACGTATCTCACCGGACCGCAACAATGGATTCCACACTGTAGAAAGGAGGCTAATATCGATCACTGGTCCTGCAAACTGCTGGCTGCTTTCCAAATCCACCAGATCCACAGCTCACAGCCGTATGTTCAGTGCTCACTTCGGCCCAGACATGTAAAACAGCATAAACAAAAGAAATAGGAGCACCTGACAACAGCCGTTAGTAGTGAATTCAAATTTAATGAACAGGGTATGCCATCGCAGCATGCGGTATACAGAAAACAGAGTATACACAGGGACAGTGTCCCTTTTTAAAAGGTCAGTTGATACAGAGGAGCTTGAAATAGTGAGTGTAAGCAGAGCTGGTAACAAGAAAAAGGGCTAACGCGTTTCGGCGTGAGCCTTACTCATAGCCTCATAAAACACACATTCACTGTGAAAGTTTAAAACACCTAGCTCCCAGCCTGATTGGTTGGTGTGAAACACACCTTACAAACATGTGGACCAATCCGTGACTACTGTTCAAAGATAAATATAAACACACACACACACCCCTCCCCACCCCCTTGGTAATTGCACTAACGAATCTGAATAATAAGACATATCATAATAAAACATATCATAATAAACATAATGTTCAAAGTGAACCTTATTCCCTTCATCCCTGAGTTCTCCAAACCAGCAGAGAGTTTAAGCCAACTGACCCTGACAGAAAGCGATCCCTTAGCGAACAGTGCACAAACCATATCAACCTGTCACGGAGATTCTCCGTTCAGCAGAATATCAGAGTCCGAGTCGAGACCTCAAAGTGGGAGGGAACAAGTCAAATACACCTCCCTGATAGGATAACACAAATAACCCCTGGCCAATAGTTTAGCCGGGGCACGCCTCCCAAACACACGTCAATGTTGTGAAACAACAACAGCAACAAGGTGAGTGCTGAAGCGCATATATACCGCAAAGTCCCACTCCTAGGGACCGGGTGGGGGGCAAATCCTATGAACATAGGGAAAAGTGAAGGAACGTGTGGAGAGCTCAAAAGGACACATAAGTAAATCTAGATACGCACAAAAGGTACAGCCAAAAACCGATCTTAGGCAGTGACCAAATTACCGTTCCTATCAAGAGCTCATACTAGTGGAAAGAATATAATTAACAACCAATCTCCCGTCTAGATACAGACAAAGAAAGTAATAATAATAGAATGAAGAAACTACCTAAATAATCAACGTAATATAGGCCAAATATAAATATATATATATATATATATATATATATGTTGTGAGTATGGTCACCTCATCATCACCCAAAGCGATGGGGATGGGGAGTGCATGCAAAGCACAAAGGTATATTACAAACACACTAAAGCCCATGCTACATAGTGTGATGGGTGATGTCCAATATCTCGACAATCAAGCCTGCCAAAGGTCAACACAGATATCAAAAACAACCTATAATCATTTAAATACATAGATAAATGAATTTTGAGGAATTGTACATTCTACATTATAAATTTATTTAATTAATAAAAATTTGAATGCATAAATAGCACAACCAAGTGAAGGAGGTAACAAACCTAACGGGACCAAAAATTAATTAAGTCAAACTCTGAATTTAGGCCCCCTGGGATCCTAGTCTTCAGCTTAAAGATCCAGAAGGCCTCCTTCTCTCCAAGTTTGTTGACTCTATCTCCCTGTCCTCTTCTTAAAGGAACCTTGTCAATAATGGTCTAGACAAAAGACCTTAGTGACTTGTTGTGAATTTCCACAAAATGTTTCACTAAGGGGGTCATTTTGGAACCAATTCTGATGTCTGACATGTGTTCCTTTATGCGTGTTCTTGCCTCCCGCGTCGAAAGTCCCACATATTGTAGAGAACAAAGACTACAAGTGATGAGATACACAATAAAAGTTTGTCTACAATTTAGAAAATATTTAATGTTAAATCTCTCTCCACTCATTGTGGAGACAAAGGTGTCCCCCACAATTAATCTTTCACAAGCCACACAAGTGTGGTGGTGGTACTTAAAGGCCCCCATTGATGTCAGCCATGAAGAGGTCCGATTAGGAACATCACTCCAAATTTTTGTGGGAGCAACCACATTCCCTATCGTCCTATTTTTCCTGTAAGCAAATCTTATTCCTCTTTCCACTGTGTCTGTCAACCCATCGTCCGCCAGCAAAAGGATAAAATGTTTGTCCACTATTTGGCAGATCTCGTCATATTGTCTAGAGTACTCAGTGATGAAGGACACCCTATCACCAAAACTGTTGGTGTCTGAACCACCCTCTCTACTTCTATTTCTCTTCCCCATGGTAAGAAGTTTCTCCCTGGGGATCCTTTCTACATCTTTCCTTGCTCTCATGATCACAGTAGAGTCATAGCCTCTTTCCTTTAGTCTCAGAGCCAGGTCATCCGCCTGTCTCTCATAAGCAGTGCGAAACGTGCAGTTCCTCTTGAGGCGAATTAACTGGCTCTTAGCCACACCCCTGAATACTCTTCTGGGGTGACAGCTAGAGGCGTGTAGTAATGAATTCCCCGCTATGGGTTTGCGGAAAACCTCCGTGGTGATCCCCTGGCCCTGCACACCTTCCAGTGTGATATCCAATGATTTTCTCTGTTTCCTAGTGAAAATTGTAGTTGCTCCAGCTGTACTCCACGTATCTCACCGGACCGCAACAATGGATTCCACACTGTAGAAAGGAGGCTACTATCGATCCCTGGTCCTGCAAACTGCTGGCTGCTTTCCAAATCCACCAGATCCACAGCTCACAGCCGTATGTTCAGTGCTCACTTCGGCCCAGACATGTAAAACAGCATAAACAAAAGAAATAGGAGCACCTGACAACAGCCACATGAACTTGAGGTTCTCAGTTTAGGATTGACTTTTGTGCCAACAGCAGACTTTGACTTGTTCAGGACACTGCTCAATGTAAATAGACTTATATGTGACCTTACCCTAAAGAAATTATTTAAGATGTATCCCATTAGAGGGGAAGATGAGAGTCACAATGCCATTCAGAAGGAGTTGAGGTCCACGTATGCAACAGCCCTGTGGGACAGTTCTCTCAATTTCCAAGAGTTCTGTGATATAGGGACCTTGGAATCTCTCTCAGAGGGTGGGGAATTCAACTCAACCACCTGCATTGGATTACCTGCATTTAAGGAAAAGTCTACCTTTTACCCTATCCAATGTAGGGGTAACCTTTTGGAGAAATTCCAGAGTAGAATTGAAGAAGACCTTACTTGCTTGTATTACAAATCAGTGAGGGGAGAGCAGAGTAACATCACTAGGAAACAGAGAAAATCATTGGAGAAGCTCAGCAAAAATGAGGCAATTATAATTAGGGCTGCTGATAAGGGTGGCACAATAGTTTTGCAAAACAGGAGGGACTTCATTTCGGAGGCCCTGAGACAACTTACTAACACAGATGACTATACGGTGTTGCCAGGGGACCCTACTTGGGCCTACCGGTCACGACTGGCCTCCCTTGTGGACAATGGGGTAGAAGGTGGGTTTATTGACCCTGGTACCAAGGAATACCTCCTTGTATCGAACCCCACTATCGCTACTTTTAACCATTTACCCAAGGTTCATAAATCCTTGGTGAATGTACAGGGGAGGCCAATCGTGAGTGGTATTGGTTCATTACTTGAACACCTATCGGAATGGCTGAATGATATCTTGCAACCACTAGTGAGCACTATGTGGAGTCACCTGGCGGACACAAAACATGTTTTGAACCTTTTGAGTCAGATAACATGGGAGACAGAATACAGATGGCTCACTGTGGATGTTAAGTCCCGGTACACGTCCATCCCTCATGACAAAGGGTTTCCTGGATATCACACTGGAAGGTGTGCAGGGCCAGGGGATCACCACGGAGGTTTTCCGCAAACCCATAGCGGGGAATTCATTACTACACGCCTCTAGCTGTCACCCCAGAAGAGTAAAGTGTGGAAAACAGCACCAACAGATATGTGGCTTGTGGGGCACGGAACCCAGGATCTGCCTTATCCTGCAAATACTCTAAGTAGAAATAATAATTTGTTCCAGCCACCAATAGTTAAAAGACCTTTATTTCTTCATTAGTAGGGTCTTAGACAAACATACAATGTTTCAGACCTGCTATAGGTCCTTAGTCATGACTAAGGACCTATAGAAGGTCTGAAACGTTGTATGTTTGTCTAAGACCCTACTAATGAAGAAATAAAGGTCTTTTAACTATTGGTGGCTGGAACAAATTATTATTTCTACCCCAGAAGAGTATTCAGGGGTGTGGCTAAGAGCCAGTTAATTCGCCTCAAGAGGAACTGCACGTTTCGCACTGCTTATGAGAGACAGGCGGATGACCTGGCTCTGAGACTAAAGGAAAGAGGCTATGACTCTACTGTGATCATGAGGGCAAGGAAAGATGTAGAAAGGATCCCCAGGGAGAAACTTCTTACCATGGGGAAGAGAAATAGAAGTAGAGAGGGTGGTTCAGACACCAACAGTTTTGGTGATAGGGTGTCCTTCATCACTGAGTACTCTAGACAATATGACGAGATCTGCCGAATAGTGGACAAACATTTTAACCTTTTGCTGGCGGACGATGGGTTGACAGACACAGTGGAAAGAGGAATAAGATTTGCTTACAGGAAAAATAGGACGATAGGGAATATAGTTGCTCCCACAAAAATTTGGAGTGATGTTCCTAATCAGACCTCTTCATGGCTGACATCAATGGGGGCCTTTAAGTGCCACCACCACACTTGTGTGGCTTGGGAAAGATTAATTGTGGGGGACACCTTTGTCTCCACAATGAGTGGAGAGAGATTTAACATTAAGTATTGTCTAAATTGTAGACAAACTTTTATTGTGTATCTCATCACTTGTAGTCTTTGTTCTCTACAATATGTGGGACTTTCGACGCGGGAGGCAAGAACACGCATAAAGGAACACATGTCAGACATCAGAATTGGTTCCAAAACGACCCCCTTAGTGAAATATTTTGTGGAGATTCACAACAAGTCACTAAGGTCTTTTGTCTGGACCATTATTGACAAGGTTCCTTTAAGAAGAGGACAGGGAGATAGAGTCAACAAACTTGGAGAGAAGGAGGCCTTCTGGATCTTTAAGCTGAAGACTAGGATCCCAGGGGGCCTAAATTCAGAGTTTGACTTAATTAATTTTTGGTCCGGTTAGGTTTGTTACCTCCTTCACTTGGTGGTGCTATTTATGCATTCAAATTTTTATTAATTAAATAAATTTATAATGTAGAATGTGCAATTCCTCAAAATGCATTTATCTATGTATTTAAATGATTATAGGTTGTTTTTGATATCTGTGTTGACCTTTGGCAGGCTTGATTGTCGAGATATTGGACATCACCCATCACACTATGTAGCATGGGCTTTAGTGTGTTTGTAATATACCTTTGTGCTTTGCATGCACTCCCCATCCCCATCGCTTTGGGTAATGATGAGGTGACCATACTCACAACATATATATATATACATATATATATATATATATATATATATATATATATATTTATATTTGGCCTATATTACGTTGATTATTTAGGTAGTTTCTTCATTCTATTATTATTACTTTCTTTGTCTGTATCTAGACGGGAGATTGGTTGTTAATTATATTCTTTCCACTAGTATGAGCTCTTGATAGGAACGGTAATTTGGTCACTGCCTAAGATCGGTTTTTGGCTGTACCTTTTGTGCGTATCTAGATTTACTTATGTGTCCTTTTGAGCTCTCCACACGTTCTTTCACTTTTCCCTATGTTCATAGGATTTGCCCCCCACCCGGTCCCTAGGAGTGGGACTTTGCGGTATATATGCACTTCAGCGCTCACCTTGTTGCTGTTGTTGTTTCACAACATTGACGTGTGTTTGGGAGGCGTGCCCCGGCTAAACTATTGGCCAGGGGTTTTTTGTGTTATCCTATCAGGGAGGTGTATTTGACTTGTTCCCTCCCACTTCGAGGTCTCGACTCGGACTCTGATATTCTGCTGAACGGAGAATCTCCGTGACAGGTTGACATGGTTTGTGCACTGTTCGCTAAGGGATCGCTTTCTGTCAGGGTCAGTTGGCTTAAACTCTCCGCTGATTTGGAGAACTCAGTGATGAAGGGAATAAGGTTCACTTTGAACATTATGTTTATTATGATATGTTTTATTATGATATGTCTTATTATTCAGATTCGTTAGTGCAATTACCAAGGGGGTGGGGAGGGGTGTGTGTGTGTATATTTATCTTTAAACAGTAGTCACGGATTGGTCCTCATGTTTGTAAGGTGTGTTTCACACCAACCAATCAGGCTGGGAGCTAGGTGTTTTAAACTTTCACGGTGAATGTGTGTTTTATGAGGCTATGAGTAAGGCTCACGCCGAAACGCGTTAGCCCTTTTTCTTGTTACCAGCTCTGCTTACACTCACTATTTCAAGCTCCTCTGTATCAACTGACCTTTTAAAAAGGGACACTGTCCCTGTGTATACTCTGTTTTCTGTATACCGCATGCTGCGATGGCATACCCTGTTCATTAAATTTGAATTCACTACTAACGGCTGTTGTCAGGTGCTCCTATTTCTTTTGTTTATGCTGTTTAGCATTATAATATGTCATTAATATATTTATTATCAATATTTGTACAGCAGTATGGTAAATAAGCATAATTTAATACATACTTTTTTTGATACAATGTCTCATGCTATATTTAAGTCAAATGTTTAACTCAAATGAAAGCAAACATCTAAAACTTGGCATAAAATAGGTGTTACATGGGCATACACATTAATATAGGAAATTAAATGGAACTGTGCAACTATAATAGTAATCTGTAAAGAAGTTTTCTAAAGAACTACACACATTTTCCCACCCTCATTTCTCACTACATTTTGTTTGTAAAACATTCATTAGTAAAGCACAAACTTTAATAAAAATAATTATAAAAGTGGTCATGAAAATAATAACTTTACCGTTGCACAAAAAACAGCACTTAAAAATGAATAAAAAAAACAGCCAATTTTCTTAAATAATTAAGACATTTTAACACATTGTCCCCGATTACAAGTGGTATGCTAATGCTGACGCGGACCATAAAATCAATATCTCTGGACCACGCTAAAATTAGAGCACAAATTGATATTACATGTCCATGGTTAAACAGATTTATCAGAGAAGGTTTAGCTTGGCTTACATCACTTTAACAATTTTCAATAGAAATAACAATTGTGCTAAATATTGCTGATATTACTAGCTGTAAGTCATGGCTTGGGCTTGAGTGAAATCCTAAGTATCACAAGAGGAATTAGTGCGACCTGAGACCTGAAGTAAAGTGTAAGGGGCATATTTACCAAGCTCCGTATGGAGCTTGAAGCCCCGTGTTTCTGGCGAGCCTCCAGACTCGCCAGAAACACAAGTTATGAAGCAGCAGTCTAAAGACATCGCCGGAAATCAACCCGATCCAATATGATCGGGTTGATTGACACCCCCTGCTGGCGGCCGATTGGCCGTGAATATGCAGGGGGTGGCGTTGCACCAGCAGTTCGCAAGAACTGCTGGTGCAATGAAGAATGCAATGATATTGGATCATGCCCGCTCGCACATTAATAAATAGGCCCCTATGGGTTAAATAAAAAGTTTCACAAGAAACATTTAAAACAAATTAAAATAAAGTATTACACTCAAACAATTAAATTTGTAAAAAAAAACAAAAAAAAAAACATAGTATTTAAACATTCAAAAAATTATTTTAAAATAGTCAAAAGGGGATAAGGTATATAGCAAGGTGTTTGACTGTAAAAGGCTTAAATGTGTAAGTGTGTGTATATATATATATATATATATATATATATATATATATATATATATATATATATATATATATATATATAATAAAATAACAAGAGTATTGCAGTATTTTTTTGGACTAACATTGCATTATACTGTATGTGAATATGTTTTATACATACAGTATGTCTCTGACTGCAATGCTCTATTTTAAGATTTATAGTATTTGCCCTGCCAGTATGTTTTTCATGTCACTCTCAACCCCCCTGCATTCTTCACCATCAGACTGATCTTCTGTTATTTACAATACCCTACTTATTCTATCCCTGATTTCATACTATACCACCCCCTTTTTTCTAAGACATCAAAGAACAATTCTATCATATTGATCAGTATTGCCTTAGACCTGAGGAAGTGAGGAAGATTTAAAAACTTTACTTTATAATGTTAGTCCAATAAAAAAAGTATTACTGCTTATTGCAATACTCTTGTTATTTTGATATGTAACTACTGGACTAACACGGCTACTAAAATCAAACAAACTGGGAACAAGTGAATGGTGCACAGGCTTATGTAATTACCCTAGACATATACAAAACACGCAAAGGGACTGCACTCTCAGACTAGACTGAGTTGACAAACTATGACCCTGCAACATGCTCAGCTCTGGGTGCTCAATGGCACTCACAGGAAGCTGTGCTGTCCCCAGAGGCATAGGCAGTTTACTCCATGTCTGGGTGCAAGGCCCATAGGGAAAATTACAAAACAAATTAATACAACACACAGAGAAAGTCCAGAACTCATTTACAAGCTCTCAGCTAAGATTAAAAGCAAAAATGGAAGGTTAGTTACTGCATCTAGCCAAATGGGACAAGCCCAGGTACCACATTAAGGTTCCTTCCAAAACCTGGGTCCCTGAACCAGCCAAACAAGGCAAGCTCTCAATCAAACAAACTGGGAACAAGTGAAGGGTGCACAGGCTTATGTAATCACCCTAAATACATACATGCCTATAAATATATACATATACACATTTATACAACTTGTGATATGATGGATGCATAGCAATGGGAAAAAAGTAATAAGTAAAAAGGCGCTAGAATAATAACTACTATGCCCCTTCCTCGAACTATCTCCTTTCCTCCAGAAAAATGGCTATACAAAATATGGGGTGAAGAGAGGGCGCTAAAGAAAAGCATTAGGATTTAAAAACTATGGCCTAGATTTGGAGTTTGGCGGTAGCCGTGAAAACCAGCGTTAGAGGCTCCTAACGCTGGTTTTAGGCTACCTCCGGTATTTGGAGTCAGTCAAAAAAGGGTCTAAAGCTCACTTTTCAGCCGCGACTTTTCCATACCGCAGATCCCCTTACGTCAATTGCGTATCCTATCTTTTCAATGGGATTTTTCTAACTCCGGTATTTAGAGTCGTGTCTGAAGTGAGCGTTAGAAATCTAACGACAAAACTCCAGCCGCAGAAAAAAGTCAGTAGTTAAGAGCTTTCTGGGCTAACGCCGGTTCATAAAGCTCTTAACTACTGTAATCTAAAGTACACTAACACCCATAAACTACCTATGTACCCCTAAACCGAGGCCCCCCCACATCGCCGCCACTCGATTAAATTTTTTTAACCCCTAATCTGCCGACCGCCACCTACGTTATCCTTATGTACCCCTAATCTGCTGCCCCTAACACCACCGACCCCTATATTATATTTATTAACCCCTAACCTGCCCCCCACAACATCGCCGCCAGCTACCTACAATAATTAACCCCTAATCTGCCGACCGCAAAGCACCGCTACTTAAGTTATCGTTATGTACCCCTAATCAGATTGAGCTTGCATTCTATTGGCTGTTCCGATCAGCCAATAGAATGCGAGCTCAATCTGATTGGCTGATTGGATCATTGGCTGATAGCCAATCAGAATATTCCTACCTTAATTCCGATTGGCTGATAGAATCCTATCAGCCAATCGGAATTCGAGGGACGCCATCTTGGATGACGTCCCTTAAAGGAACGTCATTCTTCAGTTGGACGTCGCCGGATGAAGATGGGTCCGCGGTGGAGGTCTTCAGGGGTCTTCAGGATGGAGCCGGTCCTCATCGGATGAAGATAGAAGATGCCGCTTGGAAGATGATGGTTGCTGGTCCGGATCTACTCTTCATCCCAGATAGGATGAAGACTTTGGAGCCTCTTCTGGACCTCTTCAGCCACCGGATGATGGATTGCCAGCCCCCGCTTGGGTTGGATGAAGATTTTGGAGACAGGACCGATCGGTGAACCTGGTATGGTGAAGACAAGGTAGGATGATCTTCAGGGGCTTAGTGTTAGGTTTATTTAAGGGGGGTTTGGGTTAGATTAGGGGTATGTGGGTGGTGGGTTGTAATGTTGGGGGGGGTATTGTATGTTTTTTTTTACAGGCAAAAGAGCTGAACTTCTTGGGGCATGCCCCACAAAGGGCCCTGTTCAGGGCTGGTAAGGTAAAAGAGCTTTGAACTTTAGTAATTTAGAATAGGGTAGGTCATTTTTTATTTTGGGGGGCTTTGTTATTTTATTAGGGGGCTTAGAGTAGGTGTAATTAGTTTAAAATTGTTGTAAGATTTTTCTTATGTTTGTAAATATTTTTTTATTTTTTTTAACTTAGTTCTTTTTTATTTTTTGTACTTTAGTTAGTTTATTTCATTGTAGTTATTTGTAGGTATTGTATTTAATTAATGTATTGATAGTGTAGTGTTAGGTTTAATTGTAGGTAATTGTAGGTATTTTATTTAATTAATTTAATGATAGTATAGTGTTAGGTTTAATTGTAACTTAGGTTAGGATTTATTTTACAGGTAATTTTGTAATTATTTTAACTATTTTAGCTATTAAATAGTTCTTAACTATTTAATAGCTATTGTACCTGGTTAAAATAAATACAAAGTTACCTGTAAAATAAATATTAATCCTAAAATAGCTATAATATAATTATAATTTATATTGTAGCTATATTAGGGTTTATTTTACAGGTAAGTATTTAGCTTTAAATAGGAATAATTTATTTAATAAGAGTTAATTAATTTCGTTAGATTTAAATTATATTTAAGTTAGGGGGTGTTAGTGTTAGGGTTAGACTTAGCTTTAGGGGTTAATACATTTATTAGAATAGCGGTGAGCTCCAGTCCGCAGATTAGGGGTTAATGTTTGAAGTTAGGTGTCGGCGATGTTAGGGAGGGCAGATTAGGGGTTAATACTATTTATTATAGGGTTAGTGAGGCGGATTAGGGGTTAATAACTTTATTATGATAGCGGTGCGGTCCGCTCGGCAGATTAGGGGTTAATAAGTGTAGGCAGGTGGAGGCGACGTTGTGGGTGGCAGATTAGGGGTTAATAAATATAATATAGGGGTCGGCTGTGTTAGGGGCAGCAGATTAGGGGTACATAAGGATAATGTAAGTAGCAGCGGTTTACGGAGCGGCAGATTAGGGGTTAAAAATAATATGCAGGGGTCAGCGATAGCGGGGGGCGGCAGATTAGGGGTACATAAGGATAATGTAAGTAGCGGCGGTTTACGGAGCGGCAGATTAGGGGTTAAAAATAATATGCAGGGGTCAGCGATAGCGGGGGCGGCAGATTAGGGGTTAATAAGTTTAAGGTTAGGGGTGTTTAGACTCGGGGTACATGTTAGGGTGTTAGGTGCAGACGTAGGAAGTGTTTCCCCATAGCAAACAATGGGGCTGCGTTAGGAGCTGAACGCGGCTTTTTTGCAGGTGTTAGTTTTTTTTTTCAGCTCAAACAGCCCCATTGTTTCCTATGGGGAATCGTGCACGAGCACGTTTTTGAGGCTGGCCGCGTCCGTAAGCAACTCTGGTATCGAGAGTTGCATTTGCGTTAAATATGCTCTACGCTCCTTTTTTGGAGCCTAACGCTGACATTATATGGACTCTCAATACCAGAGTTATTTTAAAGGAGCGGCCAGAAAAAAGCCAGCGTTAGCTACGCGGGTCCTTACCGACAAAACTCTAAATCTATCCATATGGAAAGTGTGGGTGTGTACTTCCCCTTTAAGTGTATATAATATAATAGTAAATGTAACAAAACCAATCTTAATATTTCAAATCTTATATTTCAAAATCTATTCAGTTTTGGAGACACACAGAAATATAAAAATATATAACAATTTATTGTATCACATATGGAATTTTGTCCTAAATAGAAAATATAAAATCTTATGAAAAATAAAAACTAAAACTAAAAATAGTGTTGCAACACTAAAAGGATAGAAACACTTCTAAAAATACCTAAAAACAAATCAACCAATATAACATCATAAGAATAACTTTTCACAATGAAGCCTTATACTGAGGCAATCTTAATGGTGTGCTTTATAAGCTCTGTTCAATTTTAAACATATAGAAAAAAAATGCTACTTCAGCTTGTTGAACCGAAAACTCTGTTTGCTCAGATGTAGCAATGTCTCTTAAATAGCAACTGTGTCTTTCTTCAGTGTATGCCAAATTGTATCCAAATCTATATGGAACATTCTTAGAAAAAAGCGCTACTTAAGCTTGTTAAACCACAAAACTCTGTTTGCTCAGATGTAGGTTTCTCTTAATTTGCAACTGTGCCTTTCTTCATTATATGCCAATTTGTATCCAAATCCATATGGAACACACTTCAAAGAGATCAGTCTTTGATCCTTGATTAAGTTGATATACAACTATATGTAGTAGAACTCTTTGCAGGATTTACTTTAAACCCAAGTTCATATAGTGATACCTTAGTGCAGAGATTTGCAACCTTTTTTTTTGCCGTGGCACAATTTTTTACATTAAAAAATCCTGCGGCACACCACCATCTCAAAATTTTACAAAATGACACATTGTAGCCTAGTACAGGATATATATATATATATATATATATATATATATATATACATACACACACACACACATACTGTATACACACACACACACTGTACTGTGCTGTCATGCCATGCCTCCTACAAACTATACATGAATGTCAATGTCATGGTTGTAAATGATGCCTGATGAGCCTGTCACATACCTCACAATATTTCAAAATTTGAAAGAGGGACACCCCTGCACTGTTGTCAATCTGCCGCGGCACACCTGAGGATTTCTCACGGCACACTAGTGTGCCACGGCACACTGGTTGAAAAACACTGCCTTAGTGTATATAGGGTTTAATTCAGATGCAATGCCGGACTTATCGAACTGGTCTTCTTATCGTGTTTACGTCTCTTTGTCAGCGGTCCCTGTGATTTTTCATGCAGACTTCGGAAAGGTAGTTACAACAATCATCCTTCCATTGTTTTAAATGGATGTCTGAGGGAAAAACGGGAAACTCCCAATATGCAAGCTTACCCTCTGTTGTGCTTTCCCAAAATCTCCAGATATCTACACACACATTGGCTGTGGGGGTAAGTGATGATGACGTCACACTTGTATAGACTTGATTCCTCCGTAATTTGCTAAGCAAGTTCCATATAGCATGTTCCATATAGATTTGGATGCATAGCACTACCACACTATCTATTAAAAGTATAGGGCTTGCTAAAGGGATGCTGGCAACACTAGACATTCTTTGGTCATTTTGTGTTTCTATGGACTTCCCAAGACAAATAGGATTACTTTAGAGACCATAATGGAGTCATTTGTCATCAAACTACTTTAAAAGTAATTTGCACACCATCAGACAACATCAGGTGTGTAAATTCATAAGCTAAAGTAAATATTTCTGGGTGATGACTTCAGAATGATTAGCAGATTACCTTACTGATTACTTCACAAGCAAGAGCAGCCATTAGCAGCCTCTAGAGTCATCTGATTTAAATATTTTGGCCTGTGGACATACTTCAGGACTGTTCTAGAGTCATTGATTACTTCAGAAAGACTCCTGGAAGATAATCCTTTTGACTAGGGTTTTAAAACCAGATTGTGTGGTAATCTTAGTGCTTTACCACACTATTAATAACACTCCACTTGTAAGCTAAGCCTATATATTTTTCATGTATGGTCAGACCCTCTGCACTAGTAAGGAGGATGCACTGTGCTGCAATCTTAACCTCTGTACTATTACCTACATATTATATATTTATAAGATCAGACCCTCTGCATAGATATGGTATGTACTGTGCCATGGATCAATAAAACTCTACAACAGGACCTCCATATTATATATTTAAATGTATTGTCAGACGCTTATACAAAGCGCATGGTACTGCTGTCAAAAAGCGAGAAACATCACTGACCTGTGAAAATGCATTGTGTTTGTAACAGTTTGCAACAGTACATACTTAGTAAGATTGTGGCGGCCAGTATAAAGATGCAGAGCTTTACCAACTGGCTTATGTAATGGGTTAAAATAAGAGAATGGCTTTAAAGAGATGCTAGAGGAAAAACAATAACATAGTGAGTAGTAACCATGTTACTGTAGTTGTACTCAACAGTTTGATGTCTCTTTTATACTCAACTATAGGCAGAAATTGTGAAGAAAATATTTTTTTTTTATAAACTTTCTTTATTAAGGCTTTTCAGAACAGACTTATACATAAAAGCATTTTAACAATTGGTCTAATGTGCAATTTTCAAAGTCCATAACTGTGAATATATTAAACACTTTTTGCAGTCCATTCATTCCTGTCTAACATGGCAGGAGACTGTAGAGTCCATTTTCCTCTGTTCTTTCCAGCCATTTTAATGTTACTTAGAACACAAATAAAATTAAATCAGAGTTAGCCTAGTGAAAGTTAAAGTTAGCATGAGATTTTAATGTTAACATCAGAATTAAGATTAAACTAAAACTAAAACTCAAACAAAAACAAAAACATACAGTCTAGATTAATATCATACTATAATTAAGTAATCCCATATATATAACTCATTTAGCTCCCTTAACCCCCACAGTAATATCAGTCTTCAGATTAAGATCCATAGCAGGAAAACCTGAGCTCTCCACCATGCACCACCATCAGTCAAAGGTCCATTGTCCTGTGAGCTGTCTTTCTAAGATATAGATAGTGTTTCTAAGTGGGTTGATGATCTGTCTCTGTGACTCCTGAGCAAGCGAGAGTATAAAGGGCTCCCAATAAGTGGGAGCATCTGAAGAGTATACAGGATCTTAGGGAAGACTGTAATTTTAATTACACTAATCCTACCCGAGAGGGACAGGGGAAGACCACCCCAGGACTTTAACTGTGATACAATGGACACAATCAATTGTTTACAATTAAGATCATACCACTTATGTGGGTTTCTACTCAGTTGTATGCCTAAGTATCTGAAACTATCCTTGACTAGTTTAAATTGAAGATTATGTAATTTCTCTCCTCCCACAGGGTGCCACAAAAGCTCCGATTTACCATTGTTTATTTGGTAACCTGAAATTTTTCCGAAGTTTTCAATAAGAGCAATTAGAGGTGGCATATTCTCTTTCGGGTTGGCGACCACAAGAATCATGTCATCCGCATACAAAGACAGATGTATCCCCTCTGTTCCTATCTTAAGACCGTGTATAGTATTTCTAATCTTTATAGCCAATGGCTCTAGCGCCAGGTCTAAGAGGAGCGGCGAGAGAGGGCATCCATGTCGAGTACCCCTGTATAACCTGAAGGAATCAGACAACCCACCATTAATAATCAGTGCCGCTTTGGGGTTAGAGTAAAGCCTTCTAGTAATTTTTTACAAAATTCCCTTGAATTCCAAATCTCTCTAATTTGTAGAACAAATGTTCCCATAAGACTTTATCAAAAGCCTTCTCCGCATCAACCGCCAGTAGGCAGGCCTCAGGGAGAGGAGAAGGGACTTCATTTTTGTTATAATTAGCCCAATAATAAGAAATAATTATCTGTAAATTTCTAATGTTTGATACAGAAGAGCGGCCTTTAACAAACCCCGTCTGGTCTCTGTGTATGAGGGACTGTAAGATTTTAGTTAATCTATTTGCTAAAATTTTAGTCAATATTTTGTAGTTGCTATTCAGCAAAGAGATTGGTCTGTATGATTACCTCAAAGTTGGGTCTCCTGGTTCAGCTATCAGGGTTATGTTTGCTTCTACAAATCTACTGGATATGTCAACGGTACCAGAAAGTAGGCCATTATACAGCACCTCCAAGTCCTCCACAATATTCTGGTGTAAAATCTTGTAAAATTCGCCTGGCAGCTCATCAGGACCCAGCGTTTTCCCTTGCGGAGAGTTTTTAATGACAGTACCTATTTCCTCCTTTGTTATGGGTAGGTTCAGTGCATCCGAATCTACAGTAGGCAGCTGGGGTAGTTTTAGGTCTGACCAAAATTGATCTCTTACATTTGTATCTATGGGGGTTGAGTTATAAAGGGATTGGTAGTAATCTATGAAGGCTTGTGAAATTGTGTAATGTCTTCATTAAGTCTCCCACTTTTATGTTAGTTATCAAACTCTTAGACCTTAATATTTTTGTGAGGGCAGCCAAATACTTGCCTGTTTTATTGCCATGTCTATAGAAAAGACCTGATGCTTTATTCAAGGTGCGCAGAGAGTTATCTAAAAGGTAAGTGTCTCTTTGCTGTTTGACTGAGTAATAACTATTCCTATTTGGTATGGTGGGACATCTTAAGTATTTATTATATGCATTTTCTTAAGTTGACGGAGTAAGAGGTCTGCCTTCATTTTACATTGTTTTTTCAGTTTTATTGTATAATATATGACCGCCCCCCTCAGAACTGCCTTTGCAGCTTCCCAGAAGAGCATTGGCTGCCCCCTGTGGGCTTGATTGGCTTCCCTATAATATTGCCATTGCTTATTTAAGAAGCTGTGGAAGTTGACGTCATTATAGAGATATGATGGGAATCTCCAGATATTCCTCTTCCTTTCTGGTATATTCAGATTTAAATTTAGCTGGATAAGCATGTGGTCTGACAGTGTTATATATAGTATTTTTGCGTTCTCCACTCTTGCAGTCAAGGAAGAAGATATTAAAAAATAATCAATGCGGGATAGGGTATGTTTCGATGCAGATAAGCAAGTATAATTCTTTACCTCTAGATTCCTGTCCCTCCAAATGTCTCTCAGTCCCAGTGTGTTCCTAAACTTAGTCATGATACAGGCATCTATTTTAGAGTATTTAGTGGTGACCGGGGCAGTTCCATCCCACCCAGGGTCTCTAAATCTATCCAGGGGTGACTGTGGAGCAATATTAAAGTCTCCCCCCATCACCACCGGAAGGTCTATAAACGGTAGTAATTTGTTATGCATCAGAGGTCCAGAACTCCTGTTTCTGGCCTGGTGGTCCGTATACTCCACACAGCACTAAACTGTATTCATGTACATTGATTTGCAGTATGAGATAGCACCCTTCTGCATCTATTTCTTTTTTAACAATAGTATATGGAAGGTCTTTTTTAAAAAAAGTATGGCTATTCCCCTGGCTCTACGCGATTCATATGGGCTATAAATCACCGCTACCACCCAACCCTGTTTCAATTTCTGATGTTCTACCTGGTACAGGTGAGTTTCCTCTAAGATGGCTATATACGCTTTAATATTCCTAAGGTGTTTCAGTATGGCTTTGCGTTTGATGGGGGACGTTATGCCCCCCCACATTCCAGGCAATTATGTTCAGGTGAGATATGTTTTTACACATTTTTGGGATACGTTTTAGGTCTGACCAAAATTGATCTCTTACATTTGTATCTATGGGTGTTGAGTTATAAAGGGATTGGTACTAATCTATGAAGGCTTGTGAAATTGTGTAATGTCTTCATTGAGTCCCCCACTTTTATGTTAGTTATCAAACTCTTAGGCCTTAATATTTTTGTGAGGGCAGCCAAATACTTGCCTGTTTTATTTCCATGTCTATAGAAAAGACCTGATGCTTTATTCAAGGTGCGCAGAGAGTTATCTAAAAGGTAAGTGTCTCTTTGCTGTTTGACTGAGTAATAACTATTCCTATTTGGTATGGTGGGACATCTTAAGTATTTATTATATGCATTTTCTTAAGTTGACGGAGCAAGAGGTCTGCCTTCGCTTTACATTGTTTTTTTAGTTTTATTGTATAAGATGTGACCGCCCCCCTCAGAACTGCCTTTGCAGCTTCCCAGAAGAGCATTGGCTGCCCCCTGTGGGCTTGATTGGCTTCCCTATAATATTGCCATTCCTTATTTAAGAAGGTGTGGAAGTTGACGTCATTATAGAGATATGATGGGAATCTCCAGATATTCCTCTTCCTTTCTGGTATATATTCAGATTTAAATTTAGCTGGATAGGCATGTGGTCTGACAGTGTTATATATAGTATTTTTGCGTTCTCCACTCTTGGAGTCAAGGAAAGAAGATATTAAAAAATAATCAATGCGGGATAGGGTATGTTTTGATGCAGATAAGCAAGTATAATTCTTTACCTCTAGATTCCTGTCCCTCCAAATGTCTCTCAGTTCCAGTGTGTTCCTAAACTTAGTCATCTATTTTAGAGTATTTAGTGGTGACCGGGACAGTTCCATCCCACCCAGGGTCTCTAAATCTATCCAGGGGTGACTGTGGAGCAATATTAAAGTCTCCCCCCATCACCACCAGAAGGTCTATAAACGGTAGTAATTTGTTATGCATCAAGGTCCTGAACTCCTGTTTCTGGCCTGGTGGTCCGTATACTCCACACAGCACCAACCTGTATTCATGTACATTGATTTGTAGTATGAGATAGCGCCCTTCTGCATCTATTTCTTTTTTAACAATAGTATATGGAAGGTCTTTTTAAAAAAAGTATGGCTATTCCCCTGGCTCTACGCGATTCATATGGGCTATGAATCACCCCTGCCACCCAACTCTGTTTCAATTTCTGATGTTCTACCTGGTACAGGTGAGTTTTCTCTAAGATGGCTATATACGCTTTAATATTCCTAAGGTGTTTCAGTATTGCTTTGCGTTTGATGGGGGACGTTATGCCCCCCACATTCCAGGCAATTATGTTCAGGTGAGATATGTTTTTACACATTTTTGAGATACGTTTGTTAGGGAGAAGGTACCTTACCGTGTTTATGTTTTCTTCTCAGATGTTTAGTCCCGGTCAGGTAGGTTATAAGGATGTTAAAGAAGTTATTTTCAGAACCTTCCCACCAATCCCCGTTCCCGCCTAAAACGTTTATCATACCGTTAAAATCACAGGTAACATAACACAAAGACAGACTACTATATTTCACTTTGACGTGGTTACATAATGTTATTGCATTAGTATACGGGACTGTATGTATAGAATAATCAAAAACAAAACTAAGAGAAACATAAAAACAACTAACAGAGCTAACCAAGCTAACATTTTCCTTAACATTTCAAGTTCCTAAGAGTAAAACAAATTATTTTTCCCTCACCTTTGAGATAATATTAAGCAAGAAATCTATAACAACAACATAGGCCCAATTTAACTATTTTACCTACCACCCACAAAACCACTGTTTCCTTGAGCGATCAGGCATGGATCTAGGACTCTCATCCTCCCCAAAAGGAAAGCATATTGCACATCCCACACCCAAATACAGGTGTCATGGGTAAATTTAACAATATAAGCCCATATCTTTGAAATATTATCTATTAATTGAGTGAAACTACGTTCCTCAAAGAGTGTTGGTATGAATGGATCCCAGACTCTCATTTATTCAATCAGGGGCATTTTCTTTTGCAGATGGTTCCTTCCCCTCTTCCTTTAGGAATCTTTGTAGTTGCCCAGTGGATTCAAAGATTTTGTGTCCTGTTGATGTGTGGATCCTCAGCTTTGCTGGATACAGCAGTGAAACGTGTCTTCCTTGATCAATGAGTGTTTTGCAGTATGGGGCAAATTCCCATCTCCTCCTGGTGACTTCGATTGAATAGTCTTGAAATATCAATAGCTTTTTCCCTTCAAACAGTACAGGGCCATTCTGCCTATGCCCTGAGGATGGCGATCTTATTTTTGAAATTTAAATATTTGACCATTACTTGTCTTGGGAATTTTGCCTGGTCTTTGTTTCCACCTGTAAGTCCCACTCTGTGTGCTCTTTTTACTTGATATGGGAGCGAGTTGTCTGGCAGCTTTAGGAGTTCAGGCAGTGTTCTTTCTGCGAAATCTATAAGGGTGGAACTGGCAACTGTTTCTGGAAGCCCTACTATGCGAAGATTATTTCTGTGTGATCTGTTTTCTAAATCATCTATTTTCTCTGAAAATATTGTGTTTTGTTTTTTCAGAGCTGCAAGGCTTGTGGCCTGAGATCTTTGCAAATCTTCAACCTCCGATACCCGATGTTCAGCTCTGGTAATTCTATTAGAGATCTGTTTCAAGTCAGCCGCCATTGCATCCAAGCCAGTCTGCAACTGCTCCATCTTTGGAAGAAATAAGGCCGAGAGCTGTGTAACAATAGGATGCGGATCCAGACCCGAGCTGTCCAGCTCAACATCCCTACCGTCCACTGATGCCGGGATCTCTGAGTGATGTTTGGATTTCCTATCAGCTTGTTTGTTTCTGGCTGCCATAGTACTTGTAGCCTTTTGGAAACTGCAGTAATATCTCTGCATACAGTGATCCCTTATAGAGAGACCAGGGAAGATTCAATCTGTTTGCCCAAGCTGTATTCCCGCTGTACTGTGTCTTGCTTTTGAGCTATTATGTCACCACAGCTCCCTCCTATTTTATGTATGCTGTATGCCCACATAGCGCATATGAGTAACGTAATAAATGTAATCTTCTTCTTTTATTCCTATAATCATCCCTTGGAGTGTTTGTAGCTATTATAGCGTTAGATTTTTATACTTTCCGTGTAACTGACACTCCTTGAATCAGGATCCCTGCAGCTCATGCATGCAATCTATCATGCTTTACTATAACAGGCCTCTTTTTTGTTATGTTTTCAGGTGAGGGAAATAACGTTTCAGTTCCTTGCCATTATCAAGTCTCCCCTCTCTAGGTCTTATCTGTCAGCATTGTTTGTATTTCTTTGTCTTAATGCTTAGCTTCTTATTTGTACAAAGTCCTCAAGACCTCTGACTTCTTGTCTTTTAACAGTTCCTTCTTGGCCTAGAGTGTCACTGATATGCTAATATGCTATGTGGCAGAGGCCGCTGAGACACTCTGTGTATTCCTCTTTAGTATTGTGTCACTATGCACAGTGTCAGTCTTTTGTCCAATGTCACCATCTATGGCCTCCACTTGTCACCCAGGTGAGTGACTTTGTTCTATTTGGTCGCCTCGTGTGCGGGCCCTAATACGCAACAGTCACGCTAGTGAAAATGTTACCTCCCGATGGTGGAGCAGATCTAGTAGCTCCCTCCTTGATCTTTACCTGGCAGGTACTGGTCTATGCTGCCTAAGGTTGTTGTCGGAGCGGGCCTTTTCACTTATAATTGCCTTTTGATATTGGAGCAATCCCGGAGCTCAGTCTCTGTGCTACCGTTTCAACAGCCCGCTCCCCGGAAGTCCTGAAGAAAAGATTTTAGTAGGCTTGTGCGTTCATTTTTTTACAATTGCAAATTTGTATTGAAAATACTGATATTTGTTTAGCTTTTGTGAAACAAATATTGGAACAAATGCACTAAATAATTTCAAGACTATTAAGAAATACTGATGATATTCATTTGTTTCCTTAGGTGTAAAGGGTTGAATAATTACCTCTAGCATCCTGGAGAGCCGTGCTAATACCAACCCTTTTTAATAGAGCCCCGGGCCTTGTTAATAGAAGGCTCAGCATGTTGGATTCCAAGGCCTGTGTTAAAGGAGAAGGTACTTTAGTGCAGGCCATGGGATCCGCTGTGCTAAACCTCCTATTAGCGAGGCCCAGTGCTCCATGAAGAAGGGTCGGGATTTGAGCAGCAATCCAGTGCTCTTGAGTTAAGTATAAGGCTATAGGTGAACTCTTTTACTTCTAGCAAAGGAACGAAAAGGAAGTTAAATGTTCCCCCGAATATTCAGTATTTGTTTTAAACTAAATGAACACTGAATAGTTCAACAGATGGATATTCAGAAAAATTAATTTTTCTGAATATTCTTTCTGAATGATTGTTACAAACCAGGATTTTTACTGATGCACAATCGCACATGTCTAGATGTTAGTTTCTATAAAGTAGGATTGTGCCTTAATGGAAACAAAATGAATATCAAACTGCTTATTGTGTACCACATAAACATATTATTATTATTAATATTATTGTTATTTTTTAATCATACTGATTTGGAGACAGTGAATGATAACTTTGTAAAGGCAACACTTGGAACAATGCAAATTGAGTTGTAAAACAAAATAAATCAGATTTATTACTTTTTTTAACAAACTTTTCAAGCTAAAGTCAGGGTCATCCCTTGTATTTGTTACCTGCTAGCTTGCTTAAGTTTTGACTTTAAACACTTATTTTTTTTGTAGTCTCAGAAGTATAATTAATAGAAACAGATATTTTTTTTTTCCTTTCTTTACCTACAAATAGCTATATTTAAGTTTTTAGCAATAAATGTAGCAAGTTGGCAGGTGCAGTTAAGTATATGCAAATTGAAATCCTTTACATTAGCTTTAAAGTCAGCAAAATTTGTGGATAGTAGTTAGTTGCTATATATCTAACAACAATTTGGCTAGTTTTGTGTAATAACTGACTTGTACCAACCTGTAAGTATGTAGGGCTGGAGAATCTGTTGGTGCTCTACAAATAACTCATAATAATAATAGTAGTGTTGCCAAAGCACTGAGAATTGTATGCAGCCCCCAACACATTCACCCATTTTAGCTTAAATTTGCTTCATAAGTTTCTCACAAAAGTATTAAGTAGCAGATTATTCACTCTTTCCTACCAGACACACAGAAAAGCATGCAATAGTGATTATTCCTTCATTGAGCCAGTAAAATAACGCTTCTATCATCCTGAAGAGCACGAAAGCTGCAACGCATTATGAAGCCAAGCTGCTCTTCAACATTTTTATCACACTAAAATATTGCTGCCTTAGACGCCGACCTAGTTGCCCTAGGCTAAAATATGTCTGTTAATAGAACCCTTGGTGTTTTTCTGCATTTGAAATAAGCAGATGTTCTGTATTCTGCCTGCAATTAATCTCTGCTGTTTATGCTTTTAACTATTAGTAACATTTCCATTTTATATCAACTAACTTCCATATCAGAATTGTTTGAAAGTCATTTAATTTGTTACATTATAGACTCTTTCAAGGATCATTATTTTTTGTAATTTGGGTATCATAATTGGGGACATGTTGATGTACACCGATATTTAGCAATTTTTAATTCAACTAAGATTACAAGTTAAGCCCAAAATATTACTTTTGCAAAAGTGATATTTGCACTCAACTTAGTGATACCAGCGCACATAAATGTGCACTGGTAATACAAGTGAGGTGCAATGCGAACATAACCTTGTGTTCACATTGCACAGAAGCATTGCGCTCATGAGAACGCACTTCCATAGGCTCCAATGAGAGCCTTGTTCTCATGCCGTGAGACACTGTATGAGAACTAGCACAGTGAATGGGGTAAGTCGC
Source organism: Bombina bombina (assembly GCF_027579735.1). NCBI lineage: Eukaryota > Metazoa > Chordata > Amphibia > Anura > Bombinatoridae > Bombina > Bombina bombina. Next base: position 879,860,502 of record NC_069501.1, on the reverse strand, counting down.
ACAGTGATGGGCAGCAAATATAAATATATATGAATGTATATACACAAATTAATACATAACAATCATCTGGGGTTGCTAATTAATATGACCCTGGGGAGGTCCCCCGAAGGGTGATGCGGGAACCAGACATGGACTCCTTGCCCAGTGTGCTTAGAGAAATGTGGCTGCACCACAATGACGAGGCCCATAGGAGGCTGAAACGATCATCTGGGGTTTTCAAATTCCTTGTTCAGAGGAGAATCACCTGGTATTTCGGGGCTGGGCTGACCTTACTTGGCAGGATCAGACTGATATACTTCAGGAAAGTTATCCTCTATGAAAAACACACGGGTCTAAAAGAGGCTTATCCTGGGTGGTAAATCGTTGATGAGCTGTTGTTTGTTCCTGGTAGAGCCCTTCTCTCTTCATATACATAAATATGTATGCATATAAGCATATACTGTACATATATATTTACTGGGAACACACAGTCCCTATAGATCGCAATGTAAATGCACTTTTAAGTGCGTTTTTTTTTTTATAACACCCCAAATCTGTCAACTTTCAGCCCTCATAAATGCTTATTGCAGTTATTTTATTAAAATATAAAAATGCTACAATTTTTATTTTTTAATAAACAACACACCACTGTATTTTGATGCCAGTTGAGGGACATTTATAAAATTAACCAGAGATCTGATCTTTAGTTAATTTTATGAGCACTAATTGTTATTGCAAGCTTGCGGTAGCAATATCCAACCACTTGTAATGGCTGGTTATTTATCGTATGCAAGTAAACAGGCAAATTTACCTGTTTGCGGGTGTGTGATAAATTAGTGCTTCACTTTATATTTTTTTTAAGTAATGTGCCATAAAATGAATTACTCCATCATAAGGGCCAACAATTTATTTTTATTTTTCTATCCAACTAGCAGGAATGACACATTTATTTACATAGAAAATCTTATCCTTTTCTTGCCAGTTCATCTCAATACGTCTTAACACAATCTCTCATGAGATAGAAGCCATTTGATCTCTAACATGCATTAAATCATTTTCCTCTCAGTACAAATTTGTTATCTAAACATAAAGATTATGAGTGGTGTGCTGTCATTTGTGTGCAACCAATATCTGGTTTTCGCACCCGTTTCCATGCAAGTTAAATTCTGCTCATATTACAAGTTGAAGTAAATGCAAATGTGTGATCGTAATCGTGATTTTTGCTCTTCGGGTTATTGCGACTTCAGAGCTATAGTTAACTGTTATGCGTGGCTAAAAAGATGCACAAAACATATAAAAAATTAATTGTACAGTTCCTTTATACTCATAGTAACACTGTCTAATTATAAAAAAAAATATTAAAAAGTTATAAGGGATCAAAGTTAGATGGTATAAGGTGTTAGAATTTTTTTTTTCTGTAAAGGGCTTTCCCATAGAGATACATACAAATACATGTCTTAATATGTGTATGTACTGTATGCATATATATTTATATAAATTTATAAATATATATATATATATATATATATATATATATATATATAAATAAGTATACATCTGTATTTATGTATTTATATGTGTATATATGTATGAATATATTATATAGCACCACCCCTATCACAGACATACCTGAAATTTAAATTATTTGGCTCAATGCCTAGTGAAAGGTACATATAAATTGAGGAATTGTGGGGGGCGTGTCCAACCACCGACTAAGATGGCTGCATGTTAAACTTTGTCTGATTGTGGAAGCGGATAAAACTGCTGTTTGTCCCTCCAGAAGCTTTCAGATCTGATTCTTTCACTGAGATTTGTGACAAGCATTACCTCTGGAACAAATACATGTGACATTTGCATAGCACTTAGAACAAGCAGCCCGAAATTAAGAAGGTATGCAGCAGAGGCCGGGGAGCGGCCTGTACTTTCTTCTCCCCCCCATTACTCTGATTGAATCAGTATATCCAGCTAGTTTAGCTGAAGCAAGTACAGCTACTAAATAGGGGCCAGTTGTTAAATCTCTTCATCGATCATTATGGAGGACACCTCACAGACATTGCAGACCATTTTTACAGAATTTAAAGTGGATGTGATTGGGGCTTTGAATTGTTTAATCCAGCTCCCTCTACCTGAAAAGATCAAATACCCGGAGCTTATGTTATCACCTACAGGAGAATCGGGGCTTGAAGACAGGAGTTACCCTGAGCAAGTTAGCTCTGTCCTGATCCTGGGGGCTGCGGCCGTCCCTCAGGTGCGGGACAATCTATATCTCTCACATGGATGTGCCGAGTCAATAGATCTACAAACACCAGCTCCCCCGACACGCAATTATCCATTATTGGTATTGAGAGTGCAAGTACCCTGCAGGGAGCCGATATCAATCGAGCATGTGTCTGCCTGGAAGGCAGCCATAGAGGTAGTGCATGAGGGGGGCTCTAGGCGGGACATAGTCACCATCGCCATTTCTGTACTGCAGCCTTGCCGTCAAGAGACTGAGGACAAGCTTGTGATTCCCACGGCCTGTTGCTTTAGGATCGGAGTCGGGTGAGAACACTTGGACTTAGTAAAATGAGCCTGGGACATATGTAGCTTAGTGCGAGTACTTATATTGTACATGGTGACTATTTTACTGTATGTCCCTGTTTGGCAGGTTCCTTGTTCTGTACTCATACGTTCGGCAATGTTTGAGACTAACACAGCTTCATATGGGGTATTTTTTTTTCTGTTTTTTCTTCACTCCCTCCCGGACTTATGTTACTCCAGCTGGAAAAGGATCTTGGGGGGGAAAAATAACTGCTTCTTTGTTTTATATGTTCGCACCTAGGCTGTTTATTTGTAAGTAATACTTTTCTCAACAGGTATATGGGCAAACAGTTCATCAGTGGTTATCAGGTAATGAATAGGATGATGTATATAATGTTAGATATCTGCTGTAGAATTGGCTCTATTAGCTTCAATTTCTTTTACAGCACCACTACTATTGTACAGTCCTTTGTTGATCTCTGTGTGCAATATAGAGCTATGGATTAGACAAAATCTTGCTCTATACGAGAGCTCCTTTAATCTCTATAGCTGATTTACTTCATTGTGTCTAAATGCCATATATGATATTGATTTTGCAAAAGATTCCCTAACCAACTATGTCCATATAAGATCTTTTTTTTTTTTTTTTATATGTATATATAGGGTTATGACATGTTTGACACATATGGGTTGATGCAAATGCCTATCTTAACATTGTATATTTTTGTTTTTTAATTATACATAACCTTCCCATAAGGGAGGGATCTTCATAGCATAGTACTGAACTCCTTTTTATTAGCCATAGAATATTTCCAAGCCAACAACTGATGTAGAAATCTACAAGTTTTGGTGCCAAATTCGCCTCTTCTCCTCCCCCCCTTCATATGGTCTGTTCGGTAAGTTAAGGAATTTCGTCCTAATAACTACCCCTCTGAAACTATAAATTTTGGCATATGCTACTAGTCTATCACCTATAGTTCCCTCACTATCTGTTTTGTATAAACACATCTGTAAACGCAGATATATTGTCTCAATAGTGAAGAGTTAATAACGCATGTAATTCTGTGCCTATATTAATAACCATTTATTTTTATGCTTAGCCCTACAAAGACCCAAAAGTGGTCTTATATTTCCTACCTTCTGTTGCTTATCCTTATAAGTGACCAGGGGTCCAAGAGAGGTCCAATTAGTTTTGAACAGGATTACTTTGAAAAAAGAAAAATGAGGTTTAGGATGGTATTATGTGTCACATTTTTTGAACGCTATTAAACCAGTTTATTTATACTAGACTATTACTATATTACATGCATATATTTTCATTTTCTAGTTCCTACCTGTATTAGATCAGAAGTATGAAATTTGTATGTAACATTACCATCCCTGTATGTTTGTTTTTTGTTTTGTCTTTTATTTTGTACAATTATGGACCTCAATTAAAAAAAAAAAAAAATTGGGGAATTGTCTTGTTGTGGTGCCATGGTTTATTTATTCTTGAAATGTTTATAAAACTAAAATGAGCAAATGTGGTGGTGCACCTTGTTTATTATTCATAAGCATTAAAGCATTTATATTGCTGATTAGAGGATGTTATCATTTAATAAACTTAAACACTTTACTTTACTAGAAGAGATATTTGGTGTATATGATGATAGCTCTACTGCCAAGAGCAATGTTTTCTAACTCCAGTCCTCAGACCCTTAACTGTCCTTATATACATATTGGGGTAGTTTTAACAAGCAGTGGATGCTGCTTTCGACGCTCGAAGTTTCATGATCGTCTGAAACTTAAGGTAAGAAGCAGCGATTGTAAGACTGCGGCTCCTTAACTTCTCCACCACCTTTTAGGTCGCAGACTTCAATCATCCCCATCAGATACGATCGGAATGATTGACATCCCCTGCTTGCGGCCGATTGGCCGCGAATGTGCTGGGGGTGGCATTGCACAAGCATTTCACAAGATATGCTTGTGCAATTTTAAATGCCGACAGCGTATGCTGTCAGCATTTAGTGATGTCAGGCGGACATGATTTGCTATGTATGGAGCTTGATGCCCCGTGGGCTCGCCGGAAACAGAAGTTATGAAGCAGCGGTCTAAAGACTGCTGCTCCATAACTTGTCTGCCTGTGCTGAGGCGGTGGACAGAAATCAACCCGATAGAATACGATCGGGTTGATTGACACCCCATGCTAGCGGCCAATTGGCTGCAAATCTGCAGGGGGCGGTATTGCACCAGCAGTTCAAAATGATAAATGCCGACAGTGTATACTGACGGCAATTCTCGATGTGCAGCGTACAAGATCCGCTATATCGGATCATATCTGCTCGCACCATAATAAATAGGCCCCTATATCTTAACAAGAGAATAGCCACGGCTAGCGCCCAAGTGCTGGGCGGGCATTGCAGACAGTCTATACAAAGTTGTGTGCCTATGGGGTCATTATCAGTGTACAGATTCTCATATAATTATCCTAAACCGCATACTCACTAAGGGATAGATTATAAGTGGAGCTCTATTTAATGCTTCCTCTCGAGAGTTAACTGTGCTAGAAGTAATTTTTTTGCGCACGTCAGGTTGGGCTTGTATTATGAGTTGAAAGTAAACTGTTTTTGCTTGTGCACTAACCTAAAGCACGTAAAAAGACAAACTTAGAATATTGCATGTGCGATAAACTATTCCCCCATAGAAGTCAATAGAGCAAGAAAAGTGGAAAAACCTAACACCATACTCGCGCTCAAACATGATTGCATATTGTTAAGTGCACAAAATCGACATGAAAATATGAATATTTCACAGTCTAATGCTCTTCACATAGAAGAATATGTTCTATTTATTCATAAATACATATTTCTTTATACATGATGTTTTTTGTTAAAATATCTCTCTCTCTCTCTCTCTCTCTCTCTCTCTCTCTCTCTATATATATATATATATATATATATATATATATATATATATATATATATATATATATATATATATATATATATTGATTATATAAAGGTATACATATATACAGATATATATATAGGAATATGCATTTAAAAATACTTAGAACATATTCTGCTATGTGCTTAACATTGCCTTTTGCATAAATATATTTTTACATGTTTTCATATACTTACCTTCAAAGAGCCCCAATACAATTCAATTTGGTCTCTTAACATCCACCAGCTCCATGATGTCGTCATGGAGGAGCGGAAGAGGACAACCTGTGACGCTCTGGGGAACTCCATGCCCAAGAGGGTTAGGGCAGTGCTGGAAAATAATGGTGGCCACACAAAATAATGACACTTTGGGCGCAATGTGGACATTTTCACTTAGGGATGTACTCACTTTTGTTGCCAACGGTTTAGACATTAATGGCTGTGTGTTGAGTTATTTTGAGAGGACAGCAAATTTACACTGTTATACAGGCTGTACACTCACTACTTTACATTGTAGAAAAGTGTCATTTCTTCAGTGTTGTCACATGAAAAGATATAATAAAATGTTTACAAAAATGTGAGGGGTGTACTCACTTTTGTGAGATAGTGTATATATATATATATATATATATATATATATATATATTTAATCAGAGACTATAAGAGAGAAAATTTGGACATCATAATAAATGTACCTTCAAAAAAGATAGGGGATCAATCATTCTTTTAAGCAATAAAAATATTGATATTTATTATGGTTGCATAATTGGGACACATACAATAAGGTCAAATGTAGGATATATACTGTATATTATATTTTTCCTTTATAGCAATGCATCAATATGTACATCATTTGCATTTTAAAATCAGTATAAAAAGACAATTACATTGCTAAGTCACGTTACTAACAAACTCTTAGATTAGTACGGAATTAATATGCACAGTTAGATAATACATCAAAGAAGGAGTACTGGATGCTCCGGTAAAAAGTAAAATTTTTTTATTAAATCATCATAAAAAGCGATAACATGGAGAAACTGATAGACACGAGTGCAGGCGCAGCACCAGGGCTTACGCGTTTCAGCTATAGAGCCTTAGTCATAGCATACAGGTGCTGTGCCTGACAGGTGCATTTAACACCTTAGGTTGATTCTTATTGGTTAAAAGGAAATTTAAAAGAAAAACAACCCGCCCGCTTAGAAGTGTCATGATAAGTACATGTAAAAAAAGCTAATACTAGAACAGAGGGATACACTGTAAATCAGAAAAGAAGAATCATATTATACAGAAGTACAAATTTTGACTAAATGATACTAAATGCTGGGAAATGTGATAAAACTAGACACTAGTTACATAAAAAGCAAAAGAAGATTAAAAGAAATAATAAATATAAATATGAGGTGCTGATACTTATACAGATGAATATAATAAATTATATACAGAGTACATGTCAAAACTTTGTGTATATAATGTCATGAGCAATTAATGATTCAATGTCATGAAGCCAAGACAAAATACAAATTCAAACTGTATATATATAGAGTGTCAGCAATAAAGTGTGTATAATGAAATAGGCGTGTGTAAACAGTATTTATATTAATTATAGTGACTGTAGGGCAGAAAGGGACAAGGAGTAGAATAATAGTAATGATGGTAATGGTTAGGAGAACCTGTTTTAGTGTTCATATAAAGTATAGACTTTATTTACAAAATAGATCAGGGGATTCTGGGGAACTCTCATTCTGTATAGACTATATGCAGGGTCTACATCTAACTGATTAGTGAATATCTGTATTAGGTGGTATATGCCCAGCAGACAGAAAGGGCCTCAAGGATAGAAAATTTGGTCCAGGAGAGATAACAAAGGACTGGTGTTTATTCCCAGTAATTTATTAGATCATACCTGGAGTTGAGTCCTTTTGGTATTCTGGTGTCAAGTTTAAACATCCAGAATACCTCTCTCTTGGCAAGTAATTGACTGAGATTGCCACCTCTGCTGGGCAGAGCTACTTTTTAGATGATGCACCATCTGAATGAACTGAGATCATTGCCATGTTTGCCATTGAAATGAAGTACCAACGGTGTGGTTGCCTTGCCTATATTAAAGGATGACAAGTGTTCTCTGAGTCTTGAATTCATATCCCTAGAGGTAAGTCCTACATATTGCAGATGACATTGAGTGCAAGAGATAAGATATATAACATTGCTGGTTGTGCAATTGAGGCAAGTCTTGATGTCAAAGGTTTGGCCAGTAATGTAAGACGTGAAATCTTTAGTAACCTGGACAAAGTCACAGGGTTTGCAACGTCTGCTGCCACATTTGTACATCCCGCAGTGCCTCAACCACGAGCTTTGGTTAGTCTCAGTCTTTCTGAGCTCTGTAGGTGCTAAAATGCCTCCCAGGGTGCTACTTTTCCTATAGGAGCATCTCAGACCTTGATCTACTGTAGTCACTAGTTTATCATCAGCAGCCAGTAGGGCAAAGTGTTTTTTCACTATGCTGCATATTTTGTTGTACTGTGCACTAAATTGCGTGACAAAGTACACTCCTTGGGGAAATTTTGATGAGATGCTTTTTGGTTTGTCTTGTAAGAGAGTCTTCCTATCAGTTTGTTCAAGGGACCTTTTGGCCCTTGTAACATCGTGTGAAGGATACCCTCTCTCACGCAGCCTTTCTGACAAAAGGTCAGCTTCCTTGTCATAGGTAGATCTATCAGAACAATTCCTCTTTAATCTGGTGAATTGTCCTTTAGCAACTGCGAATCTCATTTGTTTGGGATGGCTGCTGTTGCCATGCAACAGGGTATTCCCTGAGATGGGCTTACGATAAACACTCATAGAGATGCCACTGCCCTGTGTACCTGTTAAGGTCAGATCTAAGTAATTGATACGTGTGCTGTGTAACTCAAAGGTAAACTTTAAATTTAAATTGTTGGAATTTAGAAGTTCTAAAAAGAGTGGCACATCTGACTGTTTACCTGACCATACCAGGAGGAGGTCATCAATGTACCTCCTATAAAATTTGATATCCTTTTTGAAAGGATTACCATCTCCAAAGATGCAGCACAGCTCCCACCAACCTAAATATAGGTTGGCGTAGGAGGGAGCAAACTATATTTAGGTTGGTGGGAGCTGTGCTGTATCTTTGGAGATGGTAATCCTTTCAAAAAGGATATCAAATTTTATAGGAGGTACATTGATGACCTCCTCCTGGTATGGTCAGGTAAACAGTCAGATGTGCCACTCTTTTTAGAACTTCTAAATTCCAATGATTTAAATTTAAAGTTTACCTTTGAGTTACACAGCACACGTATCAATTACTTAGATCTGACCTTAACAGGTACACAGGGCAGTGGCGTCTCTATGAGTGTTTATCGTAAGCCCATCTCAGGGAATACCCTGTTGCATGGCAACAGCAGCCATCCCAAACAAATGAGATTCGCAGTTGCTAAAGGACAATTCACCAGATTAAAGAGGAATTGTTCTGATAGATCTACCTATGACAAGGAAGCTGACCTTTTGTCAGAAAGGCTGCGTGAGAGAGGGTATCCTTCACACGATGTTACAAGGGTCAAAAGGTCCCTTGAACAAACTGATAGGAAGACTCTCTTACAAGACAAACCAAAAAGCATCTCATCAAAATTTCCCCAAGGAGTGTACTTTGTCACGCAATTTAGTGCACAGTACAACAAAATATGCAGCATAGTGAAAAAACACTTTGCCCTACTGGCTGCTGATGATAAACTAGTGACTACAGTAGATCAAGGTCTGAGATGCTCCTATAGGAAAAGTAGCACCCTGGGAGGCATTTTTTGCACCTACAGAGCTCAGAAAGACTGAGACTAACCAAAGCTCGTGGTTGAGGCACTGCGGGATGTACAAATGTGGCAGCAGACGTTGCAAACCCTGTGACTTTGTCCAGGTTACTAAAGATTTCACGTCTTACATTACTGGCCAAACCTTTGACATCAAGACTTGCGTCAATTGCACAGCCAGCAATGTTATATATCTTATCTCTTGCACTCAATGTCATCTACAATATGTAGGACTTACCTCTAGGGATATGAATTCAAGACTCAGAGAACACTTGTCATCCTTTAATATAGGCAAGGCAACCACACCGTTGGTACTTCATTTCAATGGCAAACATGGCAATGATCTCAGTTCATTCAGATGGTGCATCATCGAAAAAGTAGTTCTGCCCAGCAGAGGTGGCAATCTCAGTCAATTACTTGCCAAGAGAGAGGTATTCTGGATGTATAAACTTGACACCAGAATACCAAAAGGACTCAACTCCAGGTATGATCTAATAAATTACTGGGAATAAACACCAGTCCTTTGTTATCTCTCCTGGACCAAATTTTCTTTCCTTGAGGCCCTTTCTGTCTGCTGGGCATATACCACCTAATACAGATATTCACTAATCAGTTAGATGTAGACCCTGCATATAGTCTATACGGAATGAGAGTTCCCCAGAATCCCCTGATCTATTTTGTAAATAAAGTCTATACTTTATATGAACACTAAAACAGGTTCTCCTAACCATTACCATCATTACTATTATTCTACTCCTTGTCCCTTTCTGCCCTACAGTCACTATAATTAATATAAATACTGTTTACACACGCCTATTTCATTATACACACTTTATTGCTGACACTCTATATATATACAGTTTGAATTTGTATTTTGTCTTGGCTTCATGACATTGAATCATTAATTGCTCATGACATTATATACACAAAGTTTTGACATGTACTCTATATATAATTTATTATATTCATCTGTATAAGTATCAGCACCTCATATTTATATTTGTTATTTCTTTTAATCTTCTTTTGCTTTTTATGTAACTAGTGTCTAGTTTTATCACATTTCCCAGCATTTAGTATCATTTAGTCAAAATTTGTACTTCTGTATAATATGATTCTTCTTTTCTGATTTACAGTGTATCCCTCTGTTCTAGTATTAGCTTTTTTACATGTACTTATCATGACACTTCTAAGCGGGCGGGTTGTTTTTCTTTTAAATTTCCTTTTAACCAATAAGAATCAACCTAAGGTGTTAAATGCACCTAAGAAAAGGAAAGTGTGGAGTGATACGTAGATAGGACTCAACTAGCTTCCCCAAATCTGATATGCTCCCAATATCAGATGTATAGAAATGTGCAAGTAGTGATGGGTGTGGGGAGCGCTCTAAAAGAGCTGTGAGTATAAACTATGATTTGAAGTGTGTATACACTGTGATAGAATGTGTATGGATTTACCAAATATAATTTCTTTGAATAAATATAATTACTTTGAATCATAAATTTTGTGTGGTTCTGGTGTTATGTAGTGTCTCTCCAAAAAATGTGAACAAATAAACAAACAAAAACAAAACGTTGATTCTTAAAATTCTTCAAGGACAATTTTATAAAATCCTTCTATTTATCCAAAATGTGTATGCTCGGTGTATTATCACTGTACCTTTAAATAAATTGATGTGCCTCTAAATAAAATTGATACACAAATTGTGCTTCAAAATGGATAGACAAACAAATCGTTATGAATTTGAAACGTGATGAATTTAAAACGTGATGAATTTAAATGAATAAACAAACAAATCGTGATGAAAAAAATGACTTAACTTCTAGATGAATAAACAAACAAATCGTGATAAATTTAAAAAACTTTACTAAGATAAAAAACAGTATAAGATCGTTTCAATCGTATTTTATGGTTATACCATACATTGAATCTGTTTAGAGCATGTGGGGGTACATCTTTATCGTAAAACAATGCTAAAAGTTCGGATTTTTAATCCT